>NC_138980.1:46576963-47079463 GCF_964341445.2 Mesoplodon mirus
GAGGATTTCACCAGGCCTGGGACTAGGGGTCTCACCCTTTCCCCCTGGCTAGGGGCTTAAGTCTCAGGTGCAGGGGCTGGGAGTCCAAGGGTCTCAATCTTTACGCAAAATCTGCTCCTTTCCGCCTGGGTGAGGCCCCGGGAGGGGTTCTCACTCTCTGAGGCTGGTGGGGGACTTTGGTTAGGGTTTTAAAAATAAGCATTTTGAGGAGAGTTTCATCTGGGTTGGGACCAGGACATCACCCACTCTGCTCAGCTGGGGGCTTCGTGTGTGTTTTCAATGGGATTGGGGCACTGAGGGTCTCATGCCTGTGGGAGGGTCTCACCCTCTGTGCCTAGGGACTGGGTGAGTGATTTCATGTGTGGGCTGGGGGGTGTAGATTTTACTCTTTGGAAAGGATTTCATCTAGTCTGACTCAAGGGTCCACCTTCTCTCCCTGGCTGGGAGACTGGGATAGATTCCCGCTCTGGGGCAAGGGGCCTGAGAATCTCATCTCTTTAGGAGGATCTCCGTCTCTGGCGCTGGGAACAAAGGCACCTCATCATGGGGGTATTTTCTTGTGCTCTCACTCAATGGAGCTGGGACGGGTTGGAGAGTTCTCTCTATAGGGTGGGTTTTGCCCAGGCTGAGCATCTGGGAGCGGAGGCCTCAGTCTTTGCGACTGAGCTGGGGGGAATGGTGGTCCCACCTTCTCAGACTTGGGCCGGTAGCCCCGCAGCTTGACGCTCTGCTGGTTAATAAGCAGTGCCTTGCGCACTTCGCTGAGCCTGTGGTCGGTAGCCTCCCGCTGGCGCTGCAGCAACCGCAGCTGCCCATTGATCTGCTGCTGGGCGCGGCTGAGGCGGGCGGCAGTGAGGCGCGCCCCACGAGCGTGCGCGTGCACCACCTCGGCCGTCTGCAGGGCCCGCGCGTCGCGGTGTAGGGGCAGCGGCAGGCGCGCGTGCCAGGCAGGCGGCTTCATCTTGCCCTTCCACAACGTGACGCCCTCACCCGGCGGTGGCTTCTCCGTGGTGCTGCCACCTTTGAGCGTCTCCACGCGGAAGCGCCAGGGCAGGATGTGGGCGTCCCGGCAGAGGTGGCGCGCCATGTGTGGGTCCCGCACACTGTCCTTGGGTTGCCACATGGTCGCCGCCTCTTGCCCACAGCGGTCGGTCAGCTGGTGCGCCTTCTGTGTCAAGGCCTTGGTCGCCTCGCGCCATGCTGGAGGCCCAACACGCGTGTCCTGGCTGTGCTCAACCGGGGGTATCAACACGGGCATGGTCCCTGATTGGTGTCCTCGCCTGGCCCGAGGTCCTCTCCAGGAGGGGCAGGGACCCCCAACAACACGCAACTCCTTCCTGGCCTGAAGAGTGAGAGAAGCAGAGCGCCCGTCACCATGACGACCGTGGCAACAGAGCAGGCAGAGTTCCAAAAGTGGGGGAGGGGAAAGGCTACAGAGAAGGGTTGGATGGACTCTTTGCTTTGGAGCCAGGCAGAGGTGGCTTGGAATCCTGGCTCTTTGAGAAAACCGACCGCATCTAGCCCACCCCTCACTGTTGCTTCTTACCCTCCAGGAACACGGGCCTTCTTCCAGCTCTGAGGACATGCTAAGGTCTTTCCCACTTCAAAGCTTTAGATTTGCTGTTCCTTCTGTGTAGTATACTCCTTTCCACCTCCTTCCCATGGCGGGCTCCTTTTCAGTCTTCAGAACCCAGCTTAAATATTACCATCTTAAAGGAGTCTTTCCTTAGTGCAATATCTAAGCCCTACTCTCTCCCATCACTCAGGATTTTTAGTGCAAGCCACAGCAAAGGAAAAGATGGTTTCCCGGTCAGAATCACAGCCAAAAAATACAAAGACACGTGGTGGCTCCTGAGTACACCATGGCTACCACTGCAGAAATCTCAGCTGCTGGTTGGCTGTCCCTGGGAATGGCACTGTTACTGCGACCAGCAACTGAGTCAGTTCTCTATAGTACCTGCTTTTTTGCCTCCTTAGTTCCCAGGGTCCAAGGTGGCTGCATCTAATTGCCTGAGCCTGTGTCACATGATCATGCCTGAGCTACAAGGGAAGCTAGGAAAGTGACTCATGTCTGAACTTCCTGTTTCTATGGCGGAAGGAGGTTTTTGTTTTCCACCCACCAAGACTTACATGGTGTATAATTCCTCCAACATAGGAAGCCTCTCAGAGTCTGGGGAAGAAAAAGAGACAATTGCCCTCAATCTCTCTCCCATAATTCTCCATCACATCACCTTATTTATTTCCTTCTAGCAGTGGCATCTTTATCTGGGCCATTGATAGGCATCTCAAACTCGACAGGTCCAAAACCACACTTTTGATAAATCTCCCTGATCTTTTTCCTCTGCTAGTGTTCTTTGACTTGATAGTTTACCCACCATCCACCCCAGTTGCTCATGTTAAAATCTTAGGAAGCTTCCTTAATTTTTTTGTGTCCACATCCAATCCATCAGCAAGTTTTGCCTGTCCTACCTTCAAAACTTATCTCCAATATGATCTTTTTTTTTTTTCTCCATTGCTACCAGCGGCATTCTTATTCTCATTCACACCATCATCTACCTGGTCTCCCTGTCTACCCCTCCTCCCTTGCCTCCCCAAATTCATTCTCCACACTACAGTCAGCACTATGTTTTAAACTAGAGCACATCACTTTCTCGCTTAAAAACCCTTCAGTGAATCTCATAGTACTTAGAATAAAATCTGAGATCTTTACTCAAAAGTGTCACTTCCCTGAACTAACTCATCTTCTATCTTCCACCCCCAGGTCCACTCTGCACTGTGCTCCAGTCTCTCTGGCCATCTTTGTGTTCCTCTAAAATGTCATGCTAGTTCCTACCTCAGGGCCTTTGTACTTGCAGTTACCCTTTTGGCTGAATCTCTTTCTCTCAAGATTTTTGCCTGGCTGGGTTCTTGGTCTCCTTCAGGAAGGTCTCACCTCTTAGCCAGGTCTTCCTTGACTACTCAAAAGCAGCTCCCTTAGTCTTACATTCTCTTTACATAGTGTCTTCATAACACTCACTACTACCTGAAAATGTCTTATCCATTTATTTGCTTACTGAAAAAATTTTTTTTGTCTCCCCCACCTACCCTGGAAGAATCCAAGAGTCTCTAGAGCAGGAACCTTGCTCTCAAGTGCCCAGCACAGCTCAGGGCACACAACAGGTCCTCAGTACACATGGGATGAAGGAATGGATGGCCTCAATCACATGCTGTGATAATTTTACTTGCTTCTTTTTTTTGAGATGAAAGTTTCATAAATAAAATTAACCATTTAAAAGTGCACAATTCAGAGGCATTTAGTACATTCACAATGTTGTGCAACCACCACTTCTACCAGGTTCTAAAACATTTTTATCATCCCCCAATAAAATCTTGTTCCCAGTCCCCTCTCCCCTCAGCCCCTGGCAACCACTATCTACTTTCTATCTCTATGGATTTGCCGGTTTTGTATATTTCATTTAAACTAATCATACACTGTGTGACATTTTGTGTCTGGGGCCTCTTTCACTTAGTGTGATGTTTTTGAGGTTTGTCCAAGCTGTAGCATGTATCAGTACTTCATTCTTTTTTATGGCTGTATTCCATTATATTTATATACTGCAACTTGGTTTACTCATTGATTCATTGATGGACATTTTATGTATTTTTTACTTGTCTCCTTTGTCTACCGTCCCCATCAGACTGTGAGATTCATGAAGGCAGTGACCTTGCCTATTTTATATATCACTGAAACCCAGCACCCAGCACAGATGGTGGCTCATAGTAAGTACTCAATAAACATTTATTTAATGAATACATGAGTGAAGGAATGAATAAGTGTTTTCTTATTGAGTGACTGAGAAACGCAAGGAAGAGAAAGGAATGAATGACCCTGGCTTTGCAAAATCAAAGGATCATTAGTAATGGGGAGGAATAAGATGGAAAACTGAAGGCTCCCAGGTCAGCCATGCTGGACACCCACCAGGAAGAAATGGGGGTAGGTAACCTTTGGTGATGGAGGCTTGTTTCAAGGATTCTCAGGAATGCGGGTTTAGTACACACATTAGCCCCTGGGCCCAATGGTATCTGACTCAACAGATCTTCACTAGAGTCAGGATAGTACCATGGTCAAGATTCTGGAGTCAGATGACTTGGGTTAAAATTATGATCCTGACACTTGCCATCTGTGTGATCTTGGGCAAGCCACTTGACTTCTCTGTGCTTCCGTTTCCTCATCTGTCAACTAGGATAATAGGATTGTGGCATGGATTAAATGAGTTAATAAGAATGACGTGCTTAGCATGGTAACTGACACAGAGTAATCATTATGAAAGTGTTTACATTTCATTTTTATTAATTGAATAAATAGACGAATGAGCTATTTTATTTATTTATTTTTTATTTTTATTTATTTTTTATTTTTTATTTTTTTTTACTTTTTCGGTACGCGGGCCTCTCACTGTTGTGGCCTCTCCCGCTGCGGAGCACAGGCTCCAGATGCGCAGGCTCAGCAGCCATGGCTCACGGACCTAGCCGCTCCACGGCATGTGGGATCTTCCCGGACTGGGGCACGAACCTGTGTCCCCTGCATCAGCAGGCGGACCCTCAACCACTGCGCCACCAGGGAAGCCCCGAATGAGCTATTTTAATACCAGGCCATGCAGAGAGGGTTTCACAAAGAACCAGGGAGATAGCTCATTTGGGACAATATTCTGGACTCAACCATCCACCTTTGCTCTGTTCATTTAATGCTTCCATTTTCCTAACTGGAGGACTTCACTGGATTGGGTTGCTGCCTGGTGTATGGAGCACATCTATTGGGCAGTGTTTGTGCTAAGCTACCCAAGGGACACCTGTGTCAGACCTACATATGGAGGATTTTGGCTCCAACTTGGATCTTTGGTGAAATTCATTAGGGCGATGGGTGAGGGTGTGGTCTGTCCCATTCTGGCTTTTAATTGGTTCTCCTCTTTCTTGCCAATATACTCCTAGTGTGTATTACGTCGTCTGAGCATTGAAATTGGTGCATACTACTGCCCATTGCTCAGTCTGCCAACTTCTCATTTTCATCTTCCAACACAAGTTTGACTATATCAACTTCTAAAACTCATCTCCAGTTCCTGGCTTCGGTTGTCCGTTTTGGACACATTCTTTTTCCTATCCTGACACACATGTCCATTTTTAGGAATAGGTGAACCATCTTCTGCACTGCTTTCAAAGTCTGCTGGTCAGAGCCTGGGTTGGAAGGTGCTAGAGACTGAAAGTTTGTGTCCTTCCAAAACTCATATGTTAAATCCTAATGCCCAATGTGATGGTATTTGGAGGTGGGGCTTTGGGGAGAGGATTAGATCATGAAGGTGGTGCCCTTGTGAATGGGATTAGTGCCCTTTTAAAAGAGACCCCAGAGAGCTTCCTCACCCCTTCCACCATGTAAGGACATAGCGAGAAGAAGCTGTCTATGAGCCAGGAAGCTCTTACCAGACACAAAATCTGCCAGTACCTTGACCTTGAACTTCCCATCTTCCATAACTGAGAAATAAATGCCTGTTGTTTATAAGCCACCAACCTGTTATTCTGTTATAGCAACATGAACTCAGTAAGACAGCAGGTGCCTGGAAGGAACCAGAGCAGGGATGGGGTTGGCTCTCAGTCTCCAAGAGATTGAACTATGTGTGGCTGAACAGAAATAATGAAGTTTAAAAAATGCTACAGAAACACTTACACACATGAGTTGAGGGCTGGGAAAATGTTTCACTACTCTCCAAGCCCAAATACCTTCTCAAGCTAACAGATAAATCTGTTTTCATGATATGAAAATAATGTATGCACATTGTGTAAAACACAGAAAATATGATGAGGAGAATAAGAATCATCTGTAAGTTTACCATCCAGAGATAACTATTCTGAACATGTTTTGATTTCACTCTAGCCATTTCTCTATCTCCCCCCCTCCATATATATAGTTACAGGTGTACACATCTCCCTCCTCCCAACATACTAAAGCTCAAATATTTCTAACTCAGGCCAGTGGGGAATAATATTTGTAAAATTAGCTCTCTGATTTTTATAACGAAGAACGCTTTACAGAGATTCCTTTTTGTAGCCATCTTTGGTGGGACCACCTGTTCTATATAATGAGTCCTACAAAGTGGGGAGCAGAATTCTGCCCTTGCTTTGAATAGAGTGAAAATGCAGAATGTATGAAGGAGGATCTTCTAAAACTTCTGGCTTTTCTTTCCTTTTTCTTTTGATGTTACATGGAGATGCCCTTCACTCTGAAATCTTGGCAGGTAATTATCAGAAACCCTTTTTTAGGTCCCCCGATGTCTTCCCTTCTGGGGCACCAGTTTCTACTTTTAGTAGGTGCCCCCTTTCTCTTGGAGATAATCACATCAATTGGTCTCTTGTTCCAGGGGGATATGACCTAGAATCAGTTTTGTCTTTGAGAAATGAGGTCGCTTTCCTGGGGGAGGTGTCAGGAGACTGTGGGAAGCCCCAGGCTGGGAGAGGAGGTTCTTCCTGGTTTTTCCTGGTCACCTCCTGCAGAGGTGGTGACCGCGCTGGTCAGTGAGGGATAAAGACTGGTCCGTATGTCTCTAGCCCCCATCAGTCCTCTGAAATTGTCTAGGCAAAGGTTATCAATGTCCTCCTGCAACTGACCAATTCTTAGTTTCTTTTCCATCCCATTCAACTTGACCTCTAGGCAGTATTTGAAATTATCAACCACCTGTAACGTGAATATCCTCCCCTATACTCTTTCACAGTCTTCCCTTTTGCCTTTAGTCTTGGTCCTTCACTGGCTGGTTGTCTGCCATCCACCCTCAAATATTGAGTGTTCTTTAGGTGAGTTAAGCAGTCTTGAAGATGGCTCCTAGTGGTCCCCACCACTGATCTTCATGTCCTGGGTAATTCCCTCTTTTTGAGGGTGGGCTGAACCTAGTGACTCACTTCTAACCAATAGATTATAGTGAAAGTGATAGGATGCCCTTTCTGAGATTAGGTTATAGAGAGATCATGGCTTCTGTCTTGCTCACTCTTTCAGAAAAGGAGAGGCCACATGGCAAGGAACTGAGGGAACTTCTGGTTATCAGCCACTGAGGACCTAACATTCTCAGTCCAATATTCTTGAAGAACTGAATCTTGCCAATGACCCCATGAGTAAGCTTGGAAGCATATCCTACCCCCATCTAGCCTTGAGACTAGATAGATGCCCTGGCTGACATCTTGTCTGCAGCCTGGTGAGAGACCCTGAGACAGAAGACCCAGCTAAGCTCTGCCCAGATTCCTGACCCACAGAGACCCATGTAATAAATGTGTTGTTTTAAGTTTTATGCTGCTAAGTTTTGGGATAATTTGTTATGCAGCAATAGCTAGCTAATACATTAGATTTCCATTCTCCATTCACTTCTCATCCATCACCTTCTCCCTGGAAAATCTCATCCACATTAGTGGATTTGGGTATCACTTATTTGGTTAGGATGACTGTGGCTTTAAGACCAATGGGTAGGTTTAGTGAGATGAGCCTCAAGTTTAGAATAGCATCCAAATTCCTTACCATGATCTACAGAATTCCAGTTCTTTACCATCTGGTCTACCTTTTCTTCCCCCTATCCCATCACTTTGTCCTTGGATCATGAAGCCATGCTGATGCTCAGATCCCTCAAACTTATTTAATTTCATGGTCTTTGTACTTGCTTTCCCCCTCTCTAGAATATTCTTCCCTCTCTGGAATGTTTTTCACCTGCATTTTTATATAGACCCTCTCATCTTTTAGGTCTCTGCCCAGGTATTATCTCTTAAAGGGCCTTTCCCTGACCATCTGAAGTATCACACTGCCATGTTGTACTGCATCTCTCCTACATCAGTTTGTGATTCTCTCAATTCCATCTCTAAATATCAGCTCCTTGACAGGGACCTCACCTGTCCTAGTCATCACTGAATCCCTGGTGCCTAGCCCAGTTTCTGGCACAAAGCAGGTTCTTAATACTTATTTGTTGAATGACTGAATGATGGTGGCCCTACCATGCTTGGACTTAATTCATGTGTGGACCAACCAAAGACTTTCTGCTGCTTCTGCCATGGGCATTCCTGTTCTGGTTGCTCAACCTCCAAGCGTCCTTCTTATGAGGGAACCCAACTTAGGTGGGAGGCAGGGCAGATGAAGGGCCTTGCCCACTTTCGTGGGTTGAAGTGTGTCTTCCCCAAAAGATATGTGGAAGTTCAGACTCCTTGTACCTATGAATATGACCTTATTTGGAAATAGGGTCTTTGAAGATGTAATTAGTTAACATGAGTTTTTACTGGAGTAGGGTGAGCTTTTAATCTAATGACTAGTGTCCTTGTACGAAGACTATGTGAAGAGACAGAAACACAGACAAGGAAGATGGCCATGTGAGAAAAGAGGCATGGACTTGAGTGATGCCTACAAGTCGAGGAATGCCAAGGATTGCTGGCAACCACTAGAAGCTGGAAGAGGCAAAGAAGGATCCTCCCCTACAGCCTTGGAGGGAGCATGACCCTGCCAACCCAGGGTCAAACCAGTTTGGTTTCAGAATTCTGGGCTCCAGGACTGTGAGAGAATAAATTCCTATTCTTTTAAGCCACCCAGTTTGTGGTAATTTGTTATGGTAGCCCTAGGAAACTAATATAATGGTGTCTGTCCCTTTAAGTCTGGGATCCCCTGACTACTTCTGGCCTGTCTCTACATAAGACTTCCTATCACCTGTGCACACTGGAAGCACCTCTTCAATGCTCAAAATGCAGAACCAGAGAGAATCAGCCATTTCTTCTCCTGGCTGTCTGAGCTCATCTTCTAATTTCTAGGTTTCCCACCCTCACCTTCACCTTCCTCTCTTCTCCTGCTGGGGCCTCCTTTAAACCAAACTCACCAGATCCCCTGAGGCATGGAGCTCACTGATATGGTCCACAAAGATCTGCCTCCTTGGGTTCAGAGCAGGTTGGAGGTAGATGGAGAGAGGATGTGAGGGTCCACCAGAAAAATCTGTCTTTCCTAATGGATTGATTGATTGATTGAGTTATTTGACAAATATTTACTGAGCACCTGCTCTGTGTCAGGCACTGGGCTAAGAACCAGGAGAAGAGAGTGACAAGACAAAGTCCCTTCTCTCATGGACCTTCCCATCCTGTGGGGGAGACAGAAAATGAAAAGCTAAAATAAACCACCAAGGTCATGTCAGATAGAGGTAATTGCTTAAGTTGCAGTGACAAATCATAATAATGACAGGCAGAACAACAAACTGCCAAAATGACATGATTCTTATTTTTTTTTATTGTGGTAAAACATACACAGCATAACATTTACCGTCTTCACCATCCGGACGTGCAGGCTCAGCGGCCACGGCTCATGGGCCCAGCCGCTCCGCGGCATGTGGGATCTTCCCGGACTGGGACATGAACCCGTGTCCCCTGCATCGGCAGGTGGACTCCCAACCACTGCGCCACCAGGGAAGCCCCATCTTCACCATTTTTAGTGTACAGTTCAGTGGCATAAGTACATTCACATTGTCATGCAACTATCATAACTGTCCATCTGCAGAACTTGTTCATCTTCCCAAACTGGAACTCTGTCCCCATTAAGCACTAACTCCCTATTCCCCCTCCCCGGAGCCCCTGGCACCCACCATGCTACTCTCTGCCTTTATGAATCTGACTGCTCTAGGGACTTCATATAAGTGGAATCATAAAGTATTTGTCCTTTTGTCTCTGGCTTGTTTCACCTAGCATAATGTCCTCAAGGCTCATCCACATTGTAACATATAGGCATGATTCTAATTCTGAACTGGGAAAAATATCCCCACTTGGAAAGTAACCCACCAACATTTTTTTTTCTGTTTCTTTTTTCTCCCATCAACATTTTTTTTAATTTTTAAAATTTTTATTTTTTTATTTTTTTTACATCTTTATTGGAGTATAATTGCTTTACAATGGTGTGTTAGTTTCTGCTTTATAACAAAGTGAATCAGTAATACATAGACATATGTTCCCATATCTCTTCCCTCTTGCATCTCCCTCCCTCCCACCCTCCCTATCCCACCCCATAGGTGGTCACAAAGCACCGAGCTGATCTCCCTGTGCTCTGTGGCTGCTTCCCACTAGCTATCTACCTTACTTGGTAGTGTAAATATGTCCATGCCTCTCTCTCGCTTTGTCCCAGCTTACCCTTCCCGCTCCCCATATCCTCAAGTCCATTCTCTAGTAGGTCTGTGTCTTTATTCCTGTCTTACCCCTAGGTTCTTCATGACATTTCCCATCAACATTTTAATGATGATTATGAATAGGATTTTGGTGACTTTTTTGTTTCCTTCTACACTTTTTGCATTTCCCAAATTTTCTACAATGAATATGCATTACCTCGATCACAAAAACAGTCTTTTAAAAATTTGCCCTCTGTTTATCTCTCTCTCTTCCCTGCTAGCAATGCTGCTAGGGCTCCCCAGCTCCTGGATGTGCCACCGAAGACACTTCTACTACTACAGTCTACTCATTGCCCGTTTATTTTTTTATTGCCTCTTCTAAATACCTCTCTAGACAGGAAGTCTCAGCAGGAAGCAGATATACCCTCAAACTGGGTAAGTTGAGGAGAGTTTGGTGAAGGTGTGGTTGGAGAGCAAGGAAACCACATGGGATGGCACAGTAACAGAGCTAGCAGCACCTGGTTAACAGTTGTCCATCCCTGGAAGAACATTCTGGAGATGTGGGAAGCAAAAGCAGAGAGAGAGGAGGGAGCAGTTACTTCTAGAATTTGGAGTGAGCCACCTGCCAGGACCTGTGGTCTACAGCAGGGGTCCCTAATTTTTTGGCGCCAGGGGCCGGTTTCGTGGAAGACCAATTTTCCATGGACGGGGCGGTGGGGGCGGGTGGTGGTCCAGGCAATAATGTGAGCAATGGGCTCCCTAGCCCGCCACTCACCTCCTGCTGGGCGGCCCGGCTGCTAACAGGCCGCGGACCCAGTACATGGCTGGGGGTTGGGGACCCCGGTCTACAGTCTAGGGGCACAGACATCTGCAGTGAGTGTGTAGGGAGGAACCTGAGGGAAAAAATACCCTGGCCTCACTCTCCTCCATCCCTCTGCCCTCCTGAAAGGGTCTCCCTTGCCAGAATCCAACCTCAAGTCAGAGAGCGAAGGGAGCCTGTTGGTATGATCCATGAGGGTCAATGTCCTATAGGACACAGAACGAAGGGAAGATGGAGAGTGTCTTAGGCAGCATTATGGAAGTTCTCCAGGGCCATTTCTCATTGAGATAGAGGTCTGAGCACAGTACTGGGCTTCCCCACTCAGTACAATGCTGGGCACAAAACAGGTGTTCGTTAATGTTGAATAAATAATCATGAACTAGAAGGAGACAGATTTTTAAATTGTAAAACACACTTAAGGTTTACCACTGTAGCCATTTTTTCCAGCTTTATTGAGATATAATTGACACATAAGATTGTGTAAGTTTGAGGTCTACAATGTGTTGATTTGATATATTTATTTGTTGCAAAATGATTACCACCATAGCCATTGTAACTATTTTAAAGTCATAAGTTAGTTTTATTCTTTTTTTTTTTTAATTTTATTTTTTGGCTGCGCCACGCCGCATGCAGGATCATAGTTCCCCAACCAGGGATCGAACCCGCACCCCCTGCCTTGGAAGTATGGAGTCTTAACCACTGGACCGCCAGGGAAGTCCCTAAAGTCATAACTTAGTGATGTTAAGTACATTCAAGATGCTGTGTAGGTATCACCACTACCTAGCTCCAGAAATTTTTAATCAGCCCAAAAGGAAACCCTGTACCAATAAAGCAGTCACTCCCCATACACTCCTCCCTCTAGCTCCTGGTAACAACTAATCTGCTTTTTGTCTCTATAGATTTACCTATTCTGAATATCTCAAATAAACATAAATGCAGGCTGAATTTTGGAGGTAGGTAACTTACACCTTCATCTCTGACTTTCTTCTCCCCTCCCCCCCTGAAATTCTGCTTGTAGTTTCAGACACTTTGCTTAGCAGGCCACTCTGGTAATGAGGGTGGGGTCGGAGTATGGGGGCCTAGCCTTCCTCTTCCCCCTCCCTTGCTCCCTCTGGAGCCCAGGGGATGAGGGGGCAGCTGCCAGCGGATAATGAGACCCCTTTCTCCCTTAATGACTCTGGGGGCTGCGGGGATGCCGCAGGCTAGCTCTGCCCTAATTAATTAATAGGGAGTGCTTTCCACAGAGGAATTAGCCTCGATTCCTCCATCTCAGGCTCCTCTTGGCTCAGCCGTGGCTCAGGCCCCACCCCACAGCTGGAGCAATCATCTGGGACAATCTGGGGATGCTCTATCAGGGCTGGCCTGCCCTCCTAATACTAGGGCCAGAGCTGGAGCCTCTGGTCAGAGTGGACCTGGGGTGGGCTCACAATCTGGCCACACCATTTATTAACAATGTGGGCTGTAACTTAACTTCTTTGAGCCCCCTTTACACCTATAAAAGGGAGCCAGTAGCCTTTCCCTTATTGAAAGAAGAGAGAGAGACACAGGGCCAGGCTGAGGGTGAGGAGAATGAGGCACTCACCTGGGCTGCAAAATGTTTAGGAGAGCCAAAAGAAACTCTGTAATTAAGATAAATGATATTAGAATATTATTATTGGAATATTAACTTTGAGAAGTGATAGATATGTTTATGGCCTTGATGGTGGTGATGGTTTCATGGGTGTATACTTGTTCCCAAACTCATCAGGTTGTATACGTTAAATACATTCAGATTTTTACATGTCATTTTACCTCAGTAAAATGCTTAAAAGAAAAGAAAAGAATAGGGCAGTGAGATGTGTGTAACTGTAATTTTGAAATAATGAAATAAGTCAGATTTTTTTCTTTATAAATTATTATTTGGGGATATAGTTATGTTATCTTTTCCCCATTCAGAGATAATAAAGATATTCTCCTAGAAAAAAGATAAATAATATTCCAATGTGAATAATTAAAAAGTCACACAAAATTAATGCAAAAATCCATGGTAAGCAAAATATCAAAATGTTAAAGACAGAAATCAGTAAGAGTATTGAGCTGAGCCATATGGAAGTCTGAAGCACAAGGAAAAACCAGGAATTCTGATCCTGTCTTTATTTGAAATGTTGGTATTTTGTTAATTGTGGATTTTTTGCATTAATTTTGATTTTTAAAAATATTGCATTGAAATATTATTTATATTAAATATCGAGTTTTGGGGGCACTCCTTTACTTTTCCTTAAATTGAGGTGAAATTCAAACAACATGAAATTAACCATTTCAAAGAGTACAGTTCAACTACTCAGCCATAAAAAAGAATGAAATAATGCCATTTGTAGCAACAGGATGTAACTAGAAATTATCATATTAAATGAAATAAGTTAGAAAGAAAGATAAATGCCATATGAAATCACTTATATGTGGAATCTAAAATATGACACAAATGAACCTATCTATGGAACAGAAACAGAATCACGGACATAGAGAACAGACTGGTGGTTGCCAAGGGGGAGGGAAATGTAAGCTTTTATATATAGAATGGATAAACGACAAGGTCCTACTGTATATCACAGTAAGATGTTACAAAAACCCAAAAGAACTTTTGGGCCAACCCAGTATATTCAATATGCCACGATAAACCCTAATGGAAAAGAATATTAAAAATATATAAAAATATTATATCTATAATATGTATATTATAGATACAACTGAATTACTTTGCTGTACAGCAGAAATTAATGTAACATTGTAAATCAACTATACTTCAATAAAAAATATTAAAACCGGGCTTCCCTGGTGGCGCAGTGGTTGAGAGTCCGCCTGCCGATGCAGGTGACACGGGTTCGTGCCCTGATCCGGGAGGATCCCACATGCCACGGAGCGGCTGGGCCCGTGAGCCATGGCCGCTGAGCCTGTGTGTCCGGAGCCTGTGCTCCGCAACGGGAGAGGCCACAACAGTGAGAGGCCTGTGTACCGCAAAAAAAAAAAAAAAAAAATTAAAACGAAAAAATAAGTACAATTCAGTGGCATTTGGTACCTTCACAATACTGTTCAACCATCATCTCTATCTAGTACTGAGCATTTTCATCATCTCTAAAGGAGACCCACCCCCATCCCCAGGAAACCACGAATCTGCTTTCTGTCTCTATGGATTTGCCTGTTCTGGACAATTCATATAAATAGAACCATACAATATGTGAACTTCTGTGTCTGGATTTTATCATTGTGCATAATGGTTTCGCGGTTTATCTACGTTATAACATGCATCAGTGCTGCCTCATACATTTTGTACCCATGGTGAGTGCTTCACTTGCCTCAACCTCATCCAAGCCCTGAAGAATTATAGCAGCTAATTTTGTTTTTGGATTCCAATCTTTTTTATTTTAATAACAAATGCTCTCCTGTCTGTGCTGTGATGCCGATACCATGCTCTTTATTAAAATGATGTTTTTATTGCATACTAGCAGAGGACCACGGGGCATGATGGCATTTTGAGTACCCAAGGAGAGGACCTTCTTTTTTCATTGTGTCCTTTTCTTTCTGTTTTATCTTTCTGGGCCCAGATCCTCTTTTCTAAACTCATCTTTCCTTGGCTCCACCTCTGAGGACCCACTCCTCCACGCCCACCTTGGGTCCTGAGCGCCGCCCCTTCCTGCCGCTGCCACCCCTCATCATCCAAACTCATTCTCACACATCCTTTACTCTCTCCTAACCACCTGCTTTTCATTCTTGCACATCAACCCCATCAGCCCACTTCTAGCTTCTCCTGCCTTCACTCTGTGTCCCTTGCTTTTGCCTCTGCTTCTCTTTGTGTCCTACTGTCCAGTCTCATCCCTCCTGCCTCCATGTTTCCTTCAATCTCTAATAGCAGCTAATTTTTATTGACCCCTTCATGTACGCTTCATTTTAAAACCTGAGATATAACTGACATATAACATTTTGTAAGATTAAGGTGTACAACATGTTGATTTGATACATTTATATATTGCGATATGAGTATCATCATAGCATCACATCACCTAATTATCATTTCTTTTTTTGTAGTGAGAACATTTAGGATCTACTCTCTTAGCAACTCTGAAGTTTATAATACAGAATTGTTGATGATAATCACTATGCTGTGCATTAGATCTCCAGATCTTATTCATCTTCTGGTTCATGTAACCCTCGCTACAACTCTACAGATGCAAAGGCTGTGAGCATTCCCATTTTACAGATAGGAAAACTGAAGCTTGGAGAAGTAAAGCAACCTGTTGTAAGCCTACAGAGCTAATTATTGGGGGGGAATGGATGGAATCCAAACTCAGGTAACCTGATTCCAGGTGCAGTGCCCTTAATACTATGTAGGGAGAGTACCCGGGCAGTGCCTGGCATAGAGTGGGTTCTTGGTACATGCAGAATAGCTCAGGTCATGTGGATCCAAAAAGGGTAGGCTCTGCCTGGGCCCAGACTAGGCTCCCTGATTTGCTTCCCAAAGGCTTCCTAGCTGGGGATAGGTAGATTTTGAATAGCCTGTTGGAATATGTTGGGGAGAGATGCACACACTACCATCCTTGCTCTGCGTCAAACTCCCCAGGCATGTCCTGCTCATAGCTTTTGCATTTGCTGTTCCCTCTGCCTGGATTGCTCTTCCTCCAGATATCCTCATGGCTCTCTCCCTTATCTCCCTTGTGCCTTTGCTCAAATATCACCTTCACACCCAGACCTTTACCCAGTAAAGAATGTTACTCCTTCCCTACCCTTCATACATTCTTTTCCTGATGATTTTTTTTCCATAGGGCTTATCACCATCTGACAACAGTTTGCAAAGTGTAGTCTTGCATAACCCTAAGCTGTGGTATCCCTGAGATTCTTTCAGGGGGTCGTTGTGGTCAAAACTATTTTCATACTAATTTTTAGGATATTAGGATACCCTAATTTACTAGGTTATTATTTGCTTTTTTCACTATGCTAATGTATGCACTGATGGTACAAAAGCAATGGTAACAATTGTAACATCTTAGCATGGATCTTAATGGTAACATCTTAGCATGGATCCAGGCAGCAACACCAACCTGTGCTAGGAATTGTTATATTCTTTGCTGTTGCACACTAATGGTTAAAAAGTCCAACGAAAGCCAGTTTTGCTTTATCATGACCTTGATGAAGCAATCCCTGGTGGCGCAGTGGTTAAGAATCCACCTGCCGGGGGCTTCCCTGGGGGTGCAGTGCTTGAGAGTCCGCCTGCCGATTCAGGGGACACGGTTTCGTGCCCCGGTCCGGGAAGACGCCACATGCCGCTGGGAGGCTGGGCCCGTGAGCCATGGCTGCTGAGCCTGCGCGTCCGGCGCCTGTGCTCCGCAACGGGAGAGGCTACAACAGTGAGAGGCCCGTGTAAAAAAAGAATCCACCTGCCAATGCAGGGGACACAGGTTCGAGGAGCCCTGGTCCAGGAAGATCCCACATGCCGCAGAGCAACTAAGCCCGTGCGTCACAACTACTGAGCCTGCACTCTAGAACTTGTGAGCCACAGCTACTGAGCCCATGTGCCACAACTACTGAAGCCCACATGCCTAGAGCCTGTGCTCTGCAATAAGAGAAGCCATCGCAATGAGAAGCCCGTGCACCGCAACGAAGAGTAGACCCCCCACTCGCCGCAACTAGAGAAAGCTTGTGCACAGTGACGAAGACCCAACACAGCCAAAAATAAATAAATAAATAAATAAATACATTTATATAAAAATTTCATTTGATTAAATCACAGCTCTTGAGTGCATGTCTTTATTTTGCTCCGATTTTAATTGGAGTATTCTTTTTTTTTAGAGACGATTTTTTTAGAGCAGTTTAAGTTCACAGCAAAATTAAGCAGACGGTACAGAGATTTCCCATACACATCCTGCCCCTACTCGTGCACAGCCTTCTTAGCTCTCAAAGTCCCCACCAAAGTAGTGCGTTTGTTACAACTGATGAGTCTACATTGACAGGTCATTATCACCCAAAGTCCACTGTTTACATTAGAGTTCACTCTTAGTGTTGTATGTTCTAAGGGTTTGGAAAAATGTAAAATGGCCTGTATCCATCTATACTATCATACAGAGTAGTTTCACTGCCTTAGAACTCCTCTGTGCTCCATCTATTCATCCCTTCCTTTCCCCTAATCCTTGCCAAGCACTGATCTTTTTACTGACTCTGTAGTTTTGCCTTTTCCACAGTGTGGATTCCACAGGAATCCCTCCATGTCTTTTCATAGCTTGATAGCTCATTTCTTTGTAACTTTGAACAATATTCCGTTGCCTGGATGTTCCACAGTTTATTTATCTATTCACCTACTCAAGGACATCTTGGTTGCTTCCAGGTTTTGGCAATTATGAATAAAGCTGCTATAAACATCCATGTGTAGGTTTTGTGTGGACATAAGTTTTCAACTCCTTTGGGAAAATAGCATGGAGTGAAATTACTGGACCATACAGGAAAAGTATGTTTAGTTTTGTAAGAAATTGCCAAAATGTCTTCCAAAGTGGCTGTACCAGTTCATGTATTTTTAATATCCAATACGATGAAATGAAAAGTATGCATAAAGCATTTTTGTTTCATGTTGAAGTACCGTGGTAGCTGTTCCCAGAAAAAAAACACTTGTGTGATTATTCGAATTGCAAGCTGAACAAGCCACTTTTTTCATGGAATACCATTTTAAGACAAACCTCAGTTATTCCAACATGGGTATTTGGGAGACATTTTCACAAAAATGAAAGAAATGGGTCTGTCACTTCAAGGAAAACAGCTGATGGTATTTATTGTCAATGATAAAATTTGGACTTTTAAGTGAAAATTAGAATTTTGAAAAACTTATATTTGCTACTGTAATCTTGACGGCTTGCCAACCTTTAAAGACTTTTCTGATGAGATCAGTGGTCATATTAACAAATATTACTTTTTGATATTGAATAATGAAATGTGTTAATATTTGGATGATTTGTGTAATTCAGGAACTAATCTTTTTCAGATGACTAGTGAATGATGTTTAAAAAGATGCACTCAATAGATTTTAATGTTAATAGAATACTAAAGGTTCACTGATAGTTTCAGATTCCACTTTGCAACTATCCTTTAAAACGTGTCAAGTTTTGGTGTAGTCTCAAAGAATAGCCACGATAACTGAAAAAGCTGATTAAAATATTCCTGTCTTTTCCAACCACCTGTCTGGGTGTTTCTGTTTAGAGACCCCTTATTTAATATATATTGTTGATTCATTAACGTTGAATTCACAGCCAACAGCACTGTAACTCATGCCTGAATGAAGTTTATCTAACACATGGATTTTTTCCATGAGGTGTGCACAGCACAGTCTTCCTGTGCTAAAGAACATCAGACAGCACTTCAGCACTGTGTCTGGGGCCACTTCAAACAGCAAAATCAACAAAAAGCACAAAAATGGGAAAAATGCAGCATTAAATAGACCGTGGAAAGGACATTTTTTACAGAATGACACCTGAAACAAGAAGGTAGAGGGTTGCCTTGTTTGACCTTAGCTGGAAACTTCACCTTAGCATATCAACCAGTTCAAATTTTTTACCATGCTGAGCATGTCTGCTAAAGACCACAAAAGTGCCATGGGTATCTATTTTGGGGTCACAGATAAATTTTAGCAAGTAGGTGAATTTGCAAATATGGAATCCTCACATAAGGAGGATCAACTGTATGAGAATCTTGCTTTTTTATTAAGCTAGTCATTAAACAATTTGTAAAAGTGTAAAACATTGCCACTCTTCTAATAATTCTTTTCTTGTTTTGGAAAATATAGTTATTTTCATAAAATCTGCTATTTATGTTAACATGTAATGAATTTATTATTATGCTAAAATGAATAAACAAATATTGAAATACTTTCTCAGATTTATTTCCAATAAAGATTAATAGGTATAACTTATCAGACAAAAACTCTTTCCAGTCCTCCATCATCATTTTTTTCCCCTCCGTGATTTTTTTTAACTAATAGACACAATTTCTTAGAAGAGTTTTAGATTTACAGAAAGATTGAAAAGATAGTGCAGAGTTCCCATATCCCTTCACCCCCCAAAAAATTTCCCTTATTATTATTCCCCTATCATGAATATCTTCCATTAGTAGACACACTTGTTACAATTAATGAGCCAATATTGATACATTAGTATTAAAGTCCACACCCTATTCAGATTCCCTCAGTTTTCTCCTAATATCCTTTTTCTGTTCCAGGAACACATGCAGGACCCCATATTACACTAGACAACATGTCTCCTTAGGCTCTTCTTTACTTGTTTTAGACTTTCCTTGTTTTTATGACTTGACAGTTTTGAGGAATACTGGTTAGGCATATTGCAGGATGCCCCTATTGGAATTTGCGTAACTTAAAAAAAAATCATGATTAGACTGGGGTTGTGAGTTTTGGGGGGGTCCTCCTTAATTCTAAGAGTGTGAAGTGGTTTCAAGATCCAATAGTTTGAGAACCACTGGTGTTTCTTCTTATTATTTTGTGTGAAAGGGCAAGGGGTGCTCTGTCTTCCAGCCTCTAGCACAGCTTGAAGCATAGTGGGTGGATGAACGATAAATATGTGTGGAGTGAATGACTGTATAAACCAGGACCTCAGGGGCAGCTCGAGGCTCAGAAAAGGATGCAGAATCATCTGTGCACAGCTGGTGACTGAAACAGAGGGAGTGTGAAGGTTTCAGGGAGGAGTTGCAGGTGTGGCCCAGGAGAACCTGACATCTAGGGCAGGGGTTCAACTTCAGCCAGACATTGAAATCATTTGAGGCGCATTAAAATATGCCTGAGCCCCTCGCCCAGGGAAGCTGATGAGATTGGTCTGGGGTGCCACCTGGGTATCAGAATGTTTAAAGGCTCCCCTGGCGATTCTAAGGTACAGCTAAGTTTGAGAACTGCTTATCTAGAAGGTATTGTGTCAAGAAGGAGAGTGGGGGCTGTATGCACAAAGAATTGGAATTGGGGTGGCTGCTCCCTGGCTGTGTGACCTTGGTCAAGTTATTGAACCTCTCTGAGAGCCTGTCCCCTCATCTGCAAATGAGGGTAATGATATCTACTGCATAGGGGTGTGTAGATTAAATATGAGTAAAAGAGCCTGCCTAGACTAGGAAGTTGCCGTCAACAATTGCTCAGTAATAATAGCAAACATGTATTGGGTTTTTATCACATGCCATGCTCTGTGCTCAGCTCTTAAAAATGGCAATTCGTTTTCAGGAGAGGTAGGAGATATTGGAAACAGCCAAGTCAGTGCCATTTGGGAAGAAAAGCAAAATCAACATTGCCCGGTGTATCCTAAAGAGTGCAAAGAATAATATTAATTACAATACGAACAGCAGTGATTTGCCTCCCAATTGCACAATGCTTCACGCTGCAGGGAGGATTTCCATGCTCACGCACTTCAATTTTCTCAGCTTTAATTTTCTGTGGGGTCGGCAGAGTCATCTCCGTTGTTTAAACGAGGAGACCGGGCACAGAGAGGGAGAGGGGCTGGCTCAAGCTCATACAGCGGCCAAGTGGCCAAGGATGGAATGTGCGCCCCGAGGGAGAAGAGAGGCAGCCGAGCCCACGCAGAGGCTGCTCTCACTCGGACGCTCACGCCCGCGCCTTCCTCAGACCTCCGTTGAGGATGCGGGCTTGGGCCCAGTGGTGCCAGGGCCTGGTCCCCGCGCTCTCCAGGGATGTTCTGGCCTTGGGAGTGCTCAGGAGGCGGCGGGAGGCTGGGGCTCGGAGGCGCGGCTCTGAGCTGGGGGGCGGGGGCTAGACGAGAGAGAGGCCAACCACCCCGCGTACCCCAGGATCCCCTCCCTCCCCAAACAGGCGGCGCCCTTTCTCCCGAGCTGCAGCTGAGCCAGGGCTGGGCGCGGGGGAGGCTGGGGGCATCCCGGAGGGGATCCCGACCCCGCCCCCCACCTCCAGCGACCCGGGGCCCCCACACCCACGTGAACGCAGGGCTGGCGCCGATCCCACTAGCTGCACAGCGCGTCGCGGCTCCGCGCGGGTACCTCGGCCTTTTGGTCCTGGAGCCGGCGCTGCGCGGTCTCTGGCGGGTCCCCCCTGCCCTGGCCGGGCGCTTCTCTGGGCTCCGGCTTCTGCCTCCCGGCGCAGCGCGTAGGCGGACACGCGGACTGGCCGCCCCCGCAGCTCCTGGCCCTGGTGAGTGGGAACACCACGGCTCCTCGAGGGCGGGGGCTCTGAGGTTCGGTGCAGGCGGGATCCGAGGCCGGCTTGGCCTACCCTGGGGTCGGGCGGGTGGGGCGTCCCCTGCGCCCACGTTCCCATCTCTCGGCTGCTCTTTGTCTCAGCTGCTCCCTGACTCTTAGAGTCGTAGCCTCCGCTCATCTCCCCGTAGCCCTGATCAGTTTCCTATCGCCTTAGTTAACCCAGATTCTCCCTGCCCATCTCCCTTCTCATCCTGTCCCTCTATCCCTGGCCTCTACTGGTGGGCAGGTTTCCATCTCTGCCTGATGCCTGGTCCTTTTCCAGGGCTTGGTTCCCTTCCCTGTCTGGGGCTTATTCCTCCAACTCCGGAGGGACCTGGTTGTGACAGACTTTGGCCATCGCTGCGGGGGGCGGGGGGCTGGGTCCGAAGTTGTGTGTGGGGTGGTGATGGTGTGTGTGTGTGAGACTGAATTTATGAGTAGGGTTGCCTTCCCAAAGAGGTGGATGGGCCTGAATGTTTAAATGTGGGAAGGAATTTGGATGTCTGAAGTTTTGTGTCCCAAGTTGTGCGTGTGTGTAGGAATGGCATTTCTGCAAATGTCATATGGAGTGTCATTTACAAGGGTTGTTGTGCAAGGACGTGAAGGTGTATATGTATGGGGTTGTGTGTCTGAGGAGGGGTGTGGGGTTTTGTGTCTGACGGCATTCATGAATGCGTCAAGTGTGTGTGTGTTTGTGCGTGTAGGAATTGTATGACTGATGCTGCATGAATGGAGTTGCATTTCTTTTTTTTTTTAAATTGAAGTATAGTTGATGTACAATATTATATAAGTGACAGGTGTGCAACATAGTGATTCACAATTTTTTAAGGTTGTACTCCATTTATAGTTATTATAAAATTTTGGCTATATTCCCTGTGTCGTACAATATATTCTTATAGCTTATATATTATAGCAATATAGGTTATTTTATACATAATAGTTTGTACCTCTTAACCCCGACCCCTAAGTTGCCCCTCCCCCCTTCCCTCTCCCCACTGGCAACCACTAGTTTGTCCTCTATACCTGTGAGTTTGTTTCTTTTTTGTTATATTCACTAGTTTGTTGTATTTTCTAGATCCTACATATAAGTGATATCATACAGTGTTTGTCTTTCTCTGTCTGACTTATTTCACTTAGCATAATACTTGGAGTTGCATTTCTGAAAGTGTGTGGGTTGTATGTTGAACAGTTCTGTGTGTGTGAAACTGTGTGTGTGCAGTTGTGTCTATGTCAGTTGTACACAAGAGGTGTGTGAGGTTGTGTGTTCAAGTGTGTGTATGTGGTGTGTGATGTATGTGATTTCCTCCTTGTCTTTCCCTCCCTTCACTCACTCCTCAGGCTAGCAGAGTATTGAGATAAAATGTATGGAAAGCATCCTTGTTTGCCCACTGTAGGTTGCTTCAGCTTTAGAATGTAGGAGTTCCTTCCTTTTTGCCCCTGGCTCTGAGAGATGCCCCTCTCATCACATCTAAGAGTCTGGAGGTTGTGAGAACCAGGTGGGGGACCCATCCTTGAATCCCTGAAGATCCTGGAACACTAGAAGGGCCGTTTCCTGAGTAGGAAGCCTAAGAAGCAGGGCCAAGAGAAGGCCTAGGACCAGGAGAGACTAGAAAAGAGAGAACCCAGGGTGAGGGGAGAAGGCCCCCGGGGGTCCAAGAGAGACTGAGAAGGGGCCAAGTGGTGGCCAAGATCCTGGGAAAACAAGTTCAAGTCAAGCATTTCTTGGCAAGTAATGCAGTCAGGACCAAGCAATGTTGCTGGGAAGACCGTCTCCCTTGTCAACATTTTTCTCAGTCCTCAGTCATGTGTCTGTTGGATTTCTGCTTTTTATTAACCTTGGTTGTCATCTATTTCATGCTCACTAGGTGCTGTTCTAAGTGTCGCGTGAATTGGGCCATCAAAGCCACACAGAAAGTGACCAGTTCCTGAAAGGTGGAGTGGGATTTGAAACAGAGCTCATGTACGCTTTTCCTCTAGGCCAGGGATCTCCAAAATTTTTCAGTAAAGGGCCAGAGAGATTGTATGGAGACCCATAAAATCTCTGTTCCAACAACTCAGCTCAGCGCTTGTAGCACAAAACTAGCTGTAGACAGTACATAAAGAATGAGTATGGCTATGTGCCTATAAAACTTTATTTACAAAAACAAGCAGCGGGCCAGAACTGGTCCTTGGACTATGGCTTGTACATCTCTGCTCTGTACCATTTTTTGTAAGGAAGAGATAGGAAATAGACAAAACTAGCTCTGGAGTTTTTTGTGACTAGTTTGGATCTCAGCTGAACACTCCCTTGGGACCCATGGGCAGCTTCATGCTATTTCTTGGTGACTGAGAACATACATCTTAGAGATGAGGGAATAATTACACAGTTCCCATGTAGTCTGTGGTCTCCTGTCCGGGATTTTTCACAGCCAGCTGAAAAAAAACATCACGGTTTCAAGTGACAGATCCTTTGAAGCAGGACCCCAACTGGGGTTTGACATTGGGAACCAGGGCTTAGAGCTGGAGGAAGCAGGACCAGGAAGGCTGAGGCAGATAACCCCATCCTTGGGATATGGGGAGGGTGAAGGAGGACAAGAAACATAGTGATCTCAGAAAAGTAGCTGCTCAGCCAGCAGCAGCCAAAAAAAAGTTCAGGGAACTACCTATTGGTCTGTCTCTGAAAGACTCCCAGCCTGATCTGGATGGATTCAGGCACTGGGGTTGGGGTTAGGGCTTGGAGGGGGTTGGTGGCAGGGAGAGGTATCTGAAGCACTGATATCTCAGAGAGAAGCTGGGGGAGGCCAAGTTCTCCTTACCTGTACAGCCACCCCAGGCAACCCAAATATGCACAGTCCAGCACAGGATACAATATTTACTGTCTTTCCATGGCTTGGGGAGTTTTTTCTAGGAGTTAAATGAATCTAGTATATCTGTCGGGAAGCAGAGAGCACACTCAAAAAGGGGAAGTGAAAATTAAGGACTGTTTACAGGGTTAAACCAGTAAAGTTGGCACAGCACTCAGAGATCTGCAAGAGTCGGGGAGCTGTAGGGAGGGAGCAAGACGGGGACCTGGGGAGAGCTGTGGCTGTAACAAAGGATTGCCTTTATTTTTTATTATAATACATTTTGATATATAACATTGTGTAACTTTAAGATGTACACCATGTTGTTTTGATATATTTATATATTGTAATGTGATTTCCATTGTGGCAGTAGCACCTCTATCATGTCACGGGAGCCAAGAACACTCAATGGGGAAAGGATAGTCTCTTTAAGAAATGATGTTGGGAAACTGGATAAACAGATGAAGAATATTGAAATCAGACCCCTATCTTACACCACTCACAAAAATTAACTTGAAGTGGATACAAGTCATAAACATAAGGCCTGGCACTGTAAAACTGCTAGAGGAAAATGTAAGGTAGAAGCTGCTCAACTTTGGTCACAGCACTGATTTTTTTTTTTTTTTTATATGACACCAAAAGCACAAACAACCAAAGCAAAAACCAAGTGTGACTACATCAAACTTAAAAGCTTCTGCACAGCAAAAGAAACAACAAAATGAAAAGGCAACCTACAGAATGGGAGCAAAATTTTGCAGACCATATATTGGATAAGGGGTTAATATCCAAAATATATAAAGAGCTCATACAACTCAATAACAAAAATCATAAACAATCTGATTGAAAAATGGGCGGAGGAACTAAATAGTCATTTTTCCAAAGAAGATGTCCACATGGCCAAGAACTGCAGAGGATTGTTCAGTGGGAGCTGTGGCCTTAGGTAGAGGAATACAGTTAAGGCCAAACAGGGGCCTGGCAGGGGATGCTGAGAGAATGCTCCACCTACATCTCCTCCCACCTTCCATTCTCCTGCTGTTTTCTATTGGCCAGACTGAAAGGGCAAGGAAGCCCGGGCAATGCCAACTGTAGTGGTTAGCCTTTTGCCTGGGGATGAATCTATAGGGATAACAGAATTGTCAATATGCCTACAAGAGGGGTGTTGCCACCTTTTGCTGTGAGATCAGTATAGGTAAGCCTGCTTATCTTTCTGGAATAGGAGGTGCCCAGGGCCCACGATACTTTTAGGGACACCCATGCAAACGTTTTCGCTTCTTTTAAAATCAGAACAAAGAATTTAACTTTCAAGTCAAAGAAAATGTTTTAATATGTAATATTACTGTTCTCATCTAAAAAATGGGGGTGAAATTTACACAACAGAAAACCAACCATTTTCAAGTGGCATTCAGTGGCATTTAGTTCATTTGCAACATTGTACACCAATCACCTTGATCTAGTTCCAAAATAATATATTCCTTTTTATACCAATTTGGCATACCAAATTATACCAAATATAATTTTAATATATATTTTAATGGAGGAAGGGGCCATGAAGGCAAATTTTCCTCAGACTCATGAAGGCAAATATTCCTCACAATTTCCAAGCTGCCCTATACATGGAAGGTGTTTAGTTGGTAAAAGGATAGGCAAGTTTTATTTCTTATATGCATTTTATTTAATATGTATTAAGATATAATAAGCATTTCAAGTAATGATCTAAAGTTTCCACTTTGGATTACATTTATTTAGGTAAGTAAATAAGATGACATGGATATGGCTGAATGTCAAGAGTCTGAAGTTTGGGAAACAGTGCCTGGCACCCCAGAGTGACTCTGGACATCACATTTTTCTTCAAAAATGGATCCTGAGGAGGTGCTGGGATCAAGAATTATCACCATTTCCATGCCATGGGACTCTCCCTCCCCCTGTTGCCCACTTGGGCATTCACACAGAGCAGCTGCATTTATTGGGCACGAATGGTTTGCCAGGCACCTGCTGATTCTGTCGTTGAGGAAAGCCCATTTGGTGGCACCTCCAGGCTAGACAACAAACTGTATTAATTTGGGGGGCTAACCACAGAGTGCCTTGTTTAAGGCGCTGAGTGAAGTTGATGCTCAGCAAAGATTTGTTAGTCTGGTTTGTGAGCTGCGTCAGCTCTCAATTACTTGTGATGATCTCATGAAATGAGGGGTCTGGAGTTAGAGAATGGCAAAAACGTCCATTATATGGTGACCTACTTCTCTGTCTCTTGCCAGCCATGCCTGGGAGTGATTCTGAAGACCTTGATCTTTTTCTGCCAGGACATGACCCTTGAACCCCTGGCAGTGTTCTCAGGTGGCCCAGCGCAGGCACATCCCAACAGACCGACACTGCCCCTCCCCTGCTGTTTGGACTCTCTCTGAGTTCATCACCAGCTTCTTCCACCCTTCCCCTCTTCCCACATCCGCCTTCTGTCCGGCCCCTCACCAGGCCCGGGCCCCTTTGTACCCCGCAGGTAGACGATGAGCAGCCATGGCAACAGCTTGTTTCTGCGGGAGAGTGGGCAGCGGCTGGGCCGGGTGGGCTTGCTGCAGCGACTGCTGGACAGCCTGCGGCAGAGGGCGCTGAGAACGCGCTTGCGCCTGCAGACCATGACGCTCGAGCACGTGCTGCGCTTCCTGCGCCGGAACGCCTTCATCTTGCTGACCATCAGCGCCGTGGTCATTGGTGAGTCGTCTGGGAGGGGCGGGCTCTGCCCCTGGAGGGCGAGGACTTGAGGGAAGTTTCCCGCACAGCATATTTCTTCCCTCCACTTACTTCTTCTCACCTGCACAGGTGCACACGTCCACCATTCCCCCTCCCCAGGACGTGCTCACACAAATAGGTATACATTCTTGCAAACACATCTGTGGGTACACACTATGTCTCATCTATATGCGTGTGTATATACAGGCATAAGTGTACACCATACAAACGCACACTTTCTGCATATGAACACACACAAACATGAACACGTTTTTATGCGTGCACAAAACATACAGGTGCAAAAAAGTAAACACACACTTGCACACATATACTAGAACTTATAAACACGTTCACACACACATGCATTCCTGTGCACACACAATGGCACACTTAAGAGCTTGAATACATGTGTACCCCCGTGCTTGAAAACAGTAACATACACACAAGTCATACCTGTATACACACATAGGAAAAACATGTGCATCTCAGATACATGGACCCTCATATACAGGCACAGATACATGTGCACAAGTGAGTACACACTATCACATATGTGTGCATATGTACACATGAATGTGTGCAGACATTTACACACATATCAACATAGTAACATAAATTCATACATTCCACAATGTACACACAAACATGCACATTCATAGAATGTTTCTCTCTTTCTTTCACCTCTACCCACACACACGCCCTTCTTGGGATGGATGGATGGCCCCTGCTTGGGACTCAGTGACCAAATTCAACTCTACAGACCCCTCATTTTGGCCCTAGGGGTCAGCCTGGCCTTTGCCCTGCGCCCATACCAGCTCAGCTATCGCCAGGTCAAGTACTTCTCTTTCCCTGGAGAGCTTCTCATGAGGATGCTGCAGATGCTGGTGCTGCCACTCATTGTCTCCAGCCTGGTCACAGGTGAGAGAGCCCAGGCTAGTGTTGGCGTCCAAGACCCATCCCAGAGTCCAAGCTGAAACCTGGAGCCATGGCTGTTCCAAGCATGGGACCACCTCCCCAACTCAGGACCTCAAACATGGAGCATGCACGTAGCTCTGAGTCTTTGGCCAAAGCCCTGATCCCAATCAGACCTGGGTTCCAGAACCCAGATGATCTGCAATACTTATCTCAGTACCTTTCCTGTACTTTTCCTTGGAGGTAAAATACCAGCCTGAGAGGGGCTTAGTATCATCCAGAGATGAAAGGAAGGCTGTTGTGGGGCAGCCAGGGAAGGTAGCTGGGATGTGGTGTGGAAGGTAATGGGGTGGGACGTGGATGAAGGTGTTTGAGATACAGATGACAGGGTGGTGGGTGGAGGGGGGGTGGAAGTATGGATGGCCTATGCAGGGGTTGGCAAACTTTTTCTGTAAAGGGCCAGGTAGAAAACATTTTCAGCTTCAAGGACCATGTGGTCTCTGTTGCAACTCTTCAATTCTGTTGTAGTGCAAAAGCAGCAGCAGATTAGTTTGTAAGCAAATGGGCATGGCAGTGTTCCAATAAAACTTTATTTACAAAAACAGGCAGCGGGCCAGATTTGGCCCATGAGTGGTTGATTGCCAATCTCCAGATTTGGGGATGGGTACGAAGGTAAAGGGAAGGAAGAATGATTTCTTTGGGTTGGGTTTCCTTAGAAGCAGAGACTGAGAAGGGGCTATTTGCACAAGTGATTTATTGAGGGGTAGCTCTCAAGAGGAACCTATGAGGAAGTGAGGTGAGCAGGATGGGATGGGGAAAGAAACTAAGTAGAAATGTGGGTTCAGAAGAAGGTTGGCCTCTCAGCCTGATCCCACGGGGAGCTCTGGAGAATGTGCAACACTACAGAATTGTTCTCCACAACTCTGCCACCGTCTAAATCAAAGGAGCTGGCCTTTTGAATCCCTGTACCAATCAGTCACTGGCTGTAGGTCTCCCATGGGGACTTGGTGGGTGAGTAAACTCTGTTCTGCTGAGGGCAGCCCTCAAGAGAAGGGGGCAGTATGAGTTGTTAGCAGCCAACATGCTCAGCTGTGGAAGGATAGGTGTATCAGCATGATAAAGGGTGTCTTGATAGGGGACCAAAAGTATCTACTACAGATAGTGTATAGTGAGCTGGGTTGGAGGGAGGTGTGATTTTGGGGTGGATAGGAGGATGAAGAGAGCAATGCAGATGAGCTTATGGTGCAAAATAGGGGTGAATAGAGGATGGAGTGGGGGTTGAAAATGTTGGCTTGGAATAGAGAGAAGGTTAGTGAAGTGGTGCTTGGAATAAAGGATGGAGTGGAAGGTGTATTTGGAACATAGAATGGGAGTTGGAGGATGGCGGTGTGGGGTGGGGCAAAGGAGGAGGGATGCTTGGTGGAATGGTTGTAGCAGTGTGGGGAGTGTGGAGCAAATGGATGGGAGAGTCGGTGGTGGGGTATGGATGGGGCTGCTCGGGCTGCACCACCTGTCCTCCAGGTATGGCGTCCTTGGATAACAAGGCAACAGGGCGGATGGGGATGCGGGCAGCAGTATACTACATGGTGACCACTGTCATCGCGGTCTTCATCGGCATCCTCATGGTCACCATCATCCATCCTGGGAAGGGCTCCAAGGAGGGCCTGCACCGAGAGGGCCGGATCGAGACCATTCCCACAGCTGATGCCTTCATGGACCTGGTCAGGTGACGTCCTTTCTAATTTTGATGGGAATTCCAGCCCTACATGTAACAACCTATACTCAAGGGGAGACAAAGGGGACTGGCTAATCCAGCCTGGAAATGCAACACCCAAGTTGGGCCTAGTTTTTTTGGTACCTATTTTCTGTCCTGGAGCCTTGCACAAATCCTCTGAGAGCAGCTTACTCCTACGGATATGATCTTTTGACCCGTAGGCTAGGGAGGCTATAGTTGCAGCATCTTGAGATGGGCTCAGGACAAATAGTATTTGTCTGGTGTTCCCAAGATCCATTCGAAGGTGAATGATTCTCTTAAAGTAGCAAGATTTTGCCTGCCAGAATCAAGGCTGGTCATAGTTCTACCCTAGTCACTGACTTGGGGGGAACCTAGCATTGGAAGAGCTCAGGAGCTTTCCGTGTTTTTTTTTTGGAGACATCACTGTGTGTGAATTGAAGTCCCTGAGGTGGCATGGGGTCGTACCAAAGGGCTCAAACAGGCCTGAATTTGAGGTCCATCTGTACCCCTTAGGAGCTGTGTGCCTTTGGGTCACTTACATAAATTCTTTGTGCTTTGGTTTCTTTGTATGTAAAATGGGGACATCAATACCACTCACTTTTAGGATTATTGTGGTGTTTAAATCAGATCACATAGGTAAGGCACTTAGCTTGGTTTTCAGATGTTGGCTGCTATTATTACCATTGCCATTGCAATTATTATTACTGTTATCAGTCTAGATTCTCTTCTAAGGTCTAACCACGTTCATTCATCTGATGTTTTTCTGCAGAAATATGTTTCCGCCCAACCTTGTGGAGGCCTGCTTCAAACAGGTCAGGGGGAAGTACATAGTCTGATCAAGGAGGTTTGGAGGGTTGGGGGAGCTTGCTGCTGAGTGAATGGTCCAGGAGTGAGGGATGGGAAGAAGGGCCTGACAGAGCATTGCCCAGGGGCTTTTGGAAGAGTCTGAAAGAATGTACTTCCTATTGGTGTGGTGATCAAGGCAAGGTTAGAGAGAAGGACTTAGGTCAAAGGCTGCCTGGGGATGGTAATGGAGGAGGAACCAAGGCTTCTGATCATAGACAGTTGAGGAGACAGACCCCAAAACCTGTCTGAGCATTGCCCAGGGAGCTTGTGAAAAATGCAGAATCTCTACTCATTCTTCCATTCATTGGTTGTTCACTCCCTCATTAACCTGTTTATGCACTCAATTTGCTATGCATTTGTCTATGGCCCAATATCTCCTTATTTCAGTTTAAGACGCAGTACAGCACGAGGTTGGTAACCAGAACCATTGTGAGGACAGAAAATGGATCTGAGCTGGGCACCTCCATGCCTCCTTTATCCTCAATGGAGAACGGAAGCAGCCTCTTGGAAAATGTCACACGGGCCATGGGCACCTTGCAGGAGGTGCTGAGCTTTGAGGAGACTGTGCCTGTGCCTGGCTCAGCCAATGGCATCAACGCCCTGGGCCTTGTGGTCTTCTCGGTGGCCTTTGGGCTGGTCATCGGTGGCATGAAACACAAGGGCCGAGTCCTGCGGGATTTCTTCGACAGCCTCAATGAGGCTATTATGAGGCTGGTGGGCATCATTATCTGGTGAGTGCTGGGCTGTGACAAGGGTGGGGTGGTGGTGGTGATGGCACACAGAAGAGTGTTGTCAGGGCTGGGAAGTGAGGCTGTGGGGCAGCTCCTGAAGTGGTTGTTGGGACCACTTGGCCAAAGTCATTTATATATGCATTGGTTAATTCACACCCTCACTCATTCACTTACTCATTCATTCATACCTTTGTGCAATGATTTATTCACTCATCCACTCCCTTGTTCATCTATTTATTCACTCATTTATTCATTTGTACTCAAGCTTCTGTGCATTGTTCATTCAGTCCATCATTTATCTATCTTCTCATTCTTCTATGGATTGGCCAAATTATCCATTCATTTATTTATTTATCTTCATTCTTCCATGAATTGGTTCATTCATTTTCCCATTCACTTGTTCATTTTTCTGTGCATTGGTTAAGTCACTCATTCATACATTCATTCACTCATAAATTCATTCACAAACTCATCCATGCATTAGTTAATTCTTTGATTGATTGATTGATTTACTCACCAAGTCATCTATTCATTTGGACTCATTCTTTGACTCACTTGTTCATCTCTACATTTGTTATTCTCTCATTCACTCAATCACATATTCCTTGCATTCATTCATCCATTTGCTTAACCCACTCATTCATTCACTCACCCATCATTCATGTCTCATTTGCTCATTTTCTCACTCATTTATCTGCTCACTGATTATTCCTTAATTGACACATTCATTCATTCATTCTTTAAATCCCTTCATTCTTTCAGCAGACATTTTCCCAGGCTGACTTTATTTTGAACTCTGGAATACAGAGATACATGGAATTCAGTCCTTGTCCTCAAAGAGCTTTCAAAGTCTTGGAGGAGACAGGCACATATTAGATAAATATAATACAAGAGTCAAGAGACATTAAAAAAGTATAGGGAATATGGATAAGTAAGCAGCCAATGAGAGATATGCAGTGAACTCTGTCTGGGAAGGTGAGGAGGAAGTCATGGAGACATCCACCTCTTAGTTGGGTCTTGAAAGGTGAGTGAGAATCCAACAGGACAAGAAGAAAGGAGAGGCACTTCAAGCAGAGGGAATAGAACATGCAAAGCTCGAAAGAACCTGAGTTGTTTGGAGAATGGTAAGGAGTTCAAGAAGGTGGGAGCCTACCTAGGGAGTGGTGGTGGAAGATGTTAACGAGGCTGTCTTCCCAAACTGGGGAAGACTTTGTACATCATCCCAAATAATTTGAAAGTTGGGTGGTGGGCTAGAGGCTAAGTTGAGAGCTTGGAAAAGCAGCTGAGGGGATTGGGAGGGGAAGCTTATCAAGGACGAGCAAGAAGATTGAAAAGGAATATTGAAAGCTCAACTGAATTGGGAACCATGAGTTTATAGCGATGTCCTTGGCACGTTTGGGAAAATATCCGTATGTGCCAGGTGGCTGAGTATAGGAGGAAAGAAGTCATATGCAATTGATCCAGAGTTGAGGAATTTTGCAGAGTGTGAGAAAGGAAAGATGGAGGTGAGGGATTTGAGAAAGGAGTTTACAGGTTATTCACAGAGGTAGGTCTGGAGTTGGAGACAAGTCAGCAACCACCCACCAGGGCTAACCTCAAGCCCAGCTTGGGGAATACAGGTGTGACTGGAGGAGTCCCCTGTATCCTCATTCCCACAACCTCAGCTTGGGTCTCATCATTTCTGACCTAAGCTGTTGCACCACCTCCCCAAGCAGTCCTCACCTCCTCCAATACATCCCCCATGACAATGACCAAGTGTAGACTTCAATTTCTAAAGAGAGAGAAATAACAAAGGAATCCTGGTGATGGGTGAATTATGGCATCACTGGCAGAAACTCACAAAACTAAGCAATGGGCTGTTTTGAGTGGAAAAGAGGTGAACCCCCTATGAACTTGCTTCATCTGTCTTCTCTACTCTTCTTTTCACTCACTGCTCCAGCTATACTGGTCTTCTTTCTGCTCCTCCAGTACTTCTAGCTCACATCCATCTCAAGGTCTTTGAACTGTGCCTGCAATGCTTTCCCCTCAAATATGCATGGTTCCTTTTCATCATTCAGGTATCAGCATAAATGTCACCTCTTCAGAGAAGCCCTCCCTGACCACTCATTCTTACAGCCCCACTCACTGATTCTCTTTTGTAGTTATCACCACCTGAAGTTTTTAATGACATATTTCTCTGTGTATTGCATAGTTCCCCCATTAGGATGTAAGCACCATGAGGGCAGGGACCATGTGACTGGAACATAGTAGGTGCTCAATGGATATCTGAGTGAATGAACAGATAATTTAATAAGACAGGTTGTTTATAATTAATTTTTTATTGGAGTGTAGTTGATTTACAATGTTGTGTTAGCTTCTGCTCTACAGCAAAGTGAGTCAGTTATATATATATATATATATATATACATATATCCACTCTTTTTCAGATTTTATTCTGTATAGGTCATTATAGAATATTGAATAGAATTCCCTGTGCTATACAGTAGGCTCTTATTAGTTATCTATTTTATATATAGTAGTGTGTATATGTCAATCCCAATCTCCCAATTTATCCCTCCCCCACATTTCCCCCTTGGTATCCGTAAGTTTGTTTTCTACAGCTGTGACTCAATTTCTGTTTTGTAAATAGGTTCATTTGTACAATTGTTTTTTAGATTCCACATATAAGCAATATTGTATAATATTTAAGACAGGTGGTTTAAGATGTCTGTGGGAAATCCAGGTGAAATAACTTAGGGCTGGTGAATGAGTGAGAATATGTACTTATAGGAAAGAGAATAGGGGGATACAGGTTACAAATGTAGAGCAAAGAGTTGGGGGAAGTGAATAAGGGAAGTTAGAAGGCCAGAGATAGGGAGTGTCTGGGCAATGTCTAGGGAAAAAACCCTGAGGACAGTGATTATTTCGGGGGACTTGAATCGGGGGGTGGGTGAAGGAGAGACCTTATAAGAATGTATATGTTGGAGTTGTAGGAACTCTTCCGCTCTCTGCGGGCGAGCTGTGGGTAAGCAGGAAGAAAAGGTGGGGTTTATTTGTGGGACCCAGCCCCACTTGTTATTGTGTGGGGAAGGTTGGAGTGGAGTAGGGTGCCGTATGGTGTGTGTTGCCTGGCTCCAGGGTCTATGTCGCAAAGCCTGGGGGATGCTAGCTCCAGGCTTGGAGGGGAGGTCATGAGGGAGGCCTGACAGGTGTCTGGCTTGGCCCAGGTATGCACCTGTGGGCATCCTGTTCCTGATTGCTGGCAAGATCCTAGAGATGGAAGACATGGCCGTCCTGGGGGGTCAGCTGGGCATGTACACCCTGACCGTCATCGTGGGTTTGTTCCTTCATGCCGGTGGCATCCTGCCTCTCATCTACTTCCTCATCACCCATCGGAATCCTTTCCCCTTCATTGGGGGAATACTGCAGGCCCTCATCACTGCCATGGGCACGTCTTCCAGGTATGGCCTTGCTCCTCACTACTGGTACCCTTCCTAGGTTCACTCTTTGCCTTTCACAGGCTCTCTTAGGAGTCCTGCCCTCTCTGCCACTACAGAACCTCATCTGGGTTGTATAGTAATGTCAGGTGCTCTTGAAGGTCTCCAGGTGGCTCAACAGCTGGGCCCTGATCTTTTTCCTGGGCTGGCTCTCCTAACCCCTTTCCTTCCTTTTCTGTTTCTCTATTTATTTGTTTATTTTTAAAATATTTATTTATTTGGCTGCACTGGATCTTAGTTGCAGCATGTAGGATCTTCGTTGCCACGTGTGGGATCGTCATTGTAGCATGCGGGGTCTTTTTAGTTGCGGCATGTGGGATTCAGTTCCCTGGCTAGGGATCGAACCCAGGCCCCCTGCATTGGGAGCATGGAGTCCTAACCACTGGACCACCAGGGAAGTCCCTGTTTCTCTATTTAATATGGAGGGAGAACCAGCTGCAAATTTTGAGGTTAAGACAAAGGGTCCAACATGCCTCATGATCTCAGTCATTTTCTACCTCATAGGGTCTCATCTCCCCTTGAGATGGCCTCTGGGAGCCCCCTTGGCTTCCTTCTTTTTTGTGGTTTCAGGGGTTTCATAAAGAGCTCCCCTCTTCACCATCAATCAAATTCAAAACAATCTGAGATGTATCACTAGAGCCAACCAGAAGGAAGAAAAGTATCATTTTTATTGCTTGTAACACTTATTGGAGAATGTGCCTTTTGATCTGTGGCCAAAGAGGATTGGTGCCATTGTACCCCAGAATTAAACTCACTGGGTTGCCACAGGCATGGACACCCAAAGATCCCCTTTGTGGGTTCAGGATTCTCACTGCATGATATAAAGCTGACCAGACAGAGCACATGTTTTATGGACCAGCTGATCCCACATGGGGAGAGAGAGACCTAGAAGGTTAGTGTAGCTGAGGTCACTCCCTGAATAAACATGGGAAGTGGGGAATAGGAGTCTTCTGTAATACCCCTCTCTTAGCCCTGAGGTGTGGGAGCTGAGAAGGCCCTTTGCCTCCTTTCTGGGAGTGGATAGTTAGAGTGAACTGGTGACATGAACTAGTGTCTAGTAAGTAGCCCTCAGCTATTGGCTTTAGGTGGGTCAAGAGACCTTCAGCCTGGGGGACCTCATTGCTGTGTGCTCTCTGTGTCATGAGGAGTTCCTCTCCCCCACGCACAGTCATCAGCCTCTGAAATGTTAGACACCTGCCATCTTCCCCTTGCTCTAGCTCCCACTTTGCCTTCCAGTGTTCTCAGGGGGAGCCCTCCCTTGGCCCATCGTCACCACTTATTCTCAGCCCTTGGGGTTCTCTCTCCCAGCTCTGCAACACTGCCCATCACATTCCGCTGTCTGGAGGAGGGCCTGGGTGTGGACCGCCGCATCACCAGGTTTGTGCTGCCTGTGGGGGCCACCGTCAACATGGATGGCACTGCCCTCTATGAGGCCCTGGCCGCCATCTTCATCGCTCAAGTCAACAACTACGAACTCAACCTGGGTCAGATCACAACTATCAGGTGAGTTGGCTTTGGGTGGGACCTGCCAACAGCTGAGACCTAAGAAGTCATTAGCTTGGCTGGGGGTGTTGGAGGGAAGGGAGTCACAGCAAGAAGTAAAGGGAGCCTTTGGATGTTGGAAGGGGGATGTGTTGAGGGGTGCAGGAAAAAATAAGACATGGTTCCTGAACTCAGGGAAGATCCAGTCTAATGAAGGAAAAAGACACACTGATGATGATGATGATGATGATGACAGTGTTGGTGATGATGATGTAGATTACAGAGGTGATAGTGGTGATGATGATGATGGCCAACATTTATAAAACACTTGCTGTGTTTCATACACAGCATTAAATATTTTACAAGTGTGGGCTCTTTGAATGACATCTCATGACGTCCTATGCATAGTTCCATTACTGCCCTTGCCAAATTAAAAAAAAGATTATCTGCTTATTATGGGTAGCGTAAGAGTTTTGGGAATCCAGAGAAGGATTATCTAACTCAGCTGATGCTGTATAGCTTTCTTTTTCTTTCCATTTTCTTAGCCTCTCACTGAATAATTTCAACATGCAAACAGGTGTCTCTTCCATCATCTTCTTTTCAAAGTTCGCTGACCTTTGGAATTCCAGCCACCTACCCTTGGGGCCATGTCCTGGACTTTGCCTCTGCTTAGCCTGCTCTGACATCTCGAGTATGTGCATCATGGCCACAGTCTCCAATCTCTCCATCCTCTTACTTTACTTCCCCTATATATTTTCTTTAATTCCATGAAAATTTTTGCTTCTTCAACTCCTCTCATTCCCTCCATTATGGTTTCACTTTCCCTTTATGTGTTTTAGTTCAGTGCCTCTCAAACTTTTATGTGCATACTAATCACTTGGGAGTCTTGTTCAAAAGCAGATTCTGATTCAGTGGGTCCGGGTTGGGGCTTGAGATTCTGCATTTCTAACAAGTTCAGAGGTGATGCTGATGCTGCCGGTCTAGGGACCACACTTGGAACCATGAGCTTCCAGACTTAGAGTATGGAGCTTCATTCTTTCATTTTCTTGAGAGCGTCTTTGACATCCTTACCCCTTAGTCTTTCCAAATCCTCAACATTGGGGATTTCAACCAACCACTTTATCTGTTCCTATGTCAAGGTGTCTGAACCCAGCTAGAGAAAAATCTGCCCACTGTGGTGATTACTGCAGTGACCACTACAAGACGACGCATTACATTATCAGCTAAGTGTATTTCCACTCAGAAATCCCTTTATATCAGTGATTCAAAGTCTTGGCTACACATTAGCATTACCCAAGACCACCTACTCCCTGAGGCTCTGACTTTGCTATGGTGGGGGTAGGGTATAGGCATTGGTATTTTTGTGAAAACTGCCCAGGTGATACTACTGTGCATCCAGGGTTGATAAACCACCCAGTTGGTGGCACCATTATCCATCCCTCATTCCAACTCTTCACTCTATTTATCTTCCAGCTCCATTCTCCAATTTTCTTCCGTGTAAAAGATCATATTGCCTTATACCTCAGGAGTGTCACTGAGGTTACTGGGTGTGAATGGACACAACTTTCTGCTCCCACAACTCAAATTTATTGTGGTATGCATCCATCCATGCTTTCTTTCCCCTGATCTCAGTTTAAGCATGGATCTGTTGCTCTATTCAAAACTAATTCCTCTACAATTCCCCAAATCTCATCCCTCCTATCTTCTAACTCTGTCAGCTATTCCATTGCTTACTTGCATTTTCAACTCCACTGCCTCTACTTGACCTTTCTCTATAGCATATGAAGGCATGCTGATGTCTCTCACATATTATAAAAATAAAGACCTTAGACCTAGAATGCTAATGATCTCAGGGAAGCTGGACTCCAGTGCCCATGCTCTTTAATGGAGCATCCTACCCTCCCTAACAGCTCTCTGCCCCTCTTGGCTACATAGGGATTGTGAATAAAGGCAGGTACCACAATGTCATGCAGTATAGTACAAAGCTGGCTTGGCTGGAAATACTGATAACTGGGGTCAGCAGCAGGATGGAGTGCTCTCTCTTTTTATAGGGGTTCTGAGAGACCACTCTGCAGATAAGGAAAACAGGCTGAACTCGGGTCCCAATGGCTTAGGGACATTCAGGGATACAGCTTAAATCTGGGCACTATGACTGGTAGCATCTGGAGGTTCTGTGAGATGTTGAGCCCATGTGAAGTCCCTTCTACTATGGGTAGAGGAAGTCCCAGCTACCTTGTTACCACACAACCCAGAGATCGCCTCTGAGTCTTTCTTCAAACAATCTTCCTTGCCTTTACAAAAGAAGGCTGTGGTATGAGAAGCCTTTTCTAGGGGAAAGCAAGGATGCAGTGAAGATGACATGAAGATAATTTCAAAGGAACACGTTTTGATTTGTTTGTTTGTCTAGCTTAGGGTCCCAAACATTGCAGTGAGCACTTTTCATGGGAACTTTCACATTCTGGGGAGTAGAGAAGTCATCAAAAAGGGTAAGGACTTTTGAGGGGTGTTCTTAAATGGATCAGGGAACTGAGCATCACTTCTAGCTTCTAATCTATGCAAAGAGCTTGGTGGCAATGGTCAGCTTGAGACCCATCAGGTAATTGCTTCAGAATTTAGAGGCAGATTGTGATTGGATGGTTAGAGATTCCTAGTTTGGACTGAAACTTAACAAAGTTTGAGTTGGATTATTGGATCCAGGTGGAATTAGCTGGATCTTATCATTCCATTGAGAGCATGATGCCTGCCTCCCAAGGGCATGCACAGATCACTGTTTATGTCAGGGCCAGCACTCAGAAGAGATATTCTCTCTCACTTAAGATAATAGTAATAATGACCCTTCTTGGGGCCCTATTCTCAAAGCACTGTTCTATTTTACTGCTCATAATAACCCCTCAAGGTAGGTATATGTCTACCATTCTATAGATGAGGGAATATAGGCTCTGAGTTTATGTCCAAGGGTGTACAGCTGACAAATAAAATCTGCTGGACCCCAAAGTCCATTCCCTGTTCGTGAGCCCAAATGTTTGCTCAATCACTGTTCTGTAAGAGATATCATCTGTGTTAAGCATCTTGAGTAGCTCTATGTTCACGACTATAGAATTTGGGAAAGGACTTCAGAAGCCACCGGTGGGGGGGGCATCAACCTCAGGGCCCTAACACCTTTCCTGGCAAGCCCAGTGGTTTTATAATTCTTCTTAGCACACCATGCTAGACATCCGAATTGATGCAGGAGCTAAAATCTAGCCTACTTGTGATCCAATCTGACCCTCTACTTGATGGTAGATCACCATCTCTTTCATTTTCTATGTGTTTTACCTTTTAGTTTTCCAAATCCTTATATGTGTAGATGTCTAATTTTTTTAAATTCACTCAGCACCATAGACAATTTCTTCTTTTGACTCTAAATTTGGTCCACCTTCCAGAGTTCTGTTCCTGGCAGCTGGACCTGTCTATACTGGCCTACCTAATTCTAGCACATGTGCACATGGGGAACTCAAGCTTCTGTTTTACGGCTGCTGCCCAGGTTGATTCTTCTGCCTTCTTCCAGTCCCCAGAAGCAACTGGTTAAATCCTTACTCTTGCATCTGCAATATGAATTGTTTAAAACCTCTATCACTGGGTGGACGTCTAACCAGATCCCAGCAAAGGACGAGGGAACATAACTGCGTTGGCATTCAATGAAAGTCGCTTTGGATTTGCTCTTTATTTTTGGGAATTTGATTTAAGATGCCCTGGGAAACTGACCCCTTCCCTCCTTTTGTGTCTCTTCTGACACTGCCTCATCTCTCCCTTCCCTCCTTCTGCCTCGCTGTGTTCTCTCTCCATGTGCAGTATCACGGCTACAGCAGCCAGCGTTGGGGCTGCCGGCATCCCCCAGGCAGGTCTGGTCACCATGGTCATTGTGCTCACCTCGGTCGGCCTGCCCACTGAAGACATCACGCTCATCATAGCTGTGGACTGGTTCCTGTGAGTGCTCTTCAAACTCTGGTACTATCTGTCCTCGGACCCACCACTCTCCCTGCAGCACTCCCAACACATGGGCTCTTATTCCAGCAAGGACAGAGTTCTAGAATTTATTTATTTATTTATTATTATTTATTATTATTATTATTATTTTATCTTATATGACAAACAAAATCTATTTTCAGCTCTCGAGGTGAGTTCTAGAATTTTAGAATGAAAAGGTGGCCTGGGGGAATATCCCAAGACATGTGGATCCCAAATTCTATAGAGTTAACCTTGGGAAGTGGGGCAGGGAGGAGGTAAGCAATGGCGTCTTTACCCGTTATCTAGAAAAGCCCTGCTGTACCTGTTTTATGTAGAAGTCACCAAAAAGGTGATCCTTGGGGGCAGAGCTGGCTTGCAAATTTAAGAAAAAATTCTCAACTTTCATTTTTAATTAATTAATTTATTTATTTTTGGCCACGCTGTATGGCTCGAGGGATCATAGTTCCCCGACCAGGGATTGAACCTGCACCTTTGGCAGTAAAAGCGCCGAGTCCTAACCACTGGACCGCCAGGGAATTCCCTCAACTTTTAAAAATAGGAGGTTTACATATAAAAATCTGGATTTTTGTCCCCACTTGGGAGCTGTCACCTGGATCTGAGTCTCATTTAGAAGGTCTTCAGTCTGGCCTTGTTTACTCACAGTGGTTACCTTCCTCATCCTGTATGCTGTTCAGCTCATAACCCCTAATTTTCTATATCAGACGTATACTTTTTTTTTTTTTTTTTGCGGTACGCGGGCCTCTCACCGCCGCGGCCTCTCCCGTTGCGGAGCACAGGCTCCGGACGCGCAGGCGCAGCAGCCATGGCTCACGGGCCTTGCCGCTCCGCGGCATGTGGGATCCTCCTGGACCAGGGCACGAACCTGTGTCCCCTGCATCGGCAGGCGGACTCTCAACCACTGCGCCATGAGGGAAGCCCCAGACGTTTACATTTTTTTAAAAAAAGAATTGCATTGCTAATAACAAATGTGAGCATATCAGAGCTTGGTCCACCCTGTGTTAGACTGGAATGTGAACCCCAACTTCTAGGCACAAGCACCTCCTGGCTGCTGCACCCTCTTCTCTGTGGAGCTCTTCAAACCTTGATTAACGGTGGCTTGTCTCTCCCCACCCCCACCCCCGCCCCCTCCAGTGATCGACTTCGCACCATGACCAATGTGCTGGGGGACTCTATTGGAGCAGCAGTCATCGAGCATTTGTCTCAGCGGGAGCTGGAGCTGCAGGAAGCTGAACTCACCCTCCCCAGCCTGGGGAAGCCCTACAAGTCTCTCATGGCACAAGAGAAGGGGGCGTCCAGGGGACGGGGAGGCAACGAGAGTGCCATGTGAGAGCCCCCAGCTCTGCCGCCTAGAGGAGGGAAGGGGGCTGGGGAGGGGGTTCCTGGGGAAGACCACTGCATGAGTGACTGTGCACTGAACACACATGTTCTTTCCAGCGCGTCTGGGGGAAACTGAGATAAAAGAGCAGGGATGAAAGATGTCTAAGGGCTCTGTTTCTCTCTGGGCGTATGCTGAGAATTTGTGGGAGGGTGATGAGCAAGGCAGGGGAGGAGATGTTTTCCCTGGGATTGGGGGTAAGGGGAGCTTCAGGGTCCACAAGGTGAGCGATCAGCTCATGTTCCTCATTTTCTCAAGGAGTGGTGGAACTCAAGAAGGTAAAGGAAAACTACTATTTCTCATAATAAAACAATATCCATGACCTCTGTGTCGGGAGTCCCTATGACCACCTTCGGGTTTGATGATTTGCCAGAAGGACTCACAGAACTCGAAAAAGCTCTGATGCTCACATTTATGGTTTATTGCAGTGAAAGGACAGAGATTAAAATCAGCAAAGGCAAAAGGTGCAGGGGGCAGGGGCCAGGAGAGACCAGGTGTGAGCTTCCAGTTGTCGTGTCCCAGTGGAATTGCATGCACAGCTCTTATTTCTCCCAGCAATTATGTGTGACAACACATATGAAATACTGCCAACCGTGGAAGCCCACCTGAGCCTTGGTGTCCAGAGATTTTATCAGGGTCTGTCCTGTAGGCATGGAGTTCCTGCTGACCTTCACAACTCTTTAGTCCCCCCAGAGGTCAAACTAATACAGCATTGCTAGGGTCCCAGGTAAACAAAAACAGGCATTCATCATCAGCTACACTGTCAGCACAGACTACCTGGCATGGATTAAGGCCCCAGGTAAACAAAGACACTTTTATCAGGCAGGATATTCCAGGGGCTTAGAGATCATCTTTCAGGAGGCAGTCTAGGGCCAGTCCTTTATTTGGGATGTGCAGGCTTTGAGCACCCTTTATCCTCCGAGTTAACCCTTTACTTCATACACCCCATGGTTGGGAATAGGGGAAGCAGCTCCCATGGGGATGAGTAATTGGGACTTGTAGCCCTGACTCCTGACTTCTGGAACTAATTGTCCTGGACATCCCCATGCTGGTCTCAGGGGGCTCTGTGTCTCCTTACTACACAAGGGTGGACGTTGGACTTTTAGTGTTATTTTCTTACAGCCTAACAAACCAAGTGGGACGTTACATGAGACCTTACTAAAGGTGTGGGGAAAACACAAGTAAACAGAAGGTAACATGATTCTAGCTGCTATAGATATAACTCAACTCCATGATCCTTTTGTCCAAGAAACATGACATTAATTTTTCTAAATCAAATCAAGCTTCATTTGAGCACCTACCTCTCCCAAAGAGGGGAGGGAAATTAAAGCATGGGTATGTTTTGAGATGTTCCATCCTCCATTCCTTAGGATCCTAAGAGAACCCTTGAGCATAAGCAATTGAGAGAACTTGGGAGAAGAGCTCCAGAAATCTTTAATGTATTTTCAGTCACCATGGAGACAATTGTGGTCGAAGTTTGGAAATAGTCCATGAAAAGGCAAAAGGCTCCTCCACTTATAAAACATCCTAGTCTACATTTGACCATGGGTAACTTTTTTTGAGATCCCAGTCTCAACCCAGAATTTCAGCTTCTAGCCCCACCCACCCCATGGTCAGTGTTCTGTGTCCCCAGAGGGCTCCTCTGGAAGCAGGGTAGATTAGTTTTCTAGGGCTAACATGACAAAGTACCACAGACTGGGTGGCTTAAACAACAGAAATTTATTTTTGTTTCGGAGGTTGGAAGTCTGAGGTCAAGGTGCCAGGCGGGTTAGTTTCTTCTGAGGCCCCTCTCCTTGTCTTATAGATGGCCGTCTTCTCACTGTGTCTTCACATGGTCTTCTCTGTGTGTGTGTCTGTGTCCTAATCTCTTATCAGGACACCAGTCAAATTGGAGTAGGGCCCACCTGAACGAACTCAATTTAACTTAACTACCTCTTTAAAGACCCTCTCTCCAAATACAGTCACATTCCATGGTATGGGGAGTTAGGACTTCAACATATGAATTTTGGGGGGACACAACTCAAGCCATCACACAAGGTGTGTCATACCATCAAGGGATGCATGACTTATCTCATCCAATCCTTGGAACCTGCCCCAGCTCTATTTTCTTTGTAAGTCTGGGTTTTAAAGAATAAAGGAGCAAGGGAAACATAGATCACTTTTTTGTTGGGGGGGGATTGTGGCTTGGATTTGATTTTATCCCCTGGGGCAAGAGAAATATAGATCATTTTTGAGGGGAATTGTGGATTGGATTGGATAATCTTTTCATTCTTTCAATCCTTCATGCCAGCCAGAACAAGATAAATTTATCTCTGACCACAGAAGTTATCTGTTGTAAAATATGTGACCTGTTTTCTGGGTTTATTCTGAAAAGAGAAGATGGATGTAACATGGGGTGTGATCAAAGGCAGGCTGGAAGCTACAAGCAAGAGATGGAAACTCATGAGGATGGAATAAAGCCTGTGACCAACTGTGTTGCTTCTGACCTCAGTGATGAGGGTATTCTGCAGAACCCAGAGCCCTTTGTCATGGAGATAAACACACACACTTGGCCCAAGAGGCAGAGAGATTCAAAGAGGATCTAGCAGAATGTAGAACAGTTGCAGCTTCATCTGTTGCTTCATGTCAGTGAGGCAAATCAATAGATCTTCAGTAGTATGTATGTGTGTGTGTTTGTGTGTGTGTGTGTGTGTGTATTTCCACAAATGGCAGCTGCTTCCTGTAACCCTCCAAATATTCCAAGAATCTTCCTTATCGTCTGTATTAGTTTCCTGTGGCTGCTGTTACACATTACCACAATGTGGGTGGCTTATAAGAACAGAAATTAATTTTCTTACAGTTCAGGAGGCCAAAAATCCAGAGTCAAGGTATCAGAGGGGTGCACACCCTGTAAAGGCTTTAGGGGAGGATCCTTCTTTGCCTCTTCCAGCGTCTGGTGGCTCCAGGAGTTCCTTGGCTTGTGGCCACATCACTCCAATTTCCGCCTTTACATCATAGGGCTTTCTCTTCTTTGTGTCTTCTCCTCTTCTGTATCTTATAAGGACAATTGTCATTGGATTTAGGGTACACCTAAGTAATCCATAATTATGTCATCTCAAGATCCTTAACTAATTGAAATTGGTGAAGACACTGTTTCTAAATAAGGTCACATTCACAGGTTCTGGGTAGGCATATCTTTTGTGGGGCTGCCAATCAAGCCACTGTATGGCTCAGGAAATGTAGCTCAGTCTATTTAAGACAAAGATTTTAGTGGTCCCAGGCGGTGGAGTTGTGAGTCAGGCAAGGGAAACAGCCGTAAAGGGTATGTTTATCAAGCCAGTTACCAACATGGTCAACTGGGATTCCTGCTGGGGAACGACTGGAGTCAGTGTAATATATGTGCTTCAGACTTATCTCACCCAATAAGCAACTGAGTTATACACCAGCTCCTGTCAGTCTTTGGTTAAGGAGTGATTCCTGGGGCATTAATTCTCTGTGCACGTGGATAGGGAAGACTAGAGAAATTCTTCAGGCAAAAGATGCAGATGTGAAATTTTGAAGCCAGACAGAATGCACTAAAATGGAAAATGATGATGGGATATCTTGTATATTATGCTTCTCCATCCTACCTTCCTGGAATGCAGTTGCAATGGCTGGAAGGGCAGAAGCTAGTTTGTGATCATGAGGGTGAAAACCCCATGCTAAAGGTGGTAGAGCAGAAAAGTAGAAGGATCCTGAGTACTTGAGGGCCAGCCTAGAACTGCTTAGCTGTAGAATTCATGTTTCAGGAGGGAAAAAGCTTTTTTGGTTAGGCCATGTAGTCTGGTTTCTACCATATGTAGCCAATTGCATTTTAAAACAGGAATAGGAGAAATTTGCTAGCAACATATCTGATCGCCTTGATGGGGCATCCTTGTAGAGTGTTATAAAGAAAAGGCAGGGCTTCCCTGGTGGCGCAGTGGTTGAGCGTCTGCTTGCCGATGCAGAGGACACGGGTTCGCGTCCCGGTCCGGGAGGATCCCACATGCCGCGCAGTGGCTGGGCTCCTGAGCTATGGCCACTGAGCCTGCGCATCCGGAGCCTGTGCTCCGCAACGGGAGAGGCCACAGCAGTGAGAGGCCCGCATACCGCAAAAAAAAAAAAAAAATAGTTTTAAAAGAAAAGGCAGCATCCTTCTACAGTCATACTCTCTGATAGAACTCTGTGAAATGTTCTCTATCTATATTGTCCACTATGGTGGACTAGCCATGCATAGCTTATTGAGCACTTGATATGTAGCTAGTATGACTGAGGCACTGAATTTTTAAAGTCTTTATTTATTTTTCATTATTTTAGACTTAGACAGCCATATGTGGCCAATAGCTACCATATTGTATTGGACGGCACAGTTTTAAGGAATATTGTCTTTGGGGTAATGGAGCTATTTTAGTAGCGTTAGGAGAGGGAAGAACAGAGCTCTGATCCCTGTCCTAGAGTGTAGTGTTCAAGTTTCTTTATTTGACCTCATATCTATGACTAAAGTGAAACTGAGGGTTCCTTCTAAGGATGAGTATTTCTGGCTGAGACTCCAAAGCTGCTGTACCTATATGACCCCTTGAGGAGTCACATTCCGCTTAGAGCAGCTGAGACCTTGAAGTGACAAAGCTCAAGCCCTGATTTATAAATGACTGAGGAAAGGAGCTTCTTGTCTTGGAGATAAGGGAAATCAAAACCACAATGAGATATCACTTCACACCTGTCAGAATGGCTATCATGGAAAGACCACAAATAACAAATATTGGCAGGGATGTAGAGAAAAGGGAACTCTAGTACACTCTTGGTGGGAATGTAAACTGGTGCCGCTGGAGTTTGTATATATAAACTGGTGTGTGTGTATACACACACACAATGGAATATTACTTAGCCATAAAAAGAATGCAATTCTGCTATTTACAGCAAGATGGATGGACCTACAGAGTATTATGCTTAGTGAAATAAGTCAGAGAAAGACATATTCTGTATGCTATCACTTATATGTGGAATCTGAAAAAAAAAAAGAATGTGTACACAAAATAGAAAAAGACTCACAGATATAGAAAAGAAACTGTGGTTACCAAGGGGGAGAGGGAAGTGGGGAGGGACAAATTAGGGGTATGGGATTAACAGATACAAAGCACTATGTATAAAATAGATAAGCAATGAAGATATACTGTATAGCACAGGGAATTATATCCATTATCTTATAATAATCTATAATGGAGTATAATCTGCAAAAATACTGAATCACTATGCTGTACACCTGAAACTAGTATAATATTGTAAGTCAACTATACTTCAACTAAAATAAAGACAGAAAAAACCAATAAGAATAGAAAACCTTATGATAAAAGATCAAAGTATGTAAATAAAAATTTTAAAGGAATAGATACAAGTAACTATATATATACGATACTGTGCTCACCCTGATCACAATGAAAGGAAGTCAGATTAAAATACTAGGGGAATCTTAATAAATCTTACTCTAGGGTTTGATTTATTTCCGAGCCTACAGCCTCAGAGACAGAATATTTCTTGGTGGGGGAGCTGACTTCCAGAAATAAGAGTTTTTATATTAGAGGGTTCCTGTTTCCTTGGAAATTGAGCTATTATTAAAATAAGATTTGACTAGAGACAACATAATACTGTGCTTAAGAGAGTGGTCTGATTTTTTTCTCTTTTTAAAAAAATTAATTTTTATTGGAGTACAGTTTATTTACAATGTTGTGTTCGTTTCTGCTGTACAGCAAAGTGAATCCGTTATACATATACAGATATCCACTCTTTTTAAGATTCTTTTCCCATTGCAGAGTATTGAGTAGAGTTTCCTGAGAGTGGTCTGATTTAGACAGCCCTGGGTTTGAGCCTCCCTTCATCACATGTATGACCTTGCGCTAGTTATCAGATTACCATAATCTCTTACTTCCTCATCTGTAACTAGGGAAATGATAGTCATCACATAAAAGCCTTATTGGAAAACCTCAATGAGATAATGTGTTTAAAGTGCTTAAACAGTGCTAGCATATACCCAGTGTTGCTATTTTTGTTATCTATATCAATATCAAAAACGGAATCTATTTTCTAGCTCATAATCTTTTATTAAATCAACACATTTGTACTTTTTGGTCCCGACTCTGTGTTTAATCATGCACTCATCCATTTTTCATGCCATTCAACAATATTCACTGGCCATAAACTTCTTCCTAAGAAATGTATGAGGCATTGCAGTTTCAAAGATGGATAAGATATAGCTCAGCAATTCAAGATATCCATATTATGGATGAGTAGAGAAATTCACTAAGTTTGATGTGACTGAAAGGAAAGTGAATCAGAAAAAAAGGCATTTTGAGTTGATTTCATTCACATAATCTCAGAAAACGTCTCTGTAAATGAGTTTGCAGGGCAACATTTCCATAATAGGTAAACATCCCGTCACTTCGAGGATATATATTAAATACATGAGAATCTATTTTTTTAAGAAATTTAAGTCATCACTGGATATAACTGAGAAAATAACCATGTTTTATTCATATGAAATTAAAATGATTACAAAGTGAAAAAGGGAACCTAAGATATAACCTGAAGGAAAGTAGAGAAGGCAGTGAAGACCCAAGGAAAGTTTTGCTTTAAAATATGAATATTAGGAAAGATAAGCATATTAAATGAAGGAAGCCAGGATTTATAGTCCTCAATATTATGTGCCTAGTTACTTATGGGAGTCCTATAAAGGCCCCATCATTGAGAGATGGTGCCCTGCTGAGGAGTCTCACCAGAGCTCCCTTCATGTCCCTGTTCCTCAGACTGTAGATGAAGGGGTTCAGCATGGGGGTGACCATGGTGTACATCACCGAAGCCACCAGACTTATCCTAGAGCATGAAGTGGCTATAGAACTAAGGTAGACCCCAAGGCCTGTGCCCTAGAACAAGGAGACCACTGAGAGGTGAGACCTACAGGTGGAAAAAGCTTTGTACTTGCCCCTGGCTGATGAAATTCTCAGGATGGAAGAGAAAATCTGAGAATAAGAAAAGAGGATCCCAGAGAGAGGAAAAACACTTAGGACAATTGTCACAAAATACACCATTATGTTATGGATGAGTGTGTTCATACAGGCGAGCTTCAGGACTTCAGGAAAATCACAAAAAAAGTGTGCAACATTCATGTTTCTGCAGAAAGCCTCAAAAGGGTCAAGGTCTTGAGCAGGGATCCCATGACACTGATGCACCAGGACCCCAGAGCCAGCAGCCCACAGAGCTGGGTGTTCATGATGACCGTATAGTGCAGGGGATGACAGATGGCCACGAAGCAGTCATAGGCTATCAAGTCAGGAGTAAATTGTCTAGGCATCCAAACACAATGAAAAAAAATACCTGGCTGAGACAGCCTGCATAGGTGATAACTTTGCTCTGTGTCTGGAGGTTTAGCAGCATCTTTGGATTGTGGTGGAGATGAAACAGATGTCAGCAAAGGATGGGTTGGAGAGGAAGAAGTACATGGGGGTGGGGAGGTGGGAGTCTGAGACAATGGCCAGGATGATGTGCAGGTTCCCAGTGAATGTGATCAAGTACGTGGGTAGAAACAGCCCAAAGAGGAGAGGTTGCAGGTCTGGGTCCTCTGTGAATCCCAGGAGGAGAAGGTCTCTGACTCCTGTTTGGTTTCCTCTTTCCATGAGTCTGTTGGGCTTGCCAACAAGGAGGAAAAAAAGCAATACAAAATTTACTCTAAATAAATATTCCCCAGAGTGACAAAAATATATATCCTTAATCCAAACCCAGGGAATTCATGAAGTCATTCATTTTGGCTAAGGATTGACTTTCTTGGATGACAGATTGTGGTTACTGTTGCTACCTAGAAAAATTGTCTCTAAGTCCAGCAGTTCTCAAATTGTGGTTCCTGGCCAGCACCATCAGCAACCCCTGGAAATGTTAGAAACGCACATTTTTAGGCTCATCTGACCTACTGAATCTAATACTCTGGGTGTGAAGCCAGCACGCTGTGCTTTAAGAAGCTCTTCTGAGAATTCTCACACACACAAATTTGAGGAGCACTGCTCTAGTGCTTGCCTGCATCACTAAGCAATCATCCTTTCCCAGCTCCCTGGGGACTGCTCTTGTATTTTCTGCTTAGTGTTTATGAGAAGGAAATTCCTTAACTCTAGGCAGATCTTCCAATCATTGAGAGGTTCTTTCATTGTGCTGCCTTTCTGTCATTTCTATATCTTAGATCCTCTGGACCTTGGGTGCTCCTTCTGTTAAAAAATAATAACCCACATTATCATTATTCATCATTTACATTACATTTGTATTATCACTGTCCCTATATAAATTCGACCAAAATTGAATTTCTAAATATAGTGTCCTAGATCTTCTAAATATTGAGTTTGTCTTCATCTAAGTTCATCTTTTATTTTTAGCTTTACTGAAGTATAAAACGATTTACAAAAAATTGCACATATGTGATGTATATATATCTCTGTAAGTTTGGACATAGACATTCACCAAATACCATCACCACAATCAAGTTAATAAACATATCTATCACCTCCAAAAATTTCCTTGTATTCTTTTTTTTTTTTTTTTTTTTTTTTTTAGGTACGCGGGCCTCTCACTGCTGTGGCCTCTCCCGTTGCGGAGCACAGGCTCCGGACGCGCAGGCTCAGCGGCCATGGCTCACGGGCCCAGCCGCTCTGCGGCATGTGGGATCTTCCCAGACCGGGGCTCGAACCCACGTCCCCTGCATCGGCAGGCAGACTCTCAACCACTGCGCCACCAGGGAAGCCCTCCTTGTATTCTTTTGTGTGTTTGTTTTGTGTGTGTGGTAAGAGTCTTACAATCTGTCCCCTAACATATTTTTTTTACATTCAAATAACTGTATTAAATGAATTGAATAAATATCTAATACTATCCCAAAGAAAATGTATATAATAACAATAAATTAATCACACCAAAATGAGTCTGTAATTTAAGATGAAATGGACAAAATCTTGGAAATAAAGAATAGGAAAATATACCTTTTAATACATAGTGGAGGAAGAAGTACTGAGGTTACAATTTTATCCTATATATAAAGGATTCAATCATGCTCATTAAAAAGATATGGTATCTTTAGTTGAATATGAAGGAATGTGTTCTACATCCTGAGAGATGATTGCTATTTTTATTTTATTTATTTATTTATTAACGTTTTTATTGGAATATAATTGTTTTACAATTGTGTGTATCTGTTTTATAACAAAGTGAATCAGCTATACATATACATATATCTGCATATCTCTTCCCTCTTGCGTCTCCCTCCCTCCCACCCTCCCTATCCCACCCCTCAAGGTGGTCACAAAGCACCAATAATATTAATTTACAAAATCTGTTTATCTTTAGGTCTTATTGCATTGGTATGAAATTCCACAATACTGTTCAAATTTATGTTGGAAGAGTTGGAATTCTTATTATTCTTCCTTCCTTTCAAGGGAGTAATCCTAGAGTTTTATAATTTAATATGATGTTTATCATAATTTAGGATATATCTGTATGCATTTTTATCAACTTAACTTGCATTTTTTATTCCTAGATATCTTAGAGGGTCTTTTAAAAATACAAATAAGTGTTTCCCAATTGATTAATTTAGAAAAAATAACATTAAATCTTATCTCCACATTCCCTAATAAATTTCAAATGTTAAGTGTGGAGCAAGGAACCATATAAGCTATCAGAAGAAAATAAATAAAATACATAGGTAATATATACATGAATATATATAATCTTTAAAAGTAGAAGCTCTCTCTGAATAAAAAGTCTTCAAAGTGAGAGAGTGGCATGGACATATATACACTACCAAATGTAAAATAGATAGCTAGTGGGAAGCAGCCGCATAGCACAGGGAGGTCAGCTAGGTGGTTTATGTAGTCTACATAACAAACAAACATAACAAACCTAGGTAAAGCAGAAAATTAAGATAGCAGAGTTAATGAATTAAAAAGAAGAAAATTTCTAGAACTGAGACATTCCAGAGCTAAGTCTTTGGCAAAAGCAAACATACAGGCAAAATTAGACAGAAGTCTAATGAATGGGATAAAAAGAAAGATAGAAAACAGAAATGTCTAAAACTAGGAATGAGAAAAATAAATATACATGTAAGAAAATGCTGAACTTTGCAAGAAAATATTACTTAAAACTCCATGTCAAAAACTGGAAAATCTCGGGCTTCCCTGGTGGCGCAGTGGTTGAGAGTCCACCTGCCGATGCATGGGACACGGGTTCGTGCCCCGGTCCGGGAAGATCCCACATGCCGCAGAGTGGCTAGGTCCGTGAGCCATGGCCACTGAACCTGCGCGTCCAGAGCCTGTGCTCCGTAACGGGAGAGGCCACAACAGTGAGAGGCCTGCGCACCGAAAAAAAAAAAAATTGGAAAATCTCAAGAAATGAATTTACTTTGGGCATAAGTGTCCAAAGATGATTCAGGATGGAGAGTAATAGATCAATAATTAAGGAAGAAATTAAGTAAACAACACTTCCTTCCAAAAATACCTTTGTGGGAACTTAGGGCAGGAACAATAGAAGAATTCCCCTTTAAGTATTAAGGAAGATAAGAAAGTCTATCATCATGATTACTATCAACACCCAGGAAGTTCCAGCCAATGCAATACAAGGAGAAAAACATACAAGAGATGTAAGTATCAAAAAAGCAATTCTTTTTTGTTTGAAGATGACAGATTGGCCGAAGATAATGAATTGGCAACTTAAGATCTCTTTTGACTGGATATGATTTTAGTAAGGCAGTTGATACAAAACAAATGTGTAAAAACCAGTAGTCATTTTAAAGTGACCTTTGGTGGCACTCAGAATGTTTTGCAACCATTGCTTATATCTAGTTTTGAAACATTTTCCTCACTATGGGAAATCTCTGTACTATCTTTGTAAGCTTTCTGTAAATCTAAAGTGATTCAAAAATAAAAATTAACATTAAAAAAGCGGGTGCAAGAGAAACCCCCCCCAGCAGTGTTCATATGTACAGTTAAGTCTCTCAGAAAGTAGATCACAATCATTCTGCATATTAACAAGAATATAAATTTCTTGGAACAGGGACTGGAAACTTGCAAATACACAATAAATAAGCCCAAATTACTTGAGGACCTCCATGTAGCAAGTATTTGTGCTAAATTTTATATGGCTTAGCTCATTTTATCATCATCATTATTGTTTTGACTTAACAAATGAGTATGTGTTTACAGTAACCCAATGATAATTATTAATATGTATAGGTGCTCACTAGGTGATAGAGACAATTAAAAAACTTCCCTTGCATTATCTCCTTTAATTTAATTTTCATATTAACCTTATGAAGTGGATACTATTATTATCCTCATTTTACAAATGTGGAAACTGAGACAGAGAAACATTAAATAACTTAATATCACAAAGCTGTTTGAATGGACTAACTAGGCAGAAGCCCAGGGAATGTTTCTTGTTTGAATGAGTGAATGAATGAGTAAGATTTGATAGATAAAAGAATACAGGAGAATGTGATGGAGAATAGAGGTACTTGGCTCCTGAAAAGCGGCTAAGATGGCTGGGTAAGAAAACCTGGAGAGATGTTGGGGGCTGAGAGGTCGGTTTCCATTAGGAAGGTGAAAGATTCTCAGAATAATTGGGTTCCAGAAGAGAGAGGAAGGAAGCTGAAAGGAAGAGAGATTAAGAGAGACTCAGGACTTGAATTGTGTACAATATTTTAAGTAAATGGGCTCTTACCATTTTGTTATCCTCATTTGTGCCACCAAAGTTATTACCCTGAGAGGTCTGTCTGCCTCTATCCCTGTTTCCCACAGCACACACTCTAATGCTATCACTGAGCCTCTAGATCCTTGGACACTTTCTTTCCTGGGTGATGGATGTTCAACTCAGCTTCCAGGAAGTGCAGGGAGATGACATCAGGCATCAGTTCTCTGAAAGAGCACAGCTGAACTCCCTCCTCCCTTGGACAGTGGAGCTGTAGTGAGAGGCGTTAAGGGGCATATTTACTGTTTCTACAGCCTCAGAGGTTGAATTCTCACAATGCTCATTAAATTAATTGTTCCATGTTACTCTATTCTCTGAGCAATTTGGTTACCATGAGAGAAGAAGCCAAAATAGGAAAGAACTTCTTTTCTGCTTGCTTTGTACCCATGGGAGCATCTTGGATGTGAGATATGCGTATCCCTTCCTCAGGCCACTTAGTCATGGTGTTCTTTTCTCCATGGGTCTGACCTCCCTTGTCCTTTCCCATGAGCGTTTAATTTGAGATGGAATTTCTTTGTCTATCAAAGGCATGAGGGCACATTTTTCAAGACTAGTATTCCTCCATACTGAATCTCAAGCATCTTGACTTGGAGTTGTGAAACAGGGATCTGGGTCACACCCAACTACCAACAAAACCAGTCCATTGACTTTGCCACAACTTCTGTTCTTACTATTGAATGTGCAATCTGGAGAAAGTTCCAGGCATGCAATAAGAGAAATAGTGTGAGAGGTGGATTGGCTGGCTGAACAGTCAGACTCTGTGGGTATATACGGCTTTTCATGGTCAAAACTTGACTTCAGGGTCAAGTCCATTGGACGGTCCTCAGTATTCTAGTCCAGACAGAATGGACTATCTTTGTCAACTCACAAGGTAGTGACTTTTTTTTTTTAACTATATGATACCTCTTATATGTGAAATCTAAAAAATAAAACAAACTAGTGAATATAACAAAAAAGAAACAGACTCATAGACATAGAGGAAAAACCAGTGGCCAACGGTGGGGAGAGGGAAGGGGGAGGGGCAAGGCAGGGGCAGGGGATTAAGAGGTACAAACCACCATGCATAAAATAAATAAGCCACGGGCTTCCCTGGTGGCGCAGTGGTTGAGAGTCCACCTGCCGATGCAGGGGACACGGGTTCGTGCCCCGGTCCGGGAAGATCCCATGTGCTGCGGAGTGGCTCGACCCGTGAGCCATGGTTGCTGAGCCTGCGCGTCTGGAGCCTGTGCTCCGCAACGGGAGAGGCCACAACAGTGAGAGGCCTGCGTACCACAAAAAAAAAAAAAAAAAAAAAAAGTCACAAGGCTATACTGTACAGCACAAGGAATATAGCCAATATTCTATGGTAACAGTAAATGGAGTATAACATTTAAAATTGTGAATCACTGTGTTGTACACCTGAAACTTATATAATATTGTCAATAAACTATACCTCAATAGAAAAAAAGAAAAAAAAAGAACACCAGTATACAAAGGAGTGACTGTTATAACTCAAATCAAATATTAAAATATTTCCAAAATATAAGAACAGTGGGATACGTAGGGCATCCCCCCCTTTTTTAACATCTTTATTGGAGTATTATTGCTTTACAATGTTGTGTTAGTTTCTGCTCTATAACAAAGTGAGTCAGCTCTATGTATACATATATCCCCATACCCCCTCCCTCTTGCATCTCCCTCCAACCCTCCCTATCCCACCCCTCTAGGTGGTCACAAAGCCCCGAGCTGATCTCCCTGTGCTATGCATCTGCTTCCCACTACTTATCTATTTTACATTTGGTAGTAAATATATGTCAATGTTACTCTCTCACTTTGTCCCAGCTTACCCCTCCCACTCCCTGTGTCCTCAAATCCATTTTCCACATCTGTGTCTTTATTCCTGTCCTACCCCAGTTTCTTCAGAACCATTTTTTTTAAGATTCCATATATATGTGTTAGCATATGGTGTTTGTTTTTTCTTTCTGACTTACTTCACTCTGTATGACAGACTGTATGTCCATCCACCTCCCTACAAATAACTCAATTTCGTTTCTTTTTATGGCTGAGTAATATTCCATTGTATATATGTGCCACATCTTCTTCATGCATTCATCTGTCGATGGACACTTAGGTTGCTTCCATGTACTGCCTATTGTAAATAACGCTGCAATGACCATGCAGCACTACTTACATGTCTTTGAATTATGGTTTTCTCAGGGTATATGCCCAGTAGTGGGATTGCTGGGTCATATGGTAGTTCTATTTGTAGTTTTTTAAGGAACCTCCATACTGTTCTCCATAGTGGCTGTATCAATTTACATTCCCACCAGCAGTGCAAGAGGGTTCCCTTGTCTCCACACCCTCTCCAGCATTTATTGTTTGTAGATTTTTTTTTTTTTTTTTTTTTTTTTGCGGTACGCGGGCCTCTCACTGTCGTGGCCTCTCCCGTTGCGGAGCACAGGCTCCGGACGTGCAGGCTCAGCGGCCATGGCTCACGGGCCCAGCCGCTCCACGGCACATGGGATCTTCCCGGACCGGGGCACGAACCCGCGTCCCCTGCACCAGCAGGCGGACTCTCAACCACTGCACCACCAGGGAAGCCCGTTTGTAGATTTTTTGATGATGGCCATGCTGACCGGTGTGAGGTGATACCTCATTGTAGTTTTGATTTGCATTTCTCTAATGATTAGTGACATTGAGCATCCTTTCATGTGCTTCTTGGCCATCTGTATGTCTTCTTTGGAGAAATGTCTATTTAGGTCTTCTGCCCATTTTTGGATTGGGTTGTTTGTTTTTTTGATGTTGAGTGGCATGAGCTGCTTCTGTATTTTGGAGATTAATCCTTTGTCAGTTGCTTCTTTTGCAAATATTTTCTCCCATTCTGAGGGTTGTCTTTTGGTCTTGTTTATGGTTTCTTTTGCTGTGCAAAAACTTTTAAGTTTCATTAGGTCCCATTTGTTTATTTTTGTTTTTATTTCCATTTCTCTAGGGGGTGGGTCAAAAGGATCTTGCTGTGATTTATGTCATAGGGTGTTCTGCCTATGTTTTCCTCTAAGAGTTTGATAGTGTCTGGCCTTACATTTAGGTCTTTAATCCATTTTGAGTTTATTTTTGTGTATGGTGTTAGGGAGTGTTCTAATTTCATTCCTTTACATGTAGCTGTCCAGTTTGCCCAGCACCACTTATTGAAGAGGCAGCCTTTTCTCCACTGTATATTCTTACCTCCTTTATCAAAGATAAGGTGACCATATGTGCGTGAGTTTATCTCTGGGCTTTCTATCCTGTTCCATTGATATATATTTCTGTTTTTTGTGCCAGTACCATACTGGCTTGATTACTGTAGCCTTGTAGTATAGTCTGAAGTCAGGGAGCCTGATTCCTCCAGCTCTGTTTTTCTTTCTCAGGATTGCTTTGGCTATTGGGAGTCTTTTGTGTTTCCATACAAATTGTGAAATTTTTTGTTCTAGTCCTGTGAAAAATGCCATTGGTAGTTTGATAGGGATTGCATTGAATCTGTAGATTGCTTTGGGTAGTAGAGTCATTTTCACAATGTTGATTCTTCCAATCCAGGAACATGGTATATCTCTCCACCTGTTTATATCATCTTTAATTTCTTTCATGAGTGTCTTATAGTTTTCTGCATACAGGTCTTTTGTCTCCTTAGGTAGGTTTATTCCTAGGTATTTTATTCTTTTTGTTGCAAAGGTAAATGGGAGTGTTTTCTTAATTTCACTTTCAGATTTTTCATCATTAGTGTGTATGAATGCAAGAGATTTCTGTGCATTAATTTTGTATCCTACTACTTTATCAAATTCATTGATTAGCTCTAGTAGTTTTCTGGTAGCATCTTTAGGATTCTCTATGTATAGTATGTCATCTGCAAACAGAGACAGTTTTACTTCTTCTTTCCTCATTTGGATTTCTTTTATTTCTTTCTCTTCTCTGATTGCTGGGGCTAAAACTTCCAAAACTGTGTTGAATAATAGTGGTGAGAGTGGGCACCTTTCTCTTATTCCGGATCTTAGAGGAAATGGTTTTAGGTTTTCACCATTGAGAATGATGTTGGCTGTTGGTTTGTCATATATGGCCTTTATTATGTTGAGGCAAGTTCCCTCTATGCCTACTTTCTGGAGGGTTTTTATCATAAATGGGTATTGAAATTTGTTAAAAGCTTTTTCTGCATCTATTGAGATGATCCTATGGTTGTTCTCCTTCAATTTGTTAATATGGTGTATCACATTGATTGATTTGTTTATGTTGAAGAATCCTTGCATTCCTGGGATAAACACTGCTTGTTCATGGTGTACGATCTTTTTAATGTGCCGTTGGATTCTGTTTGCTAGTATTTTGTTGAGGATTTTTACATCTATGTTCATCAGTGATATTGGCCTGTAGTTTTATTTTTTTGTAACATCTTTGTCTGGTTTTGGTATCAGGGTGATGATGGCCTCATAGAATGAGTTTGGGAGTGTTCCTCCCTCTGCTATATTTTGGAAGAGTTTGAGAAGGATAGGTGTTAGCTCTTCTCTAAATGTTGATAGAATTCACCTGTGAAGCCATTTGGTCCTGGACTTTTTTTAGTTGGAAGATTTTTAGCACAGTCTCAATTTCAGTGCTTGTGATTGGCCTGTTTATATTTTCTATTTCTTCCTGTTTTAGTCTCAGAAGGTTGTGCTTTTCTAAGAATTTGTCCATTTCTTCCAGGTTGCCCATTTTATTGGCATATAGTTGCTTGTAGTAATCCCTCATGATCCTTTGTATTTCTGCATTGTCAGTTGTTACTTCTCCTTTTTCATATCCAATTCTATTGATTTGAATCTTCTCCCTTTTTTATTGATGAGTCTGGCTAATATTTTATCAATTTTGTTTGTCTTCTCAAAGAACCAGCTTTTAGTTTTATTGATCTTTGCTATTGTTTTCTTCATTTCTTTTTCATTTATTTTTTATCTGATTTTTATGATTTCTTTCCTTCTGCTAACTTTGGGGTTTTTTTGTTCTTCTTTCTCTAATTGCGTTAGGTGTAAGTTTAGGTTGTTTACTTGAGATGTTTCTCATTTCTTGAGGTAGGATTGTATTGCTATAAACTTCCCTCTTAGAACTGCTTTTGCTGCATCCCATAGGTTTTGTGCTGTCATGTTTTCATTGTCATTTGTCTCTAGGTATTTTTTGATTTCCTCTTTGAATTCTTTCAGTGACCTCTTGGTTATTTAGTAGCATATTGTTTAGCCTCCATGTGTTTGTATTTTTTACAGATTTTTTCCTGTAATTGATATCTAGTCTCATAGCATTGTGGTCAGAAAAGATACTTGATATGATTTCAATTTTCTTAAATTTACCAAGGCTTGATTTGTGACCCAAGGTAGGATCTGTCCTAGAGAATGTTCCATGACCACTTGAGAAAAAAGTATATTCTGTTGTCTTTGGATGGAATGTCCTATAAATATCAATTAATTCCATCTTGTTTAATGTATCATGTAATGCTTGTGTTTCCTTATTTATTTTCATTTTGGATGATCTGTCCATTGGTGAAAGTGGGGTGTTAAAATCCCCTACTATGATTGTGTTACTGTCAATTTCTCCTTTCATGGCTGTTAGCATTTGCCTTATGTATTGAGATGCTCCTATATTGGGTACATATATATTTACAATTGTTGTATCTTCTTCTTGGATTGATCCCTTGATTATTATGTAGTGCCCTTTGTCTCTTGTAATAGTCTTTCTTTTTTTTTTGCGGTACGCAGGCCTCTCACTGTTGTGGCCTCTCCCGTTGCGGAGCACAGGCTCCGGACGCACAGGCTCAGCAGCCATGGCTCATGGGCCCAGCTGCTCTGCAGCATGTGGGCTCTTCCCAGATTGGGGCACGAACCCGTGTCCCCTGCATCGGCAGGTGGATTCTCAACCACTGCGCCACCAGGGAAGCCCTGTTGAGGCTTCTTTTGTGACTAAGCATGTGACCTATCCTGAAGAACCTTCCATGTACACTTGAAGAGAATGTGTATTCTGCTGGGTTTTGATGTAAAGTCCTGTAGCTATTAATTAAGTCCAACTGATCTATTGTGTCATTTAAGACCACTGTAGTCTTATTGATTTTCTGTCTGGATGATCTGTCTGTTGATGTCAGTGGGGGAGTTAAAGTCCCCTACAATTATTATATTATCATCAATTTCTCCCTTTATGTCTCTTAGTATTTGCTTTACATATTTAGGTGCTCCTGTATTGGGTGTTTATATGTTAACAAGTGTAATATACTCTTCTTGTATTGATCTTATTATCATTACATAATGTCCTTCTTTGTCTTTCATTATAGACTTTGTTTTAAAGTCTATTTTGTCTTATATTAGTATTGCTAACGCTGCTTTCTTGTCATTTCTGTTTCCATGAAATACCAACTTCATTCTGTGAGGTCATCATTACCCTGATACCAAAACCAGACAAAGACATGAAAAAAAAGTAATATTACAGGCCAATATATCTGATGTTTATAGATGCAAAATTCCTCAACAAAACACTAGCAAAGTAAATTCAATCATATGCTATGATCAAATGAGATTTATTCAATATTCCCAAATCAATCAATGCAGTACACCACATTAACAAAAGAAAGGATAAGAATCACATGATCGTCTCAATAGATGTAGGAAAAGTATCTGCCAAATTTAACATCCGTTCATGATAAAAACTCTCAACAAAGTTGCTATAGAGGGAACATATCTCAACATAATAAAGGCCATTTATGACAAACCTATAGATAATATCATATTCAATGGTGAAAAGCTAAAGCTTTTCTTCTAAAATCAGGAACAAGACAAGGATGCCTGTTCTCACCATTTCTATTTAATGTTGCAATCAGACCAAAAAAAAAAAAAAAAAAAGAAATAAAAGGCATACACATTGGAAGGAAAGAAGTATAACTGTCACTATTTATAGATTACATGATACTTTATATAGAAAACCCTAAAGTCTGCATCAAAACATTATTAGAACTAATAAATGAATTCAGTACAGTTGCAGGAGACAAGATTAATATATATAAATCTATTGCTTTTCTATACACTAATAATGAACTATCAGAAAAAGGAAGCAAGGAAACAATCCCATTCACAAAAAGAATGAAATACCAAAGAATAAACTGAACCAAGGAGGTGAAAGATCTATACTCTGAAAACTATAAAATGCTGATGAAGGAAACTGGAGATAATACAAAGAAATGGAAAGATATCCCTTGTTCATGAACTGAAAGAATTAATATTGTTAAAACATCCATACTCCTCAAAGCAATCTAAGAATTTAGTGCAATCCCTATCAAAATAACCATAACATTTTCCACAGAACTATAACAAATAATCCTAAAATTTATACGGAATCACAATAGACCCCAAATAGCTAAAGCAATCTTGCAAAAAATGAACAAAGTTAGCGGTATCATGCTCCCTGACTTTATACTATACTGTAAAGCTATAGTAGTCAAAAGTACTGGCACAAAAAGAGACACATAGATTAATGGAACAGAATAGAAAGCTCAGAAATTAACCCATGCACCTATGGTCAATTAATCTACGACAAAGGAGGCAAAAATATACAATGGGGAAAAAGAGAGTCTCTTCAATATGCGGTGTTGGGAAAACTGGACAGCTACATGTAAAAGAATAAAATTAGAACATTTTTTCAAACTGTATTTAAAAAAAAACTCAAAATAGATTAAAGACCTGAAAATGTAAGACCAGAAACCATAAAACTCCTAGAAGAAAACATAGGCAGTACACTCTATGACATAAGTCTTAGCAATATTTTGGGGGATCTGTCTTCTCAGGCAAGGGAAACAAAAGCAAAAATAAACAAATGGGACCAAATTAAACTTAAAAACTTTTGTACAGTCACGGAAACCATAGACAAAACAAAAAGACAACCTTCTGAATGTGAGATAATATTTGCAAATGATATGTCCAATAATGGGTTAATATCCAAAATATACAAAAAGCTCATACAACTCTGTATCAAAGAAACAAACAACCCAATCAAAAAATGGGCAGGGCTTCCCTGGTGGCGCAGTGGTTGAGAGTCCACCTGCCGATGCAGGGGACACGGGTTTGTGCCCCGGTCCGGAAGGATCCCACATGCTGCGGAGCAGCTGGGCCCGTGAGCCATGGCTGCTGAGCCTGTGCGTCCGGAGCCTGTGCTCCGCAACGGGAGAGGCCACAACAGTGAGAGGCCTGCGTACCGCAAAAAAAAAAAAAAAAAAAAAAAAGTCTACAAATAATAAATGCTGGAGAGGGTGTGGAGGAAAAGGAATCCTCCTACAATGTTGGTGGAAATGTAAATTTGTACAGCCACTATGGAGAACGGTATGGAGGTTCCTTTAAAAAGCTAAAAATAGAGCTAGCTTATGATCCAGCAATCCCACTCCTGGGCATATATCTGGAGAAACCATAATTCGAAAAGACACATGCACCCCAACGTTCATTGTAGCACTATTTACAATAGCCCGGACAAGGAAGCAACCTAAATGTCCATCGACAGATGAATGGATAAAGAAGATATGGTAGGTTGTTTCCTTGCAGCCGCGAGCTTTGGAGGCCGGGAGCGGTGGAACTCGGGTGGGCTGAGATCTGTGCTGGGAAGGGCACCGGACTTGTATCAGAGCAGCACTTAGGAGACACGGTGCAGTCGAACAGAGCCATCATGGGGACGACAGCCCCAGGGCCCATTCACTTGCTGGAGCTCTGTGACCAGAAGCTCATGGAGCTTGTCTACAACGTGGACAATAAGGACATAGTGTGGCTGGAGGAGATCGAGGAGAAGGCCGAGCGCACGTTCACCAGAGAATTCAGCAAAGAGCCCGAGCTGATGCCCAAAACACCTTCTCAGAAGAACCGACGGAAAAAGAGATGGATTTCTTATGTTCAGGATGAAAAGAGAGACCCCATCCGGAGAAGGCTGTCCCACAGAAAGACGCGGAGCAGCCGTCAGAGCTCCCGGCACCTCCGTAACAAGGACAAGCTGGCTGGCCACAGTGGTGGGGAAGAACGGCTCTGTCCTGCGGCGGGTGACCCGTGCTGCGGCCGCAGCTGCAGCGACCTCCGCGGCAGCCGCCCCTTCGCCCACCCCTGAGTCTCCCACGGTGCTGACCAAGAAGCCCAAGGAGAGCCTGGCCCAGTGCCAGTTGGTACCCATGGTGGAGACTGGCATCAGCAAGCGCCGGAGCGCTGAGCAGCACCTCAGCCAGCTCCAGTCTGCCCAGGCTCCGTCCCCCACCCCGTCTCCGGCCACGGCTTCGGCCTCCCAGATCGCCTGGACCTCGGAGGACTCAACACCCCAGAAGACAGAGGCCGGGAGACTGGAGTCTGTCCCCGTGAGCTCCCTGATAACTACACCCCAGGACCCCAAGGGCCGAGGGGGCGGGGCAGAAAGTTCCGCCTCCAAGCGCAGAATTGCCGCGACCTCCCCAGGCCCGCAGGACTTGCCCAGCTCTCCGGCCTCCCCGTGGCGGGAGCGGGTGCTGGCTCCCATCCTGCCGGATAACTTCTCCACGCCCACGGGGCCGCGGGTCGGTGCGGCGCAGCCTGATCGCCCTGTCCTCCCCGGGTCCCCAGGTCTCGCTGGCTCAGAATTACTCCCTGGTTTCCAAAGAGAAGAGCACCGTCCGAAGATCAAGCAGAAGGATTGCCAGGAAGGCCACCAAAAAGCCGGCCGCCTCCGCCCGCATCATCTGCCACAGTTACCTGGAGAGGCTCCTGCATGTCGAGGTGCCCCAGAAAGCGAGCCCCAAGGCGGAGGAGCCCAGCAAGGAAGCTGAGCCGGAGGAGACGGCCGAGCCGGAGGTCCCCAAGAGCAATGGCAGTGCCTTGCGGCTCCGCAGTGCCACCAAGATCTCCATTAGCATGCCCGGCTCGCAGCCTGCAGCTGGCGGCCGGGGAACGCCCTCTGAAGGGCGGCAGGAGGCCGAGACTGACCAAGCAGATGGCCCCAAGAAGCCGCCTCCGAGTGTCAGGAGGAAGCGCAGCTACAAGCAGGCAGTGAGTGAGCTGGACGAGGAGCAGCAGCTGGAGGATGAGGAGCTGCAGCCCCCCAGCAGCAAGACCCCTTCCCCGCCCTGTCCCGCCAGCAAGGTGGTGCGGGCCCTCCGGCCCCTCCTGTAGACCGTGCAGAGGAACGAGCTGCTCACGACCCCAACCTCGACCCCCAACAGCAGCATCATGAAATCCTTCATTAAAGTGCAACGCTCCCCTGCGCGTGGACCCCAAGGAGGAGCGGCAGAGCCTGGAGAACCTGCGGCGTTAGGAGGAGGCCGAGCAGCTCCGCGGGCAGAAGGTGGAGGAGGACAAGCGGCGGCGGCTGGAGAGGTGAAGCTGAAGCGTGAGGAGAGGCTCCCTAAGGCGCTGCAGGCCCCGGGAACGGGTGGAGCGGATGAAGCAGGAGAAGAAGGAGCAGATCGAGTGGAAGTTTGCTCAAATCAACGAGAAGACGGAGAAGGCCAAGGAGGAGCGTCTGGCCGAGGAGAAGGCCAAGAAGATGGAGGAGGAGGAGGCGCGGAGGCTCAGGTGGCTACAGCAGGAGGAGGAGGGGAGGCGCCCCCAGGAGCTGCTGCAGAAGAGGAAGGAGGAGGAGCGGGAGCGGCGGCGGGAGCGGGAGCGGCGGCGGGAGCGGGAGCGGCGGCGCGGGCGGGAGCGGCTCCAGGCCCAGAGGGAGCTGCAGGAGAGGGTGGAGGCTCTGCGGCTCCAGAAGGAGCGGCTGCAGAGGGAGTTGGAGGAGAAGAAGAAAAAGGAAGAACAGCAGCGCCTGGCTGAGCAGCGGCTGCAGCAGGAGCAGGAGAAAAGCCAAGGAGGCCGCGGTGGCCAGCAAAAGCCTGAACGTGACCGTGGACGTGCAGTCTCCAGCTTGGACCTCGCATCAAATGACTCCACAGGGCACCCCTCCGCCCCCCACCAAGATCAGCCCAGATAACTACGGGATGGATCTGAACAGCGATGACCCCCCCCGCCCCCCGATGACGAGGCCCATCCCCGGAAGCCCATCCCCAACTGGGCCAGAGGCACCCAGCTTAGCCATCATCCAGCAGTACTACCACCCCCGGAACCTCCTGCAGCTCTTCGGAACCATTCTCCCACTGGACTTGGAGGACATCTTCAAGAAGAGCAAGCCCCGCTACCATAAGCGCACCAGCTCTGCCGTGTGGAACTCGCCGCCCCTGCAGGGCACCAGGGTCCCTGGCAGCCTGGCCTACAGCCTGAAGAAGCACTGAGCCAGGCCCTCGGGCCTGCTCGGCAGTCTCAGCCTTCATCTGTGTCTATATGTCTGTGTCTCTGGTGCCATCCTGCCTGGTATCCTGTCGCTGAGGGTTCGGTCAAGTGTATATAAACGTCCTCTGTGTGCTACAGGGGGAAGGCGGCTCGGGCCTGTTGGGAGGCTGAACTTGTTGGGTGTTCGGGGAAGACCCAGGCCCAGCCTTGCCAGGTCTGCTGACAGCACTCTGTAAATAGATTGTTAGAGTTCAGCTGAATTTTAGCCTCTAGTGTTTGAGAGCTAGAGTAATAAAGTCTATTCCTTCAAGCCTGCTGTGAGTATCATGAAGACTGGGCTTCTCTGCAGAAAGCCCTGGACCCTGGCCCCCGTCTCGGGCCGCTGGATGGGCTAGAGGAATAGGAACTGCTTATTCTCCTGGGGTGTGCGTCAAGGTCACCTGAGTCCCACCCCCAGAGATGCTGATGGAGTGGGTGATTCTGATGCCAGCCATGGACAACCCTGAGAAACACTTCAGTTACTTTTATGTTGGGGCAGGTGACAATACTTCCTGTTTTTCTGGGGAGCGCCCTGCCTGTAAAGGGGGCCTCATTCAGTGGTAAGACCTGGAGTTGAGGTCAGGAGAATTGGGCTCTTGACACAGCTCTGCCACTTAAGAGAGGCCCTGAGCCCCTCCACGCCTCAGGCTCCACCCGCCCTTGCTACACGGATGGTGAAAGGACTTAAGAACGTGGATGTGCTGCTGAAGCAGGATATCTGGGTTAGGAAGGGAACATCTCTTGAAACTCCCTCAGGACCAGTACGTGCAAGTAGTTGAGATGTTTCTCCAACAAATCCAGGCAGCTGCTAATTTAATGCTTAGTGTTCATGGAAGCTGGCCCTGCCCCATCACTGCCAACCATGTTCTAAACGTGCCACAGCTTCATCATCTCCTACTCCAGCCCCTGGAATGGGGGTTGGTGAATTTGGGCCTATGGGCCAAATCAAGTCACAGTCCATTTTTGTAAAGTTTCATTGGAACCCACCCAGTAGAAATGAATTCCTGTTGTCTCCAGCTACTCTGCTGAGGGCAGAGTTAAGTAGTTACAACAGAGGCCTTATGGTTCGCAAAGCTGAGAATATTTACTATGAACCTTTATAGAAAATGTTTGCTGACCCTGCTTTAGGACAAAATCAAGGCTGAATATAAGAGAGCTTTTGGGCTTCCCTGGTGGCGCAGTGGTTAAGAATCCGCCTGCCTGCCAATGCAGGGTATATGGGTTCGAGCCCTGGTCCGGGAAGATCCCACATGCCGCGGAGCAACTAAGCCCACGCGCCACTACTGAGCCTGCGCTCTAGAGCCCGCGAGCCACAACTACTGAGCCCACGTGCCACAACTACTGAAGCCCGTGTGCCTAGAGCCCGTGCTCCGCAACAAGAGAAACCACTGCAATGAGAAGCCCGCGCACCGCAACGAAGAGTAGTCCCTGCTTGCCACAACTAGAGAAAGCCCGCACACAGCAACGAAGACCCAACACAGCCAAAAATAAATAAATAAAATAAATAAATTTATAAAAAAAAAATAAGAGAGCTTTTTTTTTTTTTTTTTTTTTTCTTTTTGCGGTATGCGGGCCTCTCACTGTTGTGGCCTCCCCCGTTGCGGAGCACAGGCTCCGGATGCGCAGGCCCAGCGGCCATGGCTCACGGGCCCAGCCGCCCCGCGGCATATGGGATCCTCCCAGACCGGGGCACGAACCCGTATCCCCTGCATCGGCAGGCGGACTCTCAACCACTGCGCCACCAGGGAGGCCCGAGAGCTTTTTAAAATGAGTAAAGAGTGAATGCACACAACCGGCTGAAATCTAGAAGATTCCACCAGCAAAGAAAATCATTTTACAGTTCATTCAAATATGGTGCGAATTTAAATTTGTTCCATATGTTCTCTGATGAGAAACTGTTGTGTTGAGTCAACTGGTGAGTGTGTCTTTGCCTGAAACCACAACGTCAATGTCAAAATATTACCTCTTATAAAAACATATTTATATAGTGTGTATTTTTATAGTGTTTGAGAAAAAAATTGTTATTCAGCAAAAAGGTATTTACAGGTTGTGCTGTATCTTCACTAGTACTTGATATTGTCAGTGCTTCTTATTTTAGCCATTCTAATAGACACGTAGTGAATTCTCATCGTGGTTTTAATTTGCATTTCCTTAATAGCTGGTGATGGTGAACATCTGCTCATGTGCTTACTTGCCATCTGTGTATCTCCTTTGGCAAAGTGTTTGTTCTTTTTCTTTTTTCATTCCTTTTTTATTGGGCCATATTCCCTCTTTCTTCATGTGCCTTGTGATTTTTTTTTTTTTTGCCATGTCACATGGCATGTGAGATTTTAGTTCCCCAACCAGGGGACCAGGTATCAAACCTGTGCCCCCTGCAGTGGAAGCACGGAGTCTGAACCAGTGGACCACCAGGGAAGTCCCTCATTTGTTCATTTTTAAATTGAGTCGTTAGTTTTCTTACTGTTGTGTTTAGAATCTCTATGTATTATGGATACAAATCTGTTGTCAGATACGTACTTTGCAGTATTTTCTCCTAGTCTGCAACTTGTCTTTTCATTCACTTAACCGTATTTTTCACAGAGCAAGCATTTTAATTTTTATGAAATCCAATTTATCAACTTTTTTTCCTTTTATGGATTGTACTTTTTTTGGCTTCATGTCTAAGAAATCTTTGTCTAGCCCCAGTTCTCAAAGATTTTCTCCTATATTTTCTTCTAAATATTTTATAGATTTATATGTTACATTTAGGCTTATGATCTGTTTTGAGTTAATTTTTTTTAAAATGTGAGGTTTATGTTTTTTGTTTTGGGGAGCATATAGATGGATGTCCAGTTGTTCTAGAGCCATTTGTTTAAAAGACTATTCTTTTTCACTGAATTTCTTTTGTATCTTTGTCAAGAGTCAATCAGCCATATTTGTATGGGTCTATTTCCAGACTTTGTATTCTCTTTCATTGATCTATGGGTCTCTCCTTTTTACCAATACCACATGGCCAAGATTACTGTAGCTTGTATAAGTCTTAAAAATCTGGTAGTGAGGCTTCCCTGGTGGCGCAGTGGTTGAGGGTCCGCCTGCCGATGCAGGGGACACGGGTTTGTGCCCCGGTCCGGGAGGATCCCACGTGCCACGGAGCAGCTGGGCCCGTGAGCCATGGCCGCTGAGCCTGCACGTCCAGAGCCTGTGCTCTGCAGCGGGAGAGGCCACAACAGTGAGACGCCCGCGTACCGCCAAAAAAAAAAAAAAAAAATCTGGTAGTGTGATTTCTCCAACTTTATTCTTTTCAAAATTATTTTGGCTTTTCTATCAATTTTGCCTTTCTGTATAAATTTTAGAATCTGCTTATCTATACAAAAACACTGCTGGGATTTTGACTGAAATTACATTAAATCTATATAAGTTTGGGGAGAATTCGCATGTTTATGATAGTGAGTCTACTAATCCATGAACATGATATATCTCTTAATTTATTTACATCTTTGGTTTCTTTTATCAGCATTCTGTAGTTTCAGCATGCAGATCCTATATAAGTTTTGTTAGATTTATAGCTAAGTATTTATTTTCTTGGAGCTGTTATAAATGGTATTGTCCTTCTAAAAAAAAAAAAAGAGGGCTTCCCTGGTGGCGCAGTGGTTGGGAGTCTGCCTGCCAATTCAGGGAACACGGGTTCGAGCCCTGGTCTGGGAGGATCCCACATGCCGGGAGCGGCTGGCCCCATGAGCCACAATTACTGAGCCTGCGCGTCTGGAGCCTGTGCTCCGCAACAAGAGAGGCCGCGATAGTGAGAGACCCGCGCACCGCAATGAGGAGTGACCCCCACTTGCCGCAACTAGAGAAAGCCCTCGCACAGAAACGAAGACCCAACACAGCCATAAATAAATAAATAATTTTAAAAAAGAAAAGATATGGTATATATGTACAATGGAATATTACTCAGCCATAAAAAGAATGAAATAATGCCATTTGCAGCAACATGGATGGACCTAGAGATTATCATACTAAGTGAAGTTGTGATATTGTTTATATGTGGAATCAAATAAATGAACTTACGTACAAAACAGAAATAGACTCACAGACACAGAAAACAAAGTTATGGCTACCAAAGGGGAAAGGCAGAGAAGAATAAATTAGGAGGTTGGTATTAACACATATACACTACTATATGTAAAATAGATAACCAACAAGGACCTACTGTATAGCACAAGGAACTATACTCAATATTTTGTAATAACCTATAAGGGAAAAGAATCTGAAAAATAATATATATGTATATAGATATATGTAACTGAATCACTTTGCTGTACACCTGAAACTAACATGACATTGTAAATCAACTATACTTCAAATTTTTTTAATTAAAAAAGGAATCTGGGGCTTCCCTGGTGGCGCAGTGGTTGAGAGTCCGCCTGCTGATGCAGGGGACACGGGTTCGTGCCCCGGTCCGGGAAGATCCCACATGCCGCGGAGCAGCTGGGCCTGTGAGCCATGGCTGCTGAGCCTGCGCATCCGGAGCCTGTGCTCCGTGGCGGGAGAGGCCACAACAGTGAGAGGCCCGCGTACCGCAAAAAAAAAAAAAAAAGAAAAGAAAAAAGGAATCTGAGAGATCAAAGTGAAAAAAAAGTGGGCAGAATACCTGAATAGACATTTTTCCAAAGAAGACATACAGATGGCCAACAGGCATACGAAAAGATGCTCAACATACTAACCATCAGGAAATAGCAAATCAAAAGCACAATGAGATATCACTTAATACCTGTCAGAGCAGCTATCATCAAAAGACCAAAAATAGCAAGCGTTGGCAGGATGTGGAGAAAAGAGAACCCTAATACACTGTTGGAGGTTATGTAAATTGGAGGCTATGTAAACACAGCCACTACGGAAACCAGTGTAGAGGTTCCTCAAGAAACTAAAAATCCAGCTATTCCATCACGGGTATATATCTGAAGAAAACAAAAGGCATAATTCAAAAGGATACATGCACTCCAATGTTCATAGCAGCATTATTTACAATTGCCAAGATTTGGAAGCAACCTAAGTGTCCATCAATGGTTGAGTGAATAAAGAAGATGTGATATATATATATATCTAGTTATCTATCTATCTATCTATATATATACACACACATATAATTATATATCTAGTTATACATATAATTATATACCTTGTCATAGACATAGGTATAGATAGATATAAAATGGAATATTACTCAGCCATAAAAAGAATGACATTTTGCCAGTTGTAACAACATGGATGGATCTGGAGAGTTTTATGCTGAGTGAAGTAAGTCAGAGAAAGACAAATAGTACATGTTTTCACATATCTGTGGAATCTAAAAACAAACAAATGAATGTAATAAAACAGAAACAGACTCACAAATACAGAGAATAAACTAGTGGTTACCAGTACGAAAAGGGGTAGAGGGAGAGGCAATATGGGGTAGGGGATTAAGAGGTACAAAATACAAGGTATAAAATAAATAAGATACAATATAATATGTTGCACGGAGACTATAGCCAATATTTTATAACAACTTCAAATGGAGTATAATCTACATAAATATCAAATAACTATATTGTACACCTAAAACTAGCATAATACTGTAAATCGACTATACTTCAATTAAAAAAAAAAGTATTCCCTGTCTATGTGACTTTGCCGAACATCGGAGTAGACCAGGAAGGAAGGTGTTTTGAAAAACAAGAATGGGGGTCGGAGACCTGTCTAGGTGGAGCTTGTCTATTTCCACACGTTTGTAGCTCAAAGAACTCTGTGTGGCCTGGGGCAGGGCAGTTGTCTGGTACCCACTGAAAACTGGGTCTGACATTGTGAGCAGTGGCAGAGGTCAGGTATTTAAGAAGGCTTCCCACCTGCTAGTGGAGGTAAGATGAGAGCAGGTCCAGGTCAGCTTAAATGGAGAGCACTGAGAGAGATGCATCTCCTCTAGATGTCACGTCATGGATCGCCATGTGCCAAACAAGCAGAGGGTTTGAGACTGTTTCACATTCCATAGTATGAGGCTCTGGAGCCCCTTGAGAAGGAGCTGTGTTGTCGGAAGCCATCCTGGAGCCATTGCACCATGACAAAGTCATGAGCAACGGAAGGCGAAACTGCAAGGCAGAGCCGTGCCAGGAAGGTGGACTACAGCTCCGTTGTTATGTTTTATGATAATAAATTTACATACAGGGGCAATTTGGGGGGGATGTTGCTCCACGTGGAAGAAAAATTCCTCTAGGACTCCCCCTCCTGAAACTACCACAGAATGGGAAGTACCCACTAAAGCCCCGGGGAAATAGGTAAAGAATTAAGAGCCTGGAACTAAGGGGATGTTTTTATGAAAAACACCCTCTAGTATGGAGTTACGGCCATGGGCCGGAGTTCCTGGTGATGACATAGGAAATTTATGGTTCTATTATAAAGGAAGATTAATTATAGAAAAACAAATGACTAGAGCAGAATTCGTTGCCAGGATAGGGAGAAAACACTGTCTCAGTTGAAGAAAACAACAAGAAAGAGCATGCAGGTACATTGTAAATATTTTCATGGAACCATTGTAAAAGGTTGCTCATGCAAGAAGAAAAATAGGAACAAGTAGCTCCAACTTTTACAATTGATATAATCATATAACTGCTTGGCTTGGTTACTAAGAAACAACCTGTGATTAATGGGAACTTGGGGAAATATTTTAATAGGACATCTAGAAACTAGGGGATATTTGTTTTTAAAAATCTTTATAGAATATTTTGAGGTTTGATTGTGCTAAGATTGTTTGGCCACGTACCTGGTAATGTAATCAACTACAATATATAAACCTGTGATTGTAAACAAAAAAAGAAGAATGAAGAAGAAGAATGAAGAATAAAGACATGAGAGAAAGAAACATGCAATGCTGAAGTAATAGAATTATTTCCTTCGCCGACACTATCCATCCCTCGGGTATCCCTGGACTCGCTGGAGCTGGACTCCGGCACTGTGTGACATAAGGCAAAGTGAGGCAGCAAGACAAGACTGTTGGCCAAAAAAGCTGAGAGTGACCCGGTCCCATCTCTTCATTGCATGTCAGCCCACTCTACATTGATGCTTCCAGTGTTTGGAATGTTCAAAAGCTCATTCCCTCCTTCACTCCTCTCCCCACACTCTTACCACAAAGCCAGAACTATTTTCCTTGAATTTTTCCTGATAGAAGGGGTATGACAATCAACCTTGAAAATGTTTAATTACTTTATTCATTCACTGTATCTTTAAAATAACTTCAGTTCCTGTCTAGCGTGGAATGGAGGCAGACAACAAGGTAATTCAGTGTGAGCTCACTGCGATGGCTATTTGGAACTCCTGAAGCAACAGGCAGAATGCTACTTCCAGGGAAAGTGTGACTTCCTGTGGGGAGGGAGGGAGGGAAGAATAGGAAAGGAGAGAAGGAGAATATTCTTTTTATAAATCTTATAGAGGCCTTGTTGTATAAATGTGAATACGTGAATTTGCTCATTTTCAGTAAGGCAGAAGTTGATAGAACAAAGAACAAACGTGAAGTGAATTTACACCAGAGGCCCTAGAAAGTGGGAAGTATAAAGAAGACAAGATGTGGTTGGAGAAAAGGGGATAGGGAAGATGAATCAAAGGAAGGGAAAAAAAAGAATCTAGGAAAAAACAGTCAGTTCAGTTTGGGGAGAGAGGTGTTGGAACCACATGTGTGTGCCGTGTAACAGGATGTAGAACTGCCTGGGTGTGGATTGGGGCTGGATGTCCATCTCTTTTGTACAATAAAAGGGAGAAACAGAACAAGGAATGGTAGGTCAGACTAGCTGTTTCAGGTGAGGCCTCTCCCAAGACTTTGATGAAATCCCCAGGTAGGTGGCCATGGGGCTCAGGTCTGCAGTTTCAGAAACTCAGGTTTCTTGATTTATTCATAAATCTGAGGAATCAATGCAACCAAAATCCCCAAGAGACTATGTAAATGAAAATTCCACTCCCTGACAATTCACACTACTGTCAGCAGAGGGCGCCCCTGCCCAATGAAGACTAAATGCAAATTAAAAACTTGCTCCAAGGCAGTTAATCTGGACAGTAGGGTTATGGATGAACTTTGTTTTCTTTTTATTTTTCTACATCTTACAAGAGTTATACAATGCAAATATACACTACTTATGAGATCAGCAAAATTATGTGAAAATAAGATTTATTCTGCAACTTTCTGTCAAATGTTATAGAAAGTTATATATATTTGCCATATTACAAAATATTAATTGTCATATCACCTCAATGGAAGTGATATGAGTCTTCTTGGTACTAGTCTTTCAACTTCTCTATGGGCTTGAAAATTTTCATAATAAAAACTTGGGGAATATTTTGAATATAAATTCGAAAAAAAAAAAAAAGCTTGGGGAGGAAATAAAAGATATTCACATCTATTAATTCAAGGACCACTTCTACCTAAAAAATAGAGCCAGTCTCCTAGATAGCAATATCCTCACCCCTAGGAATTGATGAGTAAATGTTTAAAAATTCTTATTCTCAAAATATTTGTTTAAACATTCCCTTCTGGTTACATAAAATCTTACATTTCAGTGACAGAACATAGTACCTAAGGCCACCAGGTACCACTGTCCCTTAACAAACTACCCCAAAACTTGGCATCATAAAACAACTGTTTTATTTTGCTCCCTATTTGTGGGTCATAAATTCAGGAAGTGTTTGGCTGGGCAGTTGTCACTTGGGGTGTCCCATGCAGTTTCAGGTAGATGTTAGCAGGGCAGCAGACGTCCAAGGACCCGCACCCACCCACCTCGCCCCGGGCTGGATATGCAATGTGGCTGACTCACAGGGCTGTAGCCTCTCCAGCAATGCAGTCTCAGGGTCATTGGACTTCTTACAAGGCAGCTCCACACAGCTCAAGGCTCAGAATTTGTGCAGTCCAGCAAACGAGGCAGAACCCAGCTCCCCTTTTATGACCTGGGGCCTCACTCCTGCCCACTGCATGGTTTCGTGTAGGCCAAAGTGGCTAGTACCACCATGGTAAGGGAAGTTTTAGCTGAACACGTGGCTGCCTCTCCATTTCCCTGTCTCCCCCGCAACTGGGGGGACTAGACCAAGTTCTGGTGACTGGGAGATGAGGGAAGGAGATATGCACAAATTCTAGGTTTCATTCTAAAAAGAAAGTCTTGCCCTCCCCTTCTCTTTCCTTCCTATCTGACTGGAGCCAGGGCACCATCTTTGACTGGGTGCTGGGAACCATGTGTTGAAGATGGTAGGACAAAGAAACGGAAGACTGAGTTCTTGGTGGGTGTGAGTCTGCTATAGCAGCCTCAAAATACCACCCACCTGGACTTCTGAGTGAATGAGAAATAAAATATCTTATTTAGGCCACCATCGTGTTGCGTTTCTGTGTTTTGGCTACCAGACTCGATACCCTATAAGGTAAAAGTCTGCTGCTTTTAATACAAGTGCATCTCCTGGAAGGGACACACAGATCCCTGTGAAACAGAGCAGGACCCCATGGGGCCTTTCTGGGGACAGATCTCCACCACCCCCACTCTTGTTGTGAAAAAGCTTTAGTTTTCTAGGCCTTCCCTGAGTTCCAAGGAGCAAACTTAATCAGAGAAGTGAGAAAATGCAGAAGCACTGGAAAGCAGTCAAGCAAGATTCTGTGCCTCAAGACAGGAGATGTGGTGTCTGTCCCCATACCAGCAAGGGACCTGACCTCTGCTCGTAGGTGGAGGGTGTGTGGGAGAACAGACAGAGATTCAAGGCCCTGACTGGGCTGTAGGCAAACCCCTGATCTCTAAGGAAATCCTTTCAAGTAGCCTGAAGTCCCAAGTGTTTGTTAAAGATATTTAAGGAAGAGGGTAAATGATTAAAATTATGGTGAAGGTGAATATTTGACATGGTTATATGTAAATGTTTAACTTACATAAAGCTAAATAAATATTTATGTAAATTTATGGCTTTTATAGATGATTTACCTATTTATCTACATATAGGAGAAAGATGCCTGATAGGAGTAAACAGAGACGGGACTGGGGGTGGGGTATGTATGTGTGAATGTTTTATTATCTGCTTTCTGATTTCTGAATGTATTTCGCTTTTGTAACAAGAAAAAAGGAAATGATAACTTTCACTTTAAAAGGTTGTTGTATCAACAATCTAAACTCAGCATACGCACCCCCAAGCTCCCCTTCCCCCCACCCCACCTCCACCAGTCCCAATCCCCATCCTCAACTCCGCCGTCAGCCCTACACCTGGCCCCCCTACCACGCCCCCAGGTGCGACCCCCAGCCCTGGTCCGGTTTTGAACAAACCCCAGGGGATCAACCCAAGGCTCAGGGGGACCCTGGCCAGAGACTCTATCCAACACAACTGTCCACACCAGGATGACTCAGCCCACAAATAAAATCCCACCTGAATGACCCAGATAAGAGAAGAGGACCTAGGCCGAGAGACTTGTGCAGTGGAGGGAAGGAGGAAACAGCAGTGGTTGGAGAGAATGGCAGGAAGAGAAAGAGGAAGGGCTTTGGGTCCCTGGCAGAGGCTAAAGGGCCAGGGCCAAGGCGCAGGAGTGGTGGGATGGCCCAAGCCGTTTCTGGGCCCACAAACACACCAGGTCCCCGTGAAGCCTCCTGTGGGCAGCTGAGATGCCGACAAACCCTCCGCCCACGGGAACTTGCAACCTGCAAGCACCTGGCCAGTCAGTCACCAACGTTTCAGTGAGGGCCTGAGGTAGGAGGTAGATGGGCCCCTGGGCTGGACAGCTGGTATTTGTCAAGTGGAGTAAAATTGGAGCTTTTTTTCCCTAGAAACTCCAAGGCCAAAGTTAATGGCAGGAGCTGAGCTCTGCTGGAGTAAAGAGATAAGAGGACCACTCCTGAGACCAAGGAGACCTCCCTGACTACGCATGCGCAGAAAGGCTCCTAGGGGGTCAAAAAGGAGGGGGTGCCACCCCACAATAGGTGATGCCAAAACTCCCACAGGCCTCCATGCTGGAATCCATCTTGGCAAAATGTTGTGCACGCATATGGGGAGGGTCCTAGGGCAGGTCAGGTGTGAGAAAAGAAACAAGATAATTGGACAAAGGTAAACAAAGACCGGGAAAAACTGCCCTATATAAATGATTTAACTGCCTTTTTACTGTGCTCCTTCCCACCAGGGAGGACACCTACACCCTTTCTCTCCTGGTGTATATTTCTGCCTTGCTTCTGTCTTAAATAAATCAACAGTTTCTCTGTGTACTCTCCCACGTGTTATGCTCTGTCTCTGATAATAAACTTTGTACCTGTTTTTTTACAGTTTTTGCCTCATTGAGAAATTCATTTTTCAAATGGGGCAAGAGCCAGGGGAACTTTGCTCTAGCCCCTGGTGGTCTAGCGGTTAGGATTCCTGGTTTTTCACCCAGGTTACCCAGGTTCATTTCCTGGGCAGGGGACTAAGACCCTGCTTTAAGCCACCACTCACTGCCCTCTCCCGAGATCGGGCCCACCTGGCCAGGGAGCTGTGTTGAGCTGGGTGAGCTCTTTGGTATTATCTTTAATCTCCAAAGTCAAGGTTAGCAGAATTCCTGAAGGATTTAATGACACCATGTTTTTCCATTTGGTATGTCCGCTTGCTTTGTTATCCACAGGAGGATCATGCTCTATGAGGGTTGGCAGCCATGCACATATGCATCACACCTGAGGATGCCTTGGCATAGTGAATGTGGCCTCTCTGGGGACCCACATCAAAAGGAAGAGAAACAGGACACAGAGACTCCTGAAAGTGCTCCTCACTTGAGAACAAACCTGAGAAACCAGTCTGAATCTTCTGAGGGTCTCCTCCTCTACAATCTCCCTGGGAGGGCTGTCCTCCCACCCCACCTGCTGTTTGGCCTGGGAGCCCAGGCCCACCCACCAACCTGGAGCCTGTGGGAGGGGAGACCAGAGTACAAGGAAGGCAGAGCAGACGGCCTTGGAGGAAAGGCTGTAAAGGAGAGAAAGGGAAGGGTCCTGATTAAGTAGTGATTAACAAGGGTTCCATTCAAATCCTGGCTCCACCCCAAGCAGGTGTGTGGCCTCGGGCAAAGGACCCTCTCTGTGCCCTGTTTGCTTCTCACCTGTAAAACGAAGCAGTACTTAACTACCCATGATCTGAGGATTAAAGGAGTTCATTACCCATATCTCTTTGAGGATTAAAGGAGTTCATTTTAATTTGTGGAGCGCTCAGAACAATGCACTTGGTAAGCAACTGTTAATTTAGTGCTAAGAACATGGATTCTGGCAGCCAAAGCACACATGGCCCAATTGTGTCCAGACGGAGAGCCTTGCAAATGGCGGATAATGATCATCTCTCTACCCCCAAACAAGGTTTAAACATCCATCTAAAAGCACGTGGGAAGACAAAACTAGCTCTACAACAATCTGAAAGGTTAAGATGAATGTCTGACCCTGGTTCCCTTAGCCCAGAAGGGAGGCCAGAGTTGCTCCCTCAGTGACCTGGTGACACCCCCTTCTCCACAACTCATCCATCTGGTGGGAAGCTCGAGGATGGTTTCTGTCAACAAAGTCACCTAGCCCAGGGTTTTCAAACCCACTGATGAAATCAAGTTGGTAGGTCACAAGCAGCATAAAAAAAAAATAGTGGAAAATAGAAACTCGCAGGATAGTTTCAGGCAGTTTGCCATCTATGTGTGGGTGTCTTGGGTGGCAGTGTAAACGGCATCCTCACACTCTTAGTGCTATACTGCCAGCGTTGATCCAGTTGTCAGCTCTGCGCCCTGGAAGGTGCTGGAGGCTGCCTAGCGGATGCTGCCTGGGCCAGCGGAGGGCATCCCACCCAAGGTGCCCATTTCAGGAGGGACTGCCTGCATTCTCTCTCGGACCAGGGCTCGAGGGCCCCACAGCCCACCTCTAGAGAAGATGAGCACGGGGGGGAGTGGAGCCTTGGGCCTCTCCACCTCCAAGCCTGGCCTTTCTTTCCCGCCTAGGCCCCTCCTTAGCTCTCCTCTGCCTTTTCTCCTATCTTCCCGTCATCTGCTTTCCTTCCTCCAACTGACCTACTTCCTCTCGCCTATGCAGCCCCCTCCTTTAGTCCTCATTCTTTTCCTTGCTTCCTCCACCTTTCTCCTCCCTTTTCCACCCCCAACTCCTTTACCAGGACACACAAACACACACAGTTTTTCAGACAATTCAGGCTTTATTTTTGAAAATAATTCTGTAGCTTCAACTTTCTTCCATGAACTGAGGTCAGGCAAGAAAGAAAAACACACACGTTGCTCTCCAACCCGCCATCTGCGTCCTAACCTGTGCACACGGGAAGGGAATGCTTGGGGGAGGAGGGAAGGAGGCTGGGCTGAATGGTCTTGGCTGCTGTACCTCACACTGAGAGGGCCTCCAGAAGCCACAGGCCGGGCTATCATGAACCGTCCCAGAGCGACGGGGAAAGGACTGGTTTTCAGAAAGGACGGGATAGGGGGAAGTCTGTTTCTTGGAGGAAGGATGAGGGAGCACCCAAGGCTTTTCCCCCCACCCCAGCGGGTGAGCTGAGGAGAGGTTCTGCTTTTCCCCTTCACCGTTTCATCTTAGGATCATGACCTGCTAGGCTGCAGGGAAAGAAGAGCTGAGAGGCAGTCAGGGATAAAGGAGAGGGGGAAGAAGAGAAATACAGGCAGGAGGGAGTAAACCCTGACAACCTAACAGCTCTGCCCAGACCCTGATGACGATGAAACCCCTTTGGTTAGTCTCATTTTGGCCACAAATACAACTCCTTCTCACATAATCCAGCCTCCCACCGTGCTCCAGTTGGGGGAAGGTGGAGATGGTGGGGGACAGGTACAGGAGGAGGGCTCATACTCTGGTTAGGATAGCCAGGACAGGGAAAAGAGGCCTGATCAAGAGAACTAAAGTTGCCAACCTCTCCACAGATGTCCTAGGAGAAAACCTGGAACGTGGATTTTGTGGCCCCCAACAAGCCCAAGTCTCTCCCTACCACACAGTGGTTTCCTGCTTAATAACTCCCCCAACATACCCCAGAAAGATTCCCCTGATTTGACCCCCTTGAGAACGGGAGAATAACCCTCACCTTATCATCTGTGCACTTGAATGCCACTCAAAAAAAGAAGAAGAAAAAAAAAAAACAAGATAAATGGACCCAAGAGAGAAACACAGAGAGGATGATGCAGCCCAGGGACTGCGGTCCCATCTTAGGCCATGATATGGCCAGGAGGGGCCCCAGGAGGGACAGGCAGGTGCTGCTAATTCCAGCTAGGATCATAGCCGTCCCAGGTCTGGGGTGGGGCGAGGTGGACACGGCGGCCCCGGAACAGGAAGCTGACGATGCCCTGGTAACCGGCCCTGGGGACACCAGACTTGAGGTCATCCATGACTCCCAGGGCCTTGGCGAAGGCTTTGAAGCTGTCCCTGCTTGTGTACTGCACCCGCACCTCCCCCAGCTCACTCCGCTCACTGGTCCTCACTTTCTCCACCTGCAGCAGGGGAGCACCGTAGACACGTGCAAGGAAATCCCTGTCGTAGGCCTCCTGTCGCAGGTAGGACAGGTCCAGCTGGGTGAAGGGCACGAAGTGCTGGTTCAGCTTGATAAACTTGAGATGCTGGTCAAAGAACTGCCCATGGCTCACACCTTTGCGGCCAAAGGTCATCGTTCTGGAGATTTCAGGCCGCACACAGGCCCGGCCCTGCCGCTGCTCTGGCCGGCGCATCCAGTCGTCCCAGAAGGCCTTGGGCCACTTGGGCTCCAGCTCAGCCCAGAGCTCGGCCAACAGCAGCCAGCCCAGGCCAGGGAAAAAGTCTGTGCGGTAGAGCAGCTCAGGCTTGCCTGAGTCCACCATCTGCTCCTTGCCGTTGTCATTCCAGGCAGACACACACCAGAGGGAGGGGTCGGCCCTCAGCAGCGGGTACGTGGCCTGGAAGTACTCGAAGAAGTCTGGAGCCACCTCCAGATCATCCTCCACCACCACAGCCGCCGGGAACTTAAACTTGTGAAAGACCTGGCCCAGCGCCCAGCGGTAGTGCCGAGCAATCTTGTAGTAGCCCTGGAACTTTCGGTGGTCGGGTGGCACTGCGATGTTGCTCAGGTCAGGCTGCCGGATGTGCGTGATGGCGCTGCCGTAGGAGGCGATGACCTGGGCTGTCTCCTCATGCCCACAGTCCTGGCTGACGATGACGGGGAAGTGCTCGGCCGAAGGCCGATAATGCAGCAGCTTGTCCAGGCAGCGCCGGACAGTGCTGCGGTCACAGGCGATGACCAGGATGGGGATCACAGCTGGCGGAGAGGTCACAGGCACGCGCGGAAGGACAGGTGGGGCCACGGTGGGCACCCTCCACCGCTGGCTCCACCTAGCATGATGCTCCCTGATCTGCTGCAACAGCCCCCGCTGCCGCTCCAACTCGACCTCAGCGTCCTGGGCCAGGCGGATCACCTCACGGGTGAGGCTGGCGGGGTCGTCATCGAGAGCACTGTCTGAGGGCAGCCTGCTAGGTGCCGGGCGCGTCCAAAAGAAGAGGAGCAACAGGGCGTTCCAGGCCACAAAGAGGATGGCGCCCCACAGCACAAGCCCTGCAGACTGCTTCTTCAGCATCCTGGCCCCCACGGGGGAGGCGGGCAAGGGTGGGGCTCAAGGCTGCCCTTGGCTTGCCTGGCTCACACTCCCACAGTTCTAGGGATGTTTCCTCTGGGCTCCAGGATTAGGAAGCAGCCATGCACCTGAGGAGAGGAGAAAAACAACCATCATCACAAGGCATGGGACTGCCCTGGAGTGGAAGAATGGGGCACAGAAACAGATGAAAAAGTGCAGGACAAGGAAGGCCAGGAGGCTAACTCCAAAGCTGTCTTAAAAGATAGCTGCCTGGTCTTCCCTGGTGGCGCAGTGGTTGAGAGTCCGCCTGCTGATGCAGGGGACACGGGTTCGAGCCCTGGTCTGGGAGGATCACACATGCCGCGGAGCAACTAGGCCCGTGAGCCACAGCTGCTGAGCCTGCGCATCTGGAGCCTGAGCTCCGCAACAAGAGAGGCCGCGATAGTGAGAGGCCCGCGCACCGCGATGAAGAGTGGCCCCCGCTCGCCGCAACTAGAGAAAGCCCTCGCACAGAAACGAAGACCCAACACAGCAAAAATAAATAAATCAATTAATAAACTCCTACTCCCAACATCTTCTTAAAAAAAAAAAAAGATAGTTGCCTGTTCCCTAATCTGGAGGGTCAATCTGTGTGGAAGAATAGGATTAGGAGAGCATGTTCCTGCACTACAAAATGAGCTCATGAGTCCTCTGAAAAGCAACGTGGTTTTTTTTGGGGTGGAGGGGTGTAGAGAGTGATGTTGGTGGAAGAGAGGAAGCAAAGGAATCCCACTTCCCCCTTCCCTACCTGACAGATTTTGTTTACCATCTTCTGTCCAGAGCTTAGGAGAGGTGGGGGTTAGACCATCAGCCGCCCATGCCTCAAATCAAACTGCCCAAAGATTACTGATTTTAAAACTCTAATATCACACCTCAGGGCTAAAGCCAGCACCTAACCTAATAAGGAAGCACCAGAGGCATTCTCACAAAGGTCAGGAGCAAAGCCAAGCCACCCCAGATCTACACGACTATTTAACATTCTGCTGGAGGGATCAGCCAATGCAACTGGACTGCAGAACACAATTATAGGCAGAAGAAGTGGGAAAGAAGCAAAAGTATCTCAATGTACTGTTGCTATGAGAATATGCCTGGAAAACTCTAAGAGAATCAATGATAAATCCAACCTAAACAATCAAAGAATTGAGCAAGGTAGTGGGATATAAAAATTAACATGCAAAAATCAATAGCCTTCATATCCACAAATAATAATTCATTTAAAAAACAACAAATGAGAAAACCCTATTTATAATAGCCATGAAAATGATAAAAACTATTTAGGAATTAACAAGAAATATTCAAAAACCTACATGAACCTATAATTCCCAAAAAGACACAAAGTAAGACTTAAATATCCCTTGTTCTTGGTTAGGACATCTCAGCATCATCAAAAGTCTCAATAAAAATACTTTTTTATAGAGCTAGACAAAAGTTCGTAACAGAACATCTAGGAAAATGATGAAAACCAACGAGCGGTGAAGAGGGACTAGCCCTACCAGATATTAACATACTAAACATTACAAAGCCTCTATAATTAAAAGTATGTGGTGTTGGTATGTAAACAAACAGATCATCCAAAGGAATAGAATTTAAACTCCAGAAATACAGCCAACTACACGCAGAAATCTAGTGTATGATAAAGGGGATATTTAGAATTACTGGCACAAAAAATGGTCTTATTAATAGTGTTACAACAATTATATAGCTACTTGGGGAAAAAAAATAAGATCCGTACACAAGAATAAATTCCAAGTGGACTAGACATCTAAGTAGAAAAATAAAACCATACAAGTGCTAAAAGAAAATATATGTCAATTCCTCTATAACCTTAGTATAGGGAAAGGCTTTCTAAGTATGACTTAAAATGCAGATGCAGTAATAAATAAAACACTTTTTGCATGGCTAAAAACACCATAAGCCAAGTCAAAAGACAAATAACAAACTGGGAGAGAATATTTGCAACATACATCACAAATAATAAACCAATACCCTAACAGACAAAGAACTTTTTAAAAACTGAGGGGAAAAAAGGCCAAAACTCTCGTCTATAAGACTAGGGCAACTCACACACAAAAATATTAAAATGGTCCTTAGACATATGAAAAGGTATTTAATTTTACTCATGATAAGAAAAATTCTAATTAAAACTATACTAAGATAACATTTCTCCACCCATCAGACTGGCAAAAATTCAAACACTTGTCCTATTCTCGTAACAGAGTCAGTTGAAGAACAGAAGTTCTTGATTTTGATGATGTCCAATTATCAGGGTTTTTTCTTTTATGAATCATGCTTTTGGCGTTGTATCTAAAAAACTTTTGCCAAAGTCACAAAGATTTTCCCCTATGTTTTCTTTTTTAGGTTTTATAGTTTAAGGTTTTACATTTAGGTTCACGATTTATTTTGAGTTAATTTGTGTATATGGTGTGAGATATGGAACTAATGTCCTTTTATAGCAGTTTGGCAGCTAGTCAAAATGCTAAACAGAGAGTTACCATATGACCCAGCAAGTCCACTCCTACATACAGACCCAAGAGAAATGAAAACATATGTCCATACAAAAACCTATATGGAGTGTTTATAGCAGCTTTATTCATAATTGCCAAAAAGTGGAAACAACTCAAATGCCCATCAACATGGGAATATGGATAAACAAATTGTGGTTTTCCCCGTGGAATGGAATAATATTCAGCAATTAAAAAGGAATGTACTACTGATACACATGAGACATGGACGAATCTCAAAATAATTATTCAAGATGTAAAAGAGTACATGCACATCAGTGGCTGCCTGGGGATGGGGGCAGTGAGAACATCAGGGGAGGTATTACAAAGGGACACTAGGAAACTTTGTGGGATCATAGTTTCATGGGTATATACATATGTACAAACTTATGAAAATGTACATTTTAACTATGTAAAGTTTACTGTATATCATTTATACCTCAATAAAACCTTTTTAAAAAGATATTATTGGGTCAAATGACAAAATTAGAATATAGACAGTAGATCAAAGTATCAGTGTTGACTGAATGATAACCATAATGTGGTTATATAAAAGAATATACCAATTCTTAGGTAGTACACGCTGAAGTAATGAGGGGTAGAGGGCCATGGTAGATGCAACTTCTCAAATGGTTCAGAACAAAAATATCATGTATGTATATGAAGAGCAAATGGAGCAAAATGTTAATAGATGGATCTGAGCAATGGGAATATGAGTATTCTTATACCACTTTTATTCTTGCAACTTTTTTATAGTTTGAAGTTATTGTCAAATAAAATTTCTTAAAATCAAATATAGGGACATAGCCCACAGCTCTGACTCGATTCATCCAATATGGCCCCAGCTGGGCACATCAGTAAGAAGAACTGGGACACAGTCCATTTTTCCTGAACTCCTCAATCACGCCATGACATGCATCACACACCTGCTCTCTGCCAGGCTCTGGGAAGGGACTGGGACACACATCTAACAAGAAAAAGGCATGGTCCTGCCAACCCCCTCACTCTACCAGACCTCATTACTGAAAGGATCTACCATACCCTCCCATTCCAGGACAGCTGCCATTCCTGACCATGCAACTCTCTCCCTGGCATTCCTGCCTCTGGTCTCAACACTTCATATCCCAAAGCTTCAGGTCTGCACTCTCTTGTGCCGACTGCTCTGCCAGTTCCCCTCTGCCTCACAGACCAGTTCTCTAACCCTAGCTAAAACCTTGGGTCCCAGATTTCATCTCTGTGCTCCTGGACTCTCAAGCAGGCAGATCCAGTACCCAAGGATCAAAGGGCTGATCTTTAAGAGTCTCTAAAGGGAATGGATTCTGCCTCCCTCCTCAGAGACCCCTCCAGCCCCTGCAAGCACTACCACCCCCTCCTAGAAACCATACACCCTGACAACTCCATAGCAGCAGTCTTCTCAGAAACCTCAAGTCCATTTCAGTTTTACTGTGTCATTAAATTTCCATTTTATTAGTGCTCATATACCAATTAGGGTTTCCTAGAAGAGAAACACACACAGATTTCCAGTTTCTTCCTCACTCCCCCTCAGGATGTGGTCAATGTTGGAGTCCCTAACCCCCAACATCCTGCCTCCCAGCTGACTGGGCAGGAATAGTCTTTAGATAAAGAGATGGGGGAAAGAAAAGAGAAACTGACTCCATCAGCCGAAGTGTTGGCTTCAGGGCCGGAGGAGCAGGCTTGTCTCTGACTTAACAATGAGCCACCTCAAACCAGCAGGCTCTCAGAGTGGTAACAAAACCCCACGGGACCACATCCTCTCTACCCTGCACCCTGCTCCAGACATTAGAATTAGGTGGCCCACACCCACTACCCCGAGGCCTGGAAGACCTCCCAACACCTTCTAAGCCAGGCAGATCAAAGCAATCTTCTCAGCCCCTCTGCAGACTGTATTCCTAGCAAGTCTATAAACCTCGAGAAATGTTAGACAGCCCACAGGAAACAGCTGCCCCAGTCCAGCCAGGCCTCCACCTTAGCCCTCAGGCCCTTGTTCTCCACCCCACAACCCTTTTCTCTAAATTCTCAAACAGGACTTGCTTCTCTTGCCACAGGAGTACGTGATGCACCTATTCCCAGGCCCCACCCCTTCTCCACACGGACTCACCCAGAGTCCCAGTGCCATTTTCTACTGCTTCTCCACATATTCTCCAGGGCAGGATCCTCCACTCTGCCTAGAAGTTAGTGGTGTGTGAATACACAAGCGCAGGCACTCTCCAGCAGCTGGCTGTGCCTGAGGGATGAGCAAGTCCAGAAGGCCAGCTTTTGGCCAGCAGAGCCCATGCACTCATCCAGGAAGCACTGCTCTGAGTCCTACCATCAGGAGGGTGTGGCAGTAACAAGGGCAAGTCAAACAGCCCAGGGCAATGCTTGGCATCGCTCCGATGTACATCGCTGAGACTCAGTCTTCTCACCTCTAAGATGGAAACCATAACGGAATACCTCATTGGGTTGCTGTGAGGACTGGGTGAGATAATTCACATCAGGTGTTTAGAACAGTGCCCAGCATATGACAGCGTAAATGCTAGCCAGTCACTCTGCTAGCCAGTCCCCTCTCTCGCTGGCTCTCTTTACTCCACTCTACTAGATTCCTTCCAGGACCCAAACACTCGAGCCTGCCTCAGGGCCTGTGCATGTGCCGGTGTGCCTGGTCGGCTCTTCTCTCTCTTCTTCACCTAGTGTGTTCTGACTCACACCTCGCCAGGACACCTTTCCTGATGCTTTCGGACCCTGTGAGGTCCACTTCCCCTTCACAACCAACAGCACCAGCACAACGCTGTGCTCAACATCTGTCAAATCCCCTCTACTACCAGCTACCTGAGGAGGCGGACCCGCTCCCCCAGTGCTGCCAAGCTGCTATGTTAGGATCCTCGACATTCAGATTTGCCTGCAACAAAAAAGTGGCTTCCATGTGGATGCCACACACCCACAATCACTTAACTGCAATTCCCAAGTCCAAAAAGTGCTGAAAAACAGAAGTTTTCCACACTTGTTTGGCTTCACCTCATTTGGAGAAATCTGATCTAACGTGAGGCTACTTACAGTCTTCATTTACCCCATTTATATGTTTTGCTACAGAAATAAACATGTTGGATTATCGTATGCTGCTCCAGACCTTCACTACACCATAAATGCACCAGATCATCTTTTTTTAAATCCAAAAAATTCTAAATTCTGAAACATATCCAGTCCCAAGAATTTCAGAATTATGAAAATGGAAGAGAAAGTGACTCATTCACTGCCATCATCCCATTTCAGGATCTCAAACGCTTTAACCTGAACTCTCTTTCCTTATTATTAAATACTGAACTCTTGAAGTGGCTCCTCAGCTGGTTCACCTATCACGCACCTTGCTTCCCTCTAAGCAATCTTCCCAACAGTAACAGAGCATCCTTCTCCAAGTACACAACTGGTCCCAACACCAACCTGCCTTACAGACCACATTGCCACTCGCCCACAGGCTAAAACGCAAAATCATTATCACGACACACAGGGCCTTCACAACAAACTGCCTCAAACATTCCTTTTCAACCTCACCTCCAACCACTAACCCCATGAACCCCGTACTCTGGCCTCAACAGGCTACTTTTTCCCTCAGTAAGTACCCTTTGTACATTGCTTTCTTTCCTCTGGCTGGTCCCGCATCCTGAAATATTATCCAAAGCCCCACCTACAAGCATTATACATCCTTAAGAACCCAGTTCCTTAACATCCAGGCAGAGCCAGGCTTCCCACAGCTATACTCCCACCGTACTCTCTCCATACCTCCTGTCTTTCCTCTCCACACTGTAACAGAACCTGTGGCTGTACCTACCTGGCTCTCACCTTACTCCTTAGAAAAAAGGCTCTATGATCTGTATACCTATGACAGTGCTTGGCACATGTACAAAGTTCAAGTAGCTAGATGGAGGGCTGCTTGCATTATTCACTAAATCGGGGAGAAAGAAGACCAAACTAGCAGCCTAGCAGTGAAAGATTACGTTTCCCGAAGATGACTACCAAATATCCCATCCCACATGTTCTTCTTACAAAGTGACAATGACACTCCTCCCTCTAGAGCTGGGGGAGATGGGGTCTATGTTCCCTCTCTTTGATCTGTGACTACAGAGGAAGTGATGATTATGTGACTTACAAGACTAGTTCATGAAAGGCAATACAGTTTCCACTTGGTGCTCCTGAGATGCCTGCTCTTGGAACCCAGCCACCAAGGTAAGAGGAAGCCCAGGCCATGTGGACAGGATACCTCTAGGTATTCCAGCTGACAACCACAGCTAAGGTCCGGCTAACAGTCAGCATCAGCCACTAGACATGGGAGGAAGCCTTCCAGATGATTCCAACCCCAGCCACATATGACTGCAACTACATGAAAGACCAGGAGCAAAACCACAGTGATCCAAAACCTTGGATCACTTCTGACTTACTCACAGGCCAGGGGTATCACGAGTCGCTGCCTAAATTCAAGCGAAAAGGAACACAGATTCCCCACCACCGGGTGGGAGGAGGGCAATGTCCTATTGTAACAATGTAGAGTGGGATATTTAAAGTTGTGGCCATTTTGGGAAAATACAATTTGCCACATCTTCCTTTTCTAAAATAGAAGAACAGTCCTTAACCTTGACCTGAGTACCTGATGTTCTGTTATTAATGACACTTGCCTGCAAGGCACAAACTCACACTAGTTTTTTTTTTGCCAGAGTTTTCACAACTCCTTCAGGGAAGTCACATAGCTGGTCCACACCACCAAGTACAAAGACATCTGCACTGTGGTGGGAGATGCGGAGTGAGCCTTTTTAGTGAATAAGACCCTCAACGAAAACCCAGGAGGTTCTGGGCAGGTTCCACCAACTCCCGTGGGTCTCAGCTTCTTCTTTTCTTTTTAAATTACTTTTTATGGAGTATAGCGGCTTTACAATGTTGTGTTAGCTTCTACTGCACAGCAAAATGAATCAGTCCCTCCCTTTTGCATCTCTCTCCCATTTAGAACACCACAGTGCATTAAGTAGAGTTCCCTGTGCTATACAGTATGTTCCCATCAGTTGTCTATTTTATACATAGTATCAATAATGTATATGTGTCAATCCCAATCTCCCAATTCCTCCCACCCCACCCCTTTCTCCCTTGGTGTCCATATGTTTGTTATCCATGTCTGTGTCTCTATTTCTCCTTGGCAAATAAGATCATCTATACCATTTTTCTAGATTCCACATATATGCATTAATATACAATATTTGCTTTTCTCTTTCTGACTTACTTCATTCTGTATGACAGTCTCTAGGTCCATCCACCTCTCTACAAATGACCCAATTTCGTTCCTTTTTATGGCTGTGTAACATTCCATTGTATATATGTGCCACATCTTCTTTATCCATTCCTCTGTTGATGGACATTTAGCTCAGTTTCTTCTTTTGAGGAACTGCCTATGAGCTGTGAGATCCCTTTTTAAAACTCTGATTCCTATGGTATTCTCTAGCCAGTTCTCTCTCTGTGACAAGAAAATGTTTCTTAAACAGCAAGAGAACACCAGATAGTCAACTTCTCACTGTAAGCAATAATGGAGAAGTCTTATTTAGCTTTTAGAAAGTATGGAAGTTGAAGGAATGTTGACAGACCTTCCTTTTTATCTCTGTGTTGCTTAGTACGTTAAAAAGCACTGCCTGAAAAAAAAACAGAAAGTATAGAACATGCCACAGATAATGGAGACTTAACTGAATCACTTTCTTGTTCATTAGACCTCTGCTAGACTCCTGTACCTTGTACCAGGATCCATAATTTTAAAAGGATGTTAGAACTGAAAGGGAGTCGGAGAAGATACACTAAATAATTGAAGGACTTAGAGAATAAGACCTAGAGGAAAGGGATGCAGGCTAAAGGGATATACGATGCTAGTGCAGCAAAAAGCATGAAGACCTGGGAAACCAAGTAACCTTGGGCAAGTCACCTGTTGTTTAGTTCCCTCATTTGAACAGGGAGAGGGTTGATTTGGATCATCTCCAAGGCCCCTGGGCTCTGATGATGAAAAGGACAGTGACAATTTCCCCAGTGTCCCAAACAGGAAATGAGTTTAACCTGTCACATATGCCACTGAGGTTAGACATACTACATTGCCTTCTAATCTGAGAAAAGGACAGGGGAGATCTGAGAGGCCTCAATGGTCTCGGGTAATGGGGTCAGGCAGGGGTGATTCACAGTTCGAGGCAGACGCAGGGGGGATGTAAGCATCTAAAAGAAAAGTCTACATGGTCTGAAAAGTATTATAAACGACAGAAAATAAAGCTGGACAATCTCAGCCAGTGATGTTCGTAAAGGGAGGACTAATTAAACACATCACAGGGTCAAAGGTTAACCAAGGTGGAGCCTAACTCCAGGGTTCACTGTCCCGTGGGGACACAGACCAGCCGGCCACAGCCCCTGTGCTCCAGGGTTTATAAGATGGGGCCCTGCACGTCTCAGGGGCCCCCTACTCCACACACATCAGCAAACAAGTAGGAGAAAGTTTTCTTGACAATTTACTTATTTCTACATCGAGTCAATTCTTCCTCCCGGCAGAGGAGAAAGAACCCCTAGTAACTTTTGGAATGGACGCGCGGGTGGGGTCTGGGGAAAGGCCACCTCGCATTCCGCTCCCCACACCCTCTCCAGCGACCCCAACTCCTCCAGGCCCCACACCCACGTCGGCCCAGAGGCTGAGTTTCACGACCAGCCCCCTCCCCGCGGAGCCCGCCCTCTCTCACCAGCTGGAGGCCCGGGATTCCGAAAGCGGAACGCAGAGCTCCACTTCCCGGCTCCAAAGGGGCCCGTGGCCGGGACCCGGGGCGGCCCGGGCCAAGTCCCTCTCTCGGGCACCGGGGCTGTCGGGGGGACACGGAGGGCTCGGAAAGGGACAGCTTCCCAAGCCGGGACCCCAGCCCCGGAGCGCCCTCTCCGCTCCTGCGGGGCCTCCTTCAGTCAGACCTCGGTCCCATTCCGGGGACAAGCCCGAGAACTGACGGACGCTGGCGTCCCCCGGCCCCCACTCACCAGGTCCTCCCAACTTCCCGGCCCTGAACTTGGCCCGCCCCGGGGCTTGGGGAGCGAGCCCGGTGCCCCGGCGCGTTCCAGGCGCTAGCGCGGAGGCCGCCGGCGCCTTCCGCCAGGCAGGCTCTTCCTGCGGCGCTCGAGGGCCGGACCGCCGGGCGGGCAACGTGGCCCTTCCCCGGGGAGGGCGGGGCGGGGCAGGCCGAGGGGCGGGGCCGGCTGCCCCTACTCGCCCGGGACCCCTTCTCCCCGGCTGGCCTCCAACGCCCGACCTCTCAGAACGACTCGGTCTGGACACCCCAAGTTTTCCGGGGTCCCCAACTTCTGGAGATGCTGTGGAGACAGCTGTTACCTTTGAGCCCTTTGCCGCTCTCAATCGCAACTCCACAGGTCGATACCCATCAACCCAACCACACTCAACCCATTCCAGTCAGACTTCTCGCGTCTCCCCAGCCCCAGAGCCCAGGGCCTCGTGGGGTTGAGGGGAAGAGCCCTGCCAGAGGTAGGCCAAGCAGCCTGCCTCAGTAGTGCGTTCACCAAACCCGAAGCCAAGGATCCTCCCCACAACCCCTGGCTTCCAGGAGGGAGGAGTCCAGGGCATTTGAGAGGCTAGAGGGTGCAGGGAAGTAAGAACAAGAACCAGGATGCCAAAAAGGAAGCCAAGGAGGAAACACCTGCGGCCAAAAATCTATAAAGAGCAAGCTGGCTTTTTTTTTTTCTTCCTGTTTTTTGTTTTGTTTGTTTTTTCCTTTCGGGGTGGGTAATGAGTGCTGTTAGTTTGGAGCAAAAGGGCAAAGAGAGACAGACCTTTCCCTAGGGTAGACCCTCCAGACCTAAAGAGGAAAGGCCTCAATCAGGCTTTGTGGTAGCCCTGTGAAAGGGGGTGAGGGAGGACCCTGGAAAAGCCTAGATGTCTGTATCTGACCCTAACAAGTGAGGGTGGGGAGCTGAGAACTACTGGCTACTCATGCAGATGACTTTCCTGAGAAGGACTGAGTCCAGGGCCAGCCCTACCATGTGATCAGGACACACTCTGGCACCAGCACGTGCCCCCATCCACTTCCCTCCCCTGTGTTCCAGAGCAGGGAGCACAGAGCAGGCCAGAACTTTGTGGTATATGGTTACTGACTTCACTCACTAACTTGTTTCTAGGTGAAACTAGGAATTAGGTGGGGTTTTAGAGAAACAAAGGCAGGACATGCCCTAAAGGTCCCTGCATGGGGCTGAGGAGCTAAAACAAAATTGCACAGAGGCCATCACATGCCAGACCTGCATCCTGCCCCACCCCCAGCCTCTCCTTTAACCCTCCTAGCAGCTCTGCAGAGTACACATTGTCATCCCATTCTACAGATGAAGAGTTTGAGACTCAAGCTAAGTGCCGACTTGCTGAAGGTCACAAGACCTAATGAGGGTCATGGCCAAGTTTTAGACCCAGGCATTCCTGCTTCCAAAGATGACACTCATTCCCTCTCCTCATGCAGCCTTGAGTGCAAGTGCTCTTTGTTATAGCTGTGTGTCCAGCATGACAGGCACACAGTGGGGCAGCAGGGAAATCCTGCAGTTGGAGCCCAGCCCTGAAGGAGAAGAGTGAAAGAAGAGCGGACACCTCAGTGAGGCTGGACTCGTGTGTGTGTGTGTGTGTGTGTGTGTGTGTGTGTGCAAGGTCTCCAGTTTAGCTGATTGTGTGGACTGTGGCAGGAGATGGGAGCCAGCCAGCTCCCATGTGCCAGCCAGCAGCCAATGCTTCTGTACCCCTGCCCCTTCTCTAAGCTTTTCCTCATGTAGGAGACATGGAAGGCCTACATACTAACACTCCATGTCAAGGCAAGAGGGAAAACCAGTTTCTTAAAATGTAAAAAGTTGAGAAACGCTGTAGAGCCAAGATATCAGGAGCTAAAATCACTGTCCCGGGACAAAGGCCACAGTGGGATGCTGAAAGGTCGGGGAAACCAACCAGCCCATGAGATGTCAGATTCCCACCTCTACCAATAATCCTTTTCCATCTAAGGCTGTTCAATGGGGAACAGGACAGGTAACTGTGTACCAAAACTCTCGCCCCATCATTATAGTCCTCTGTTTAAATTCCAAGGCTCACAGGAAGATCTAAGAGTAGAAATTCCATGACTGTCCCAAAACAAAGGGCCTGGTTAGAGAATAAGAATGAGCTGAATTCTTGGATGGAAGCAAGAGAAAACATTTGGTCTGAGAGGCAAGAAATAGGGTGATGAGTGCCAAATTGACCTGGGAAAAGAGGCCCTGGGCTCCTGATGGAGGTTTCATGCAGAAGGGTTATAGGGGAAGGAGGGCAGAAACAAGGAGCCAGGTGCCTGAATTCTGGGGATGAAACTGTTAAAGGATTATGTGAAAATGGAAGGAATAGGAAGATCTGGTCCCAGCCAACCCCAACTACTTCCAAAAGAGGAGAGGAGAGATAAGAAGGAAGTGAAAATTGTTCCAGGAAACTACCCTCCCATAAACAATGCCCATGATACCCTGAATTTTTGTATAATTTGTAAAGAATTCATGCTCTGAACTTAAGAATTCATGCTCTGAAACCATCAGTAGCGGTAAAAGCAAAGTTTTAAATCAATGATGTATCTATTTTTCCCTCTCCCTTCCTCTCAATATCCCTACTCCCCATAAAGACCCAGAAACTCAGTTCATTAAGATAAAAGAAAAGAGAAAAGATTAATACAATAATCACTGAGCAATGTCTGTGAAATGGAACTTTTGGTTAGACACCTACAGTTGCTTTTGGGGAAAAAAAGGGTATAAATAAATTCAGTTACAACACACACACAATATGTGGTTTCAGTCTATCATTGTGGATAAGTAGCTGGACACCCAGTGAGTGCTGTGCCCTGACATCCTGGTACCCCTGTGAGAAGGCTGTGACTGTCTTGAGAGGACTGTCTTGTGGAAGGGTCAGGCTGAGGGCAGGGCTACTGCTTTTGGTGGAAACAACAGGAGAGAGGAATTCTGGCTCACTCCAGGGAAGAAACATCTTACCAGAGAGGCTGTCTGACAGGGCACTTGAGTTCCCCTCCCTGGAGGTTTGCAGCTGAATCCGAATGGCCCTTCTCAGGTCAGATGCTGTAGGAGCAGCACAGCACTGGGCAGGCAATCACAGCATCTGCCACTGCACACTTAGGCAAGCCCTTCCTAATCAAGGCTTCTGTAGCTTCCCCTCATGTATCAAACTGGGAGAATAATCCCTGCTCTGTTCCCCCCACAACAATGTGGTGACGAAAAACTTACACAACACAACAGCCTGGATACTTCACATAATGTAAGCACTGTACAAATACAGCACGACTCTGTGGTACTTCAAGTGCTTCGAAGCACTCACCGTCCTCCCAGGCACGATGAGGGCTGCAGAGGCATCCTGGGACCACACATCCCTGAGGGATCACTGTGATCCCGGTGTCTAAGCAAAGACTAGCACCAGGAATTTGCTGGACAAAGCTAGGGGAGGTGGCAGGTCCACCCTGAAACCCAGACCTTCTAAAGTAGAAGCCTGGCCTCAAAGGGGCTACCTGAGGCATCAAACTAGAGAAGAAACATCTAGGGCCAGGAACTCCACCCAGGTCTGCCTGCCCAGCCCTCAGACCACTGGAGGACTCAGGGACTCTTATGGCGAGGAAGGAAGGGAAAACAGAAATTAAGTCTTAAATATGTGATTTTCAGCTTGCAAACGACCTCTGTTATTGTTGCCAGCACCCAGTGTATGTGAGGCCCAGGTGTTACACAGCTAGTGAGAGGCAAAGAAATGCTAGAAGCCAAGCTTCCTACCCCTTGCCCAGGCCACCATACCCCACTGTCTGTCAAAATTCCCAACACCTCTCCCTTCTGCTGTTACCGTCACTGAGAAAAGCAGGCATCTTGGCAGAGGTAAACTGGAGTTCAAAGAAGGAGTGAGCTGAAAGTAAGAAGGTAACCATGAAAGCCTATAGATGGCTAAAAAATGGCAGTCTGAAAAACTCTGGCATCTTAAAGAGCAGGAGAGAAGACCACGATATGGCACAGGAAGGAAAGGCCCAGTGCTCCATCTCCTAAACAGACACGTGGTCCTTGAGACTTCCACTTTCCTCCACCCCTCTTTAATCTGCTACCCCAAAGAGGCACACTTGCCAAGCTGACTGGAGAGCTCTGAGAGCCAACAAGGTATCTGGCAGAATCCCTCAATTTCAGTTCTCCTTGAACCCGTGCACCTTTGCCACCCTTCATGATCCCAGGTGTTGTTTAACAGCAACAGGATGAGACAAATTCAGGGCAGGCTTTTAGTTAAGGACAAATAAGGCTTTTGCCAGAACCCTATTTCAATAAAAGAACAAAACTCCTAATTTAGAGTTTTTCTCTATGTAACTATACAAGCATATGAAGCAACGGCAATGTTACTGTTTTACATGTACACGGCCCTGGATACTTCTCAAAATCTATCATTTATTTGTTCCTTGTGAACAACCTGTGAGGGACTTGGAAAGTTAGTTATCCCCATTTTGCAAGTGAAGAGAACATGGCAGAGCTTAACCAACATACCTAGGGGTGTACACTAAGAAAGGCAGAGCTAGAACACAATCCTGATTCCCAAACCTGTGCTCTCTTCCTCTGCTCTTACCATGAGGTTTCATGGCCTACACTCCCTTATAGGGGAAGGAGGAGAGGCAACTTAGGAGGTTACCTAGACCATCTGCCACCTGCCCCCCAAGGCAGTTCTATTCAGTTAGCTGCCCCAAACACAGCAGCCTGCCTCAGCCTGGGTAATCCGTTCCAGAGTTGTGCTTAGCCCAGACTGACTTGGAATCCTACTATCTCAGCATTGAAAAAGCCCTTACAAGTAATCTAACACAACCTCCCTTCAGAGGCCTAAATTATTTTCATGTTCTCCTTGGTCTAACCTCACAATTGCCATTGCTCACAACCCCTTACAAGGTACTCCTACCTGGGTAAGGAGCAGCTGGGAACAAGCCTGCACCCCGAGAGTGAAGGAGAGGTGAAGTTTCCTGTGTACCCCTCAGGGTAAGGGTTCACATCACGGCAATTCCTCAATGACAGTGTCCCCAGACTTACCCCACTCAACATTTTCGGCACAGGAGCAGCAAGACACCAAGTGGGAAATGAAACAGGAACCTTACCTTTCTTCTCTTCTCTCAGCTGCTCCCCTGGAGATCATCAAACCCCCATCCAGCACTCCATTTCCAAACTGAGAATCCCAAATCAGATACACCAAACAAAGTGAGGCTTTTCTCCTCTTGTCCAGGTCCAAAGTCCATGGCTGAGTGGACTCTGAGGGGGAGGAGTCTGGGGGGGGAAGGGGTATGTCCAGGCCCCTCCCCCCCCACTGCAGGCTTCAGTGTCCCTCCCAGAGGTCTATTACATCCCTTCATTCAGCTGGTTTATTAAGCCCAGAGTCTGGTGATTGGCAGATCCCCAGTACTATCCCATCTCTTGTTCAGGGAGGGGAAGTCATCCACTGTGAGGGCTGGCGAGTCCGTCTTCTGCTGAGGCTCATGAGAGGAAACAGGCCTTAGAACCGACATGGTCCAGGAGGCTGATTTCTGTGTTAACCTGCAGAATATTTAAACATCATGACACTCTCTAACCTATTATATACCCAAAGGGATTTCTAAGACTCCCTACCTAAATTAGACTCCTTGACTCTATCATCAAAAACTCTTCCTTAAACACTCCACAAGGTTATACAAAGTTCCTGCCTCACTCACATATTGCACCCCAAAACAGTCATCTCATCAATATGTATACACATATAAGGCTCAAGATAAAGGAAAGACAGCACCTAACCGCACTACAGGAAAAGTAACCAAAAGCACTAGTGTGTGGAGACTGTCTTCTAAGAAATACAGAAAAGAACATTCTCCTCCTGTTCTCGCCTTGTTAGTGCCACACACTAATCGCCCTACATCTCCCAAGCTTCTTAGGGTGTGCAGTGTTTTAATCGGCCAGCTCTCCCAGTCTGAACTAAATCCATTCCACACTTAGATGCTGGCACCTTCTACAAGCATTTTTTGCTCCCTTCCCTTCACCCGCACCTCCCCCTCTGCTTCCAAAACTGTGCCATGGATGTAATTCCCAATCTCCGTCAAACTCCTTCCCGGGGCCAACTCCTGAGAGCACCCTCCTGAAACGTTAGAAGCCTGAGTCCTACCAGCAATAGCCCCAGTGATGTTCCAATTTTTCAGTCCGGTGGCCCACCCTGGCCGCCCCCTCCCTTCTAAGTGTATTCCTAAACACACGTACACACACACACGCACGCACACACACACAAACGCGCGCGCTCTCCCCCTTCCTTCCTGTAGGGGCGTGGCGCCCACAAGAACGCCCCCCTACCCAGCCAAGAATTTAACTCCTCCCACCCCTCTCAGAACCCCGCGTTCGGTGTTCACGGGGAAGGAGGGTGACAACGCGACCCTCTCTAGGTTCCGACCCCTACCCCTCCGCTGCCCAGACGACCCTCGCCCTATCTGCGCTGGGTCTTTACCTGGGTCCCGCCCCCATCCCCCCCATCCCCCCCCCCCCCAACCTCAGCAGGGAGCCGCGGCCCGCCCCAGGTCAGACTCCAGGGCCCAGGCCGGGTCCCGGTTGCCCGCCCAGGCCCCACCCCCTCGACCCCCGGCGGCCCGGCCCTCCCCTCGCACTCCTTTCCCCCCCTCCCACCATCTACCGCAGCCACTTCCGCCCGTCCTCCGGAAGTGAGTCCGTGGCAACTGCCACCACCCGTCACCCGCCTTATCTGCCACCCCGCCCATCACCACCGTCACCAAGGGAGCAGGACTTGAGGTTGCTCTGCAGTCACTATTAACAGGACTGGGGACGAGGCGTGGGCAGGACAGGGTGTGAGTGAGAACGGAGCTGGGGACGACAGTAACGGCCGTGCAAGAAGGGGCGGGACAGAGTTTGTGGCGGAAAGCGGGAGCTCGCGTCAAGTGGAGCCGCGCGGGAAGAAGAGCGCATGCGTCACGACGCCTCGGTCGGGTGGCGAGGGTGGGTGCTTGGACTGCCTGGCCTGAAGGGAGTTGGGCGGGAAGGGGGCGGAGCGAGGAGCCCGGAAGTGGGGGCGGAGCCGTCCTGGGGCCGGTTCACCTAGTCTACCTCGGTGTTAGGGTAGCTTAGCAACCGCCCGCTTGTTCAGGGTTCTGGAGAAAGCCCAGAGTGCCCCCCTCTCTGGATGCGAGTCCTGGTGAGAAGCAATTCTGGAAGCACCAAGGCTTGTGTTCACCCGTTCCTGTGCTGAGAGCTCTGTAGCCGTACTGAAGGAAAGCTGTTTTGTTCATTGCTTACTGTTTCTCGCTGCATCCCTCACGGAGGCAGGACCTTCCTTGGGTCTGAAAAGAGAAAGAAAAGAGTGAGACTACTCATAAAGTAAGCCCCCCACCCCGCCCCGCGCGTCCCCAGGACAGCTCTCTGTTGTACACGCTTCGTGTGAAACACTTTTCAATTATTAGTACCCACAGGTCGGGACCACGGTTACCATTCCCTGAGCAGCAGAGAGCTCTGCCCGAGGTTACGTGGCTAGAAAGTGATAGAGGCTGGACGCGAACTTCCCAGTCTGTGACACTAACCTACGTTGCCACTATCGTGTGCCACCTGTGACCAGTCTCCTCTTAAACCTTTCTACACCTTCAAACATTGGACTTCCAAGTTCCAAAATTTCCCTGGTTGCTTTTTTCTAAATGTATTGGTCTGACTTGCTTTTGACTTCAAACTGAATCCAAGAGAAGCTACTACTAATCTTTGTTCATACGTCATCCAATTAATGACGTGTTCTAGAATTTTGCCAGGACTATGGACGGATTCGCAGCCTTTGTTTTTTCCCCCTCTTATTGAAAACTGGAACTTAGGCTCCAGTCTTCTGGCATATCTTCTTTGATACTGTGATTTATAAGAATAAATATATTTCTTTGGTCTTTGTCTAGTTTCTGATACCGAGCTCCTAAAATCCTTGGAATTTTCATAAGTGATAAGAGCACTAGGAGGATCTTTTGTTCCAGTATTTGATCTTTGACCCTAGTTCCTGACACAGGGCCACTGAAACCCTTGACATTTCTTGGGTGATAGGAGTGTCATTTTTTCTAATGAGGCAACTTTGGATGGGCTCCTGGATAGCTTCTGGATGGGGGCTGATCATTGGAAAGACCAAGCTGTGATTAGAAGGTTGGAATTTTTAAGCAACCCCTCCCCAGGCACTCCCCCACCCCCGCCATTTTCTTGAGATGAGAGAAGGGTTGAAAATGGAGCTAATGATAGATTAGGCTTAGGTGATGAAGTATCCATTAAAATCCCAATAGTATGGGGTTCAGAGAGCTTCTAGGTCGGTGAACACATCCACAAACCGGGAGGGTGCCACACCCCCAACTCCAGAAGGACAGACGCTCCTGTGCTCGGGACCCTCCCAGGCCTTGACCGCTGTATCTCATCTGGCATTCATCTGTATCCTTTAATAAACTAATACACATAAGTGTTTCCCTGAGTTCTGTGAGCTGCTCTAGCAAATAATCGAATCCAAGGGGTAGGAGGTCACGGGAACCTCCAGGTAGAACAGAAGTTGTGACTTGCAATTGCTATCTGAAGCGGAGTCAGTCTGGTGGTACTGAGCCCCTAACCTGTGGGATCTGATGTTATTCCAGATTGTGTCAGAATTGAGTTAAATTGTAGGACAAGCAGCCGGTGTCACAGAGAACTGCTTGGTGGGAGAAAACCTCCACACATTTGGTGTCAGAAGTTAAGTGCTCTGTATGAGTAGTAAAGAAGACACACAGGATAAAAGACTGGGTTTTTCTAGTACATACGTTGATCTGACTTGCTCTTAAGGCTGAATCCAAGAGGAGCTACTACTAATTTTAGGAGTTCATCCATTTAATGACATGTTCTAGAATCTTGCCAGGACTATGGACAGATTTACAGCGTCTGTCTTTCCCCCCCTTTTTGAAAACGAACCTAGGTTCCAGTTTTCTGGAATATCTTCTATCCATGTGATTTCTCCAGATTACCAGCAGTGACCAACTTGCATATTTTCAATACTGGGAGTATAATAGTTGCTAGGTCAGGAGTCATGAAATGATTTTTTTTTTTTTTTTTTTTTTTTTTTTTGCGCTACGCCGGCCTCTCACTGTCGTGGCCTCTCCTGTTGCGGAGCACAGGCTCCGGATGCGCAGGCTCACCGGCCATGGCTCACGGACCTCGCCGCTCTGCGGCATGTGGGATCTTCCTGGACCGGGGCACGAACCCATGTCTCCTGCATCGGCAGGCGGACTCTCAACCACTGCGCCACCAGGGAAGCCCTGATTTTTTTTTATTTGGAAGGATGTCATAATATTAGAAACATTCTTAAAACAAAATTTATATTGCTGCTACACTCAAACAATACAGGTCCACAAATAAGTTCCTGATCTTTTCGCAATAAGCTTTCTCATCTGAATTAATGTTAACTCCACTTCATTTTCTCAGGCCGGAATGCCAAGAGCCATCCTCATCTTCCTCTCTTACATCCTCTATCCAGTCTGTCAGGAAACCCTGTTGGCTCTATCTTCAAGCTCTGTCTAGGATTCAACACCTCAGCATTCTCACGGCCCCGTTCATCACGCACCTGGACAACCAGGTCCCTCTGTCCTTACTCCCCTTCTCCAGTAGCCTAGTCTTCACACAGCAGCTAGAGGGATCCTGGCATTTCTCTGCTTAAAACCCCACAGTGGCTCCCCAGTTCACTTGGAATAAAAAGCCAAAGTCCTTACAGCAGCCTACAGAGCCCAACAACAACTGGCCTGCTTACCCCTAACTTGCTCTCCCTTTGCTTACGCTGTCTCAGCCACACTACCCTGATTGCTATTCCTTGAACCCACCTCAGGGCCTTTGCACTAGCTGTTCTCTCTGCGTATAAAGCTCTTCTTCTGGATACTTTCATTACCCTTTCAAATATTTTCTCAAATGTCACCTTTCTCAGTGAGGCCTTCCCTGGCCAACCTATTTAAACCCTGCCCCTCACCCACAGCACTGCCAGTTTCCCTTTACTCTGCTCAATTTTTTCAGTAGCACTCACTTACCATCTCCCAACATATTTATTATGCTTACTGTTTCCCTTCTGTCTCTCCCTGCTAGAATGTCAGTTCCATGAGGGGAGGCATATTTGGCTGTTTGATTCCTTGCTGTATCCTAAGTCCCTGGAACAGGGCCACGTGCCTGGCCCTTAGTAGGTGCTCAACAAACATTTGTGGAATGAATGAATGAGCTTGAACAACTATTTTCATGGAATATTCTTATCCTGCAGATACCTGAACATAGTGATAAGCATATAGTATGCATATTTTGCATTATGATATTTTATCATCATAAAATAGTATCATGTTTCTAAATACTTTCAAAATTATAACCACTTTTTAAAACGTACTTAGACTTTTTGCATGCTTGTTATAATAAAGCAAACAACAGAGGTGTGTAAAGAAAAAGTTAATATCGTCCCACCTCCACTAACCCCTTCCTGCTGAAGGGAACTACTTTTAAATTTAGTGGGTATCTTTCCAAATATTTTCTCCATACCCACATATATATGTAACAGATACAGATGTCACAGTTCAAAGACAAGTATGACTGAACTGTAACTTTATTTTGTATAACACAAGGCAGTTTCTATTTTTAGGCCTCATTGCTTTTGATAGCAGAAAAACTGAATCTGGTTAACTCAGGATAAATGTTAGCACTTTATGATTTGCTTATTTATTAATGATCAGTTATAGTTTAATTCTAGTGAACTCTTTTCTCCCTTCACCTTTACAAAATTACCAGGCTTTTAAAAATTATTGTAAAAAGTATATATTCATTACAGAAAAATAGTAAATCACAAATAAGCAAAATTTAAAAATAACCATATGTAAAGCCAGCAGCCAGAAATAATGTTTGTTCTGTTCATATATATGCATATTTGAGATCCTATTATAATTAGCTTTTATTGCTTTATATATTGTAAACGTTTTTCCATATCAGAAAATATACCTCTATGGCATTTTTAATGACTGTGTGATCTCCCATGATACAAATGTACCATAATTATTGTCCCTGTTTTTGTACATTTGGTTTCCAACTTTTTACTTTTACGAAATTACTTGTAGCTAAATGTCTGAGCATATCCCTAATTATTTCCTCAGGATAAAATCCTGAAACTGTTGTCAAAAGGTGCAGTCACTGCTGAAGGCTTTTGACGCATGTGAGACCTACAGAAAGGTGTCACTGCTTTGACTCCAGCGAGCAGGAGGGTCCTTTTCTTCGCACCCTGCCAGCACCATCTTAAGTCTTCCCTATTATCTTGTTTTTCGATGTTTTCTTGGATATTTTCACAAATATATTTTTTCCAACATATATTTTTCAGATGATACTTATTTTGGATTCATTTTAGAAGCTAGATACTCTTTTATAATTTAATGGGCTCCTCCTAACCTTTTCAAGTATTCTTTGTACTGATTTTAGTCCAAAGTCAGATAGATACAAAAGTCAGTTTGTATATTTGCTATTTGTCACATGTTCTTTTATCCTGGAATGTATTTTAGAATTCTGACCCATAAGGAAACAGCCATATTCATTTTCTCCTTTTATCTTATTGTACCTCTTAGCAACTTCTGACCCACTCATCTGTGCACCTCTGACTGTGCACCTCTCCTTCCAACACTCTTCCCCCTTGACTCCCATGCCACCACACTCTCCTGGGTGCCCTCCTCCCTCTCTGACCACTCCTTCTCAGCCTTCCTGACGAGCTTCTTCCTCCTCCCTCTTATTCTGTACCCAACACTTTCTCTTTAGATGATCCTGTTACCAAACTCAGGTCTGGCTGCTCACTGCTCAAAAATCAGTACTCAAGAGAGACAAATGTTGGTAGAAAGGAAAGTTACTTTTAATCCGCGTGCCGGCAATCTGGGGAGATGGTGGACTCAGTTTCCCCCCAAAGCCATCTCTGAAGATTCTGCTCAGCCATGAAAGTTTTTAAAGGGAAAAAAGGAAGTAATCTCAGTTAACCACTGAAACAGGGGGTCAGAATCGGCGACTTCCCACTGTGTGCATGTTTGTCGACTTCCTGTGATTTTTCTTTAGGTGCTATCTTGTTCACACAGTTTGTTCGCGAGGTTACTGAAGGGGAAGCTAGGGAAGAGATCTGGTCATCGGTTACTTATTCTTCACTTCTACTTCTTTGATCTACAGAAAGAACCCACATGTTAGGCAAGGTATTATGTGATCAAAAGATTTGAAAGGTGTGCTAGGGCCAGAGATGAGTAGAGCATGGGGATGCCAGGTTTAACGTTAGTGTCAAGACAAAAGGGGCCTCCCGCAGAGAGCTGTTTCCTGCAAAGAGCTCTTTCCTGCCAAAAGTTGCTTACAATCCCACAGAAGTCACGTGGCTTCCATTATCAACTCTGTGTCAGAGACACCCAAATAAGCCCCCCAGGTCCCTTCTCCTCCATCTTCCAGGCCCATATATCCAGCTCTGTGCTTGATATCTTAACTTGGTCCCCTCACAGATAGCTCTAATTCAAGTGTCCAAAACTGAACTCACAGTATTCCTCCCAGCTCCTCTCCCAGTATTTCCCTTCTCAGTGAGTAGCTCCCTTATCCAGCCAAATGCTTGTGCCAGAAATCCAAGTCCTCCACAAAGTTCCCACATCCAATCAATCAGCACACCCCTCAAAGTTCATCTCCCAATTATTTCATGACTATGCGCTTCTCTCTGTCTCTTCCCAACCTGGGCCAGTCAGTACAGCTCATACTGTGACCATAGGAATTGGGTCACACAGGACTCAAGCCTGGCCAGCCAGCTCCTTCCTGAGATTTGCTGAATTCAGAGTAAGTTTCTCTCAGGTAGCAAAGCTCAAGCATGAATGGCGATAGTTTCAGATTTTCTACTTAAAGGACAAAAGTCTTGGAGGACACTTGCTCAAGATTTGTTGGCCCTGCTCAACCTTCTGACCTTCTGACATGAGTTGATGCTAGGAGCATTCTGAAGCCACTTGATGTTTCCCTTTGGGAGAAACAGATTTTTCAGTCTGTTGCCCATGTAGGTTTTCCATTATCCATGAAGTGCAGTACACTTAACCAGAATGACTTAGTTATACCAGTTTTTCCTGGACACATTACACCCTTTAAATCTGCAGGTACGAGTTTTATTTTATTTCAGTTATGCCACTTACTGCAGAATTTCCTTTAGCAAGTTACTAACCCTCTCTGTGCCTTAGTTTTCTCATGAATACAGTGGGGATGATAACACTACCTAACATTATTCAATTATCATGAGCATTCAATGAGATCGTGCATGTCAAGTTCTTCACACTATGCCCAACGTATATAGTAAGTGCTCAGTAAATGTCGGTTACTATTCTTACGATTAATTCAGAAAAGTTTCAGGCTAGTACTTCTTTACTTTTTTTTTCTGTTTCATTTGTTCTATTCTCATCTTAGGAATACCAATTTTGTATATGTTGGGACTCATTTGACTATCTTCCACCTCCCTCATTTTTATGTCTTTGTTTCTTTGCCATTTTTCATGTTTTATGAATAGTTTTTTAGTTATGCTTATTCTATTTTTGATGTTTCTAATGTTCGCAGGCAAATATCAGGTTAATACAATTTAGTTAATACTAAATTGTATTAACCTGATAACTAAAACTCTAACATTGTACACCTGTTTTTTGGTTGGTTTTTTTTTTGCATCCTTCCAAAGTGTATGGTTTAGTGGTTTTTGGTATACTGGCAGAGTTATACAACCATCACCACTAATCCAGAACACTTTCATCACCTTTGAAAGAAACCCCATGTCCATTAGCAGTCGCTCCCCATTTCTGCCTCCCTCACCCCTGGCAACAATTGATCTACTTTACATCTCTACCAGTTGGCCTGTTCTGGACATTTCATATGAATGGCATCAGACATTATGTGTCTGGCTTCTTTCACTTAGCAATAGTTTTTAAGGTTCATCCATGTTATAGTATGTATTAGCACTTCGTTCCTTTTTGTGGCTGAATAACATTCCACTGTATGTATGTGGTTTATTCAGTCGTTGGTTCATGGATATTTAACTTGTTTCCACTGTGTAGTATCTGTTTTTCCCAGTGTGATATAAGGAATGAATAAAGAGACTGGACCACAGCCTCCACATAAAAGCCTACAGAATCCCCAGATGAAGAAAGGTATTTGGGAGGAATTTCTGTTTTCTGGAAAGCAGTGGATACGGGCCAGTGCCCTCCTAGATGTGGGGAAATCCCAATTTTAAATGATCTGTTATCCCTACTCTTAGTATGCACATAATCATCACACCATGTTTCTTCTGTGTCAGGTGGAGACACAGTCCTGACTATAGGCATGTTCTGACTTTCCCCTTGTCTTCTCACTCACTCTGTCCTTGGCCTGGTTGGTTTTCCTTCCTGAAATGCCCTGTGCCTATAGGTCTCTCTTCATGTGTGATTTATTAGTCATTATACCATTTTCTAAAATCTGCTCCCTTCAGCACTTCCAGGAGGTGAGGGTGGACTTTCTGGAACACTGAAGACAGATAACCCCCATTCCCTTTTTTATGTTCCTTGTGGCTAAAAGTAAATAAATAAATTAATAATTGGGTGTGAGGGCCCAGAGTTGCACTGCAAATATGGAACTGAAGAGGATGTGACAAGCCCAGACATCTCCAGAGCTAAGGTGTAAAGCTGAAAACTGTGTAGATGCTGTAAGGAATCTGAGTGAAACTCAGAATATTAAGCAGTGACTTAGGATGAAGGCAGGGTGGTGGATGGAGGACACTTGGGAATTTCAGTTCAATCATGGGATGAAAGCTATTTAAGTACACTCAAAATCATAGCACTTTCTTGCTTCATTTCACAATGAAGGATGAACTTACTATCTTGTGTCTGGTCTTCCCTTATTTCATCCTAGTATTATTTTAATTATGTTAATTTGGGGCATTCCTTCCCAACTAGATTATGAGCTTCTGAAAGGAAGAGACCCTGTTTACCTTATCATACTCATATATTCCTGAATTTGTTCGATTCAATAAACATTTACCTGCCAGCTCAGATTCTGGCTCCTCTAATTTCAGTGGACTCAGGAGATTCGATTTCCTTTCCCAAGGCTCAGATTGTAAAATCTGTCCTTCATTCCTGGCAAGGCATTCATGAGGATCAAATGAAACCAAGACTGTGAGAACCCTTTTAAAACTGAAAAGAGCTATGTAAATATTTATTGTGTTTAGAAGTTTCCAGATAGCAATCAGAAAGTGTCAGGGTGCTAGTAGCTTTGAGCTTTCAGGGGAGAACCCCTCAATGCCCTCTCCATCTGAGAACAGAGAAAGCCCTCAGCATCCCCTCCCTTAGGAAGCTGCTTCTGTTTCTCACCTGGCCTCTCCCTTTTTCAGGGCTCTCAAAGTGTTATCATGTTATAGAGAAAACCAGTCTGCTTTTAAACACCTTTCTTTAACAATATTATAAGCTCTAATTGTCACTGGGTTGGTGGGTTGGTGGGTTGGTTGGTTGGTTGGTTGGTTTTAAATCTGAATTTGCATTTAAATCAGAAGCATTTTTCTCAGGTCAGTATTCCCTTAGACCAGCTCCATCAGCAGGGGTTGTCCAGTTACCTAGTGAATATTTGAAACCTCAGATACTGATGCCAGGAAGCTGAGGTTTTCCTGTACGGGCATCCACTGGTGGGGAGTGATGGGGAGAGGGGTGGAGAGGGAGAAAGAGTAGTCAAGTGAGAACACTCTGAAATAAAAGTGTCTTTTGCCTTCAGGATGTATCAGTTCACAGGGAGAGAGGAGACTGGTTCTCAAGAAAGAACAAAGAAGCTTACAAGTAAAACACTGAAGACATGCAGAAGTGCTGGTTTAAAGAATAAAGAAGTGTTTAGAGGGATGTAAACTTAAATTAGGAATACTTCCTGAGGGTAGATGGCGCAGCAGCAAGGTCTTGAAGGGAACCAGGAGAGAGGAACCCCTGGTTTAGGTGTCATAAATCCTCCCTTACTTCAAGTAGAACCAAGCTCAAATAGGAATATTTCTAATCCTTATCATCGAAAGTGGGCCTCGTGCCAGGAGCTTGGATGCTTGTCCTGATTGCAGAGACCAGGTTTCACACACCCCCATCAAATCCTTTAAAGCATTTCCTTGTGCAAGAGCAGTTGAAAAGTACTTTGGGGAAAACAATTACAACTGTTACCCCCCCAACCAAAATTACAACCTTTTCATAATTCCTTTATCTTTTTTGAAATGGGTTTTAAACCAGAACAACTATTTTTAATTGTTAGAAACATTTTAAATAACTGTCAGTAATAGTCTTTATTAATCATAAAAAGAGAAACACATACATTAGCCTTTGAAAGTACCATCTCTGATATTAGGCCCTTTTAGTATTTAAAAAAAAAACAGCAGAAAAGAGCAAGCAAAAGCATGTGAGGGACAATAACATAACTGGACTGAACAAAACAAAGGCTGAGAAGGGAGACAGAATGAAAGAGAAATATTTAAGTTGGGGATGGAAGTCAGTGAAGGAGGTCTAAGTAATTAATAGGACGAGAAATATAGATATCTACATGCTAAAACAGGCAAGAGAGAGCGATCAAAATTCTGAGTCATGAGAAGCAAGAAGAACTACAGTCCTGCAGCCTGTGGAACAAAAACCACATTGACAGAAAGACAAGATGAAAAGCCAGAGGGCTATGTACCAGATGAAGGAACAAGATAAAACCCCAGAAAAACAACTAAATGAAGTGGAGATAGTCAACATTCCAGAAAAAGAATTCAGAATAATGATAGTGAAGATGATCCAGGACCTCGGAAAAAGATTGGAGGCAAAGATCGAGAAGATGCAAGAAATGTTTAACAAAGATGTAGAAGAATTAAAGAACAAACAAACAGAGATGAACAATACAATAACTGAAATGAAAAATACACTAGAAGGGATCAATAGCAGAATAACTGAGGCAGAAGAACGGATAAGTGACCTGGAAGACATAATGGTGGAATTCACTGCTGTGGAACAGAATAAAGAAAACAGAATGAAAAGAAATGAAGACAGCCTAAGAGACCTCTGGGACAACATTAAATGCAACAACATTCGCATTATAGGGGTCCCAGAAGGAGAAAGAGGAAGGACCCGAGAAAATATTTGAAGAGATTATAGTTGAAAACTTCTCTAACATGGGAAAGGAAATAGCCACCCAAGTCCAGGAAGCGCAGCAAGTCCCATACAGGATAAACCCAAGGAGAAACACGCCAAGACACATAGTAATCAAATTGGCAAAAATTAAAGACAAAGAAAAATTATTGAAAGCAGCAAGGGAAAAACGAAAAATAACATACAATGGAACTCCCATAAGGTTAACAGCTGATTTCTCAGCAGAAACTCTACCAGTCAGAAGGGAGTGGCATGATATACTTAAAGTGATGAAAGGGAAGACCCTACAACCAAGATTACTCTACCCAGCAACGATCTCGTTCAGATTCGATGGAGAAATCAAAAGCTTTCCAGACAAGCAAAAGCTAAGAGAATTCAGCACTAGCTCTACAACAAACCAGCTCTACAACAAATGCTAAAGGAACTTCTCTAAGTGGGAAAAACAAGAGAAGAAAAGGACCTACAAAAACAAACCCAAAACAATTAAGAAAATGGTAATAGGAACATACATATCGATAATTACCTTAAACGTGAATGGATTAAAAGCTCCAACCAAAAGACACAGGCTTGCTGAATGGATACAAAAACAAGACCCATATATATGCTGTCTACAAGAGACCCACTTCAGACCTAGGGACACATACAGACTGAAACTGAGGGGATGGAAAAAGATATTCCATGCAAATGGAAATCAAAAGAAAGCTGGAGTAGCAATACTCATATCAGATAAAATAGACTTTAAAATAAAGAATGTTACAAGAGACAAGGAAGGACATTACATAATGATCAGGGGATCAATCCAAAAAGAAGATATAACAATTATAAATAAATATGCACCCAACATAGAATCACCTCAATACATAAGGCAACTGCTAACAGCTCTAAAAGAGGAAATCGACAGTAACACAATAACTGGGGGACTTTAACACCTCACTTACACCAATGCACAGATCGTCCAAAATGAAAATAAATAAGGAAACACAAGCTTTAAATGACACAATAGACCAGATAGATTTAACTGATACTTATAGGACATTCCATCCAAAAACAGCAGATTACACTTTCTTCTCAAGTGTGCACAGAACATTCTCCAGGATAGCTCACATCTTGGGTCACAAATCAAGCCTCAGTAAATTTAAGAAAATTGAAGTCCTATCCAGCGTCTTTTCTGACCACAACACTATGAGATTAGAAATGAATTACAGGGAAAAAAACGTAAAAAACACAAACACATGGAGGCTAAACAATACGTTACTAAATAACCAAGAGATTGCTGAAGAAATCAAAGAGGAAATCAAGAAATACCTAGAGACAAATGAGAACGAAAATACGATGATCCAAAACCTATGGGATGCAGCAAAAGCAGTTCTAAGAGGGAAGTTTATAGCAATACAAGCCTACCTCAAGAAACAAGAAAAATCTCAAACAATATAACCTTACACCTAAAGGAACTAGAGAAAGAAGAACAAACAAAACCCAAAGTTAGCAGAAGGAAAGAAGAAGTCATAAAGACCAGAGGAGAAATAAATGAAATAGAAACAAAGAAAACAATAGCAAAGATCAATAAAACTAAACCTGGTTCTTTGAGAAGATACACAAAATTGATAAACCATTAGCCAGACTCATCAAGAAAAAGAGGGAGAGGACTCAAATCAATAAAATTAGAAATGAAAAAGGAGAAGTTACAACAGACACCGCAGAAATACAAAGCATCCTAAGACACTACTACAAGCAACTTTATGCCAATAAAATGGACAACATGGAAGAAATGGACAAATTCTTAGAAAGGTATAACCTTCCAAGACTGAACCAGGAAGAAATAGAAAATATTAACAGACCAATTGCAAGTAATGAAATTGAAACTGTGATTAAAAATCTTTCAACAAGGGCTTCCCTGGTGGCGCAGTGGTTGAGAGTCCGCCTGCCGATGCAGGGGACATGGGTTTGTGCCCTGGTCCGGGAGGATCCCGCATGCTATGGAGCGGCTGGGCCTGTGAGCCATGGCTGCTGAGCCTGCGCGTCCAAGGCCTGTGCTCCGCAACGGGAGAGGCCACAGCAGTGGGAGGCCCGCGTACCACAAAAAAAAAAAAAAATCTTCCAACAAACAAAAGTCCAGGACCACATGGCTTCACAGGTGAGTTCTATCAAACATTAAGAGAAGAGCTAGGGCCTCCCTGGTGGCGCAGTGGTTGAGAGTCCGCCTGCCGATGCAGGGGATACGGGTTCGTGCCCCGGTCTGGGAGGATCCCATATGCCGCGGAGCGGCTGGGCCCGTGAGCCATGGCCGCTGGGCCTGCGCATCCAGAGCCTGTGCTCCGCAACGGGAGAGGCCACAACAGTGAGAGGCCCGCATACCGCAAAAAGAAAAAAAAAAAAAAAAAAAAAAAAAAAGAGAAGAGCTAACACCCATCCTTCTCAAACTCTTCCAAAAAATTGCAGAGGAAGGAACACTCCCAAACTCATTCTATGAGGCCACCACCACCCTGATACCAAAACCAGACAAAGATACTACAAAAAAAGAAAATTACAGACCAATATCACTGACGAATATAGATGCAAAAATCCTCAACAGAATACTAGCAAACAGAATCCAACAACATATTAAAAGGATCATACACCATGATCAAGTGGGATTTATCCCGGGGATGCAAGGATTCTTCAATATACACAAATCAATCAATGTGATACACCATATTAACAAATTGAAGAAGAAAAACCATATGATCATCTCAATAGATGCAGAAAAAGCTTTTGACAAAATTCAACACCCATTTATGATAAAAACTCTCCAGAAAGTGGTCATAGAGGGAACCTACCTCAACATAATAAAGGCCATATACGACAAACCCACAGAAAAAATCATTCTCAATGGTGAAAAACTGAAAGCATTTCCTCTAAGATCAGGAAAGAGACAAGGGTGTCCACTCTCACCACTATTATTCAACATAGTTTTGGAAGTCCTAGCCACAGCAATCAGAGAAAAAAAGAAATAAAAGGAATACAAATTGGAAAAGAAGAAGTAAAACTGTCACTGTTTGCAGATGACATGATACTATACATAGAGAATCCTAAAGATGCCACCAGAAAACTACTAGAGCTAATCAATGAATTTGGTAAAGTAGCAGGATACAAAATTAATGCACAGAAATCTCTTGCAGAGAGAAATCTCTGGCACAAAGACAGAAATATAGATCAATGGAACGAGATAGAAAGCCCAGAGATAAACCCACGCACCTATGGTCAACTAGTCTGACAAAGGAGGCAAGGATATACAATGGAGAAAAGACAGTCTCTTCAATAAGTGGTGTTGGGAAAACTGGACAGCTACATGTAAAAGAATGAAATTAAAACACTCCCTAACACCATACACAAAAATAAACTCAAAATGGATTCGAGATCTAAATGTAAGACCGGACACTATAAAACTCTTAGAGGAAAACATAGGAAGAACATTCTTTGACATACATCACAGCAACATCTTTTTTGAACCATCTCCTAGAGTAATGGAAATAAAAACAAAAATAAACAAATGGGACCTAATGAAACTTAAAAGCTTTTGCCCAGCAAAGGAAACCATAAACAAAATGAAAAGACAACCCTCAGAATGGGGGAAAATATTTGCAAATGAATCAATGGACAAAGTATTGATCTCCAAAATATATAAACAGCTCATACAGCTCAATATTAAAAAAAGAACAACCCAATCCAAAAATGGGCAGAAGACCTAAATAGACATTTCTCCAAAGAAGACATACAGATGGCCATGAAGCACATGAAAAGCTGCTCAACATCACTAATTATTAGAGAAATGCAAATAAAAACTACAATGAGGTATCACCTCACACCAGTTAGAATGGGCATCATCAGAAAATCTACAAACAACAAATGCTGGAGAGGGTGTGGAGGAAAGGGAACCCCCTTGCACTGTTGGCGGGAATGTAAATTGATACAGCCACTATGGAGAACAGTATGGAGGTTCCTTAAAAAACTAAAAATAGAACTATCATACGACCCAGCAATCCCACTACTGGGCATATACCCTGAGAAAACCATAATTCAAAAAGACACATGCACTCCAATATTCATTGCAGCACTATTTACAATAGCCAGCTCATGGAAGCAACCTAAATTCCCATCGACAGATGACTGGATAAAGAAGATGTGGTAGATATATACAATGGAATATTACTCAGCCATAAAAAGGAATGAAATTGGGTCATTTGTAGAGACGTGGATGGATCTAGAGACTGTCATACAGAGTGAAGTAAGTCAGAAAGAGAAAAAGAAATACTGTATATTAACGCATATATGTGGAACCCAGAAAAATGGTACAGATGAAATGGTTTGCAGGGAAGCAATTGAGACACAGATGTAGAGAACGAACATACAGACACCAAGGGGGGAAAGCAGCAGGGGCTGTGGTTGAGGTGTGATGAATTGGGAAATTGGGATTGACATGTATACACTGATGTGTAAAAAATGGATGACTAGTAAGAACCTGCTGTATAAAAAAAAAAAATTCTGAGTCATGAGGAAATATACACTAGCACTCAGGAAATCATAGCATTTCCACCTTGAAACTATTACAACCATATTTGAACCATTCTAATACATTTTTTAATACTAAAAAAAATACCATCTCTGATCTTTTGCTAGGTGTGTGATTCAGTGTTTTCCACCTTGTTTTGGGACAAAGGTGTGGTTCTCACATGCCCTATCCCCCACCCCCAAACCAATATCAGACTCCTCCAGAATAATGGAAGAACAGAAATTAAAGGTAATCCAACACCCCTAGCAAACACTCATTAGGTATCATCTGGAAACTGTTCATGGCAAAAAGTTAAAAAATTTTTTAAGGAGCCACCAGGTTCTTGGAGTTAATCCACTCCTTCCTCTGCCTGCCACCTCCCAGTTATCTCACTGCTGTGTGGCAATCACCTCTGCATTGTGTCATGCACTGATTCACTCCTGGTAACTGTTAAAGGACTGAGCTGTTCAGGTGATTGCTGCTTTTAAATAAATCAGACCCATTTGAGGTCACGTCTTGGGGAATATTAAACTTGCATTCTGACATGCCTTCTTGAGTGGGCGAAAAATAATTGGAATATCAGTAGAGAATTGGGTGTGATGTATGAAATGGAACGCATTACTCAGCTGCAACCCAGAGCGAGGAGATTTCAAGTAAAACATTTGATTTACTTTTTTTTTCTGGGCTTTGTCAGTACCTGAAAAACCAGAGGCAGTTTGCTCCAGGGAAGAGATCGGGGATGGCTGGTCTGAGGAGCACGGAGACTCCAGATTCATCTCCCCTCCCTCAGCTTGGGGTGCCACTTCTTCCTCCTCCACCCACCAAAGTCCTCAGAAGTCCTCTATTACCAGCTCAGATGTCACTCCCTCCTTGAAACCTTAGTAGCTGTCAGTGCTGATTCTTCTTTGCCGTGCATTGGAATTCATTGTGGTACAGCTGTCCCTAGTCTCACTCCTTTCCTCATCCCTCAGTTCCGCCTCACCCCCAGCAGTATCTCGAGAGACTCCGGTGGAGTGTGAGCAGCCACAGAAGAAATCAAAGTTTAAGTGAAGCCCTTTAGCATGGAAATCCTCCCAGGGAGGCTGTGGAATTGAAACTAAGAAAGGTAGAAAAGAAAAATACAAAAGGTTGAAGATTTAACCTGATAAATTTTGAGAAAAAGAAGAAATGTGGTGTAGTGGATGAGGCAGGACTTTGGGCTCAAATCTGAATGAAATTTATAGATTCCACTCAACCAAATCCCTAGAGAAGAGATAGCCAAGAAATGTTAGAAACTTGGTTGCAGATTGTACAGGTTTGAACAAAGAGGGCCAAGTTTGTGGGTTAATGGAAAATAGAATAGGCATTCCAAGAATAATACATGGTGTTCCCATTTAAAAAGTAAGGAAGTGCCATCTGAAAAGTATGGGAAAGTGCAAGTTTAGGTCTGTGTAGAGCGACACCATGCATGGCATAGCCATTATGTTCACACTCAAGGTCCTCATGCCTTGGATTCAACTGCCAGCTCCACCACAAAACTCTGTGCCGTGGGCAATTATTTAACCTCTCAATGCCTAAGTTCCCCCCACCTGCCAAATGGGAAATGAATAATGGCCACCTCATGGTACTCTTGTAAGGACTGAAGGAGTTGCCAGCAATGGTGCCTGGCACATAGTGAGTACCAATATCATGTTACTTTATTATTATAAAATTTGAAAGATCTACTTGGTGATTTATTTGGAACAAATAAACCTCAGGAATAACCTTATCAAGTCCTCCACAGATGATGAAACACAGTGTCATTATATGACCTTTATAAGCCACTTGAAATGAATTTTATTACCTACTAGTCTCTTTGGGTCGTTTTAAAATGGGCTTTTATGTATTTAAATCTTGTCTTCCAGTATGACTCTTGAATGCAGGAACTTCTGCCTTAACCTTACATGACACTAACAATGTGAGGCACATATAGCAGAGCTTAATAATACCTGTTAGTTTCTTTAAAATACAAAATTTCAAATGTACCCCAATGACAATCATTTACACATTAGCAATGACTCATTTATTTATTTATTTATTTATTTATTTATTTATTTATTTATTTTAATGCCACTTTGGAAGACCCAGATGGCCCTGGCAGAAAGGTCTGGATGAGTAAGTGTTAACAAAGGGAGAGGAGGCCCCAGAAGGAATTGTGACCTGGGCAGCAGGTCTCGCTGGGTCTTGGTAGTCAGAGGGAAGAAGGCGTGTTTACTGAAAAAGTTTGATGAAAGCAAACAGAAGGTATACCAAGGACAATGGCCCATAATTTTCAACTGCCCCTCTCTGTCCAGCTACAGCAGACTCCACTTCATGTGTGATTCCACAAATGTGGAGCCCCTGTCCTCGGGCTGCTCACAGCCCATTGAAGAAACAGACAGGTCAACAGCCTCACAACACAACCCAGGCCATGGAGGGAGGCCCTGCAAAGCCCCAGAGCTCAGAACTCAACCTGAAGCTTTGACCAGGAGGTGACATTTGTCTTTCTTGTTAATCAAACATTAAGGGAACCGCTGGGAACAGCAGGGAGGCAGGGAAGATCGAGTCACTTCACTAAACCATCCATTTGTGAGCCATTTCTAAGTAACCAATTTTCTGCCGGGGGGTGGGGAAGGGGAAATGAGAAGAAAAACCAAGTCCAGTGGTCCTAATTCTGAGGGGATGAATAGACTTGGCCTACGTGGGACAGAAAGTGTGCTTCGATGGAAAAGGCAAGACTGTCCTTTGGGATGTAAAGAATTGGGGGCAAGGGGAGGCAGAGGGGGCTTGGGGATGTAGGCTCTGGAGGAGTGAAGTAGGAAGTGAGTTCCTGTCCTCCCAGTGGGCTCTCCCTCACTGAGCGGATCACTTGCAGAGACTGGAGTGACTACACGAAGGAGAGACTGGAGTTCTGTTCAACAGCTGGATAGGGCTGGTGACTGTCCCTTTGCCACTGAGCTACAGGTGGCAGTGGGACAGCATATATCCCAGAGGTTTGGCATGCCAAGGTCCAGGAGGACTGAGGAGTCAAGTGGACACAGCAGGAGCAGGGTTTGTGCCACCTTGCCAATCCACTGAAATACACTGCCCTCCAGATGAGGGAACCCTTCAGGGGCTGCGGGGTGTGAAGCCAGCGATGAAAATTGAGGGGAGCAGAAGGAGACTGAACTAGGTGTCCCCCCTTCCTCCCAGCGGCAGTGCCCACATCCTGTCCAGCCTAGATCCATCCATCAGATTGAGGACCTTCAAAGTAAAGGGACAGGGCGTGCAACCAGTTGAGTTGCCAGATGAAATACTGGACAACCAGTTAAATCTGAACATCACACAAGGAATAATTGTTTTTGCATAAGACATACTTACACTAAACAAAGACAAACAAGGAATAATTGCTATATTGTATGACACATACTTACACTAAAAAATGACAAACGGAATAATTACTGCATGAGACATACTTACACTAAAAAAGACTACTCCTTGTTTATCTGAAATTCAAATTTAACTGGGTGTCCTTTTTTTAAAAAATTTGTTTTGCTAAATCTGGCATTTCTAGTAACAGGACAACATGCTAAGTGAACCTCAACATTTTGAGGATGGTATTAAAGTAGTAGGGTCTTGTCATGTCTTGGCAAAGGTGGGAGCTTCCACAAATGGTGCTGACTTCTCCAGGCTCTGGGATTTGGTTACTAACTCCCAGGTGACAGTTCCCTCTCTAAGCACTGGGTCCCTCTTCCCTCTGGGAGCTGTGAGACAAAAAGAGAAAAGAACTATTCTACACAGCCTAGTTTGATTGGCCAGCCAAAGCAATAGGCAATAGCTCAGGGGTTTCAAACTGCGGGTCACAACTCCTACAGGTTGTGAACCCAGGTCATGCCAGCATTTTGAGTAGGGGGTAGGGTGGGTTAGGGGAGGCAATCAGAGTGTACTGCCTGCAGTTTATCTCAAAAAAATCTTCTGTGTCTGTGAGTCACTGTGCATGTACATAGTTAATGATGTTTCTTACTGTGGTCATGGTCCAAAATGTCTGAAAGGTACTGATATGATGTTGAGACTTGCAGGGCATTATTGTGAAAACTGTATTGGATCAACAGCCAGGATGATTTGGTTTCACACTCACAGGATAGGGTAAGCTTTGCCTTGTTCTGGAAAAATCACCCTCTGGAACCACCTTATCTTTTCATGGAATCTGCAGTCTCTGCATATAGATGGCCAATCCTTCATTTAAATCACTTAGAGTTCCCAGTGTTGTTCATTTTGCTGTAATCACTTACTAAAAGCGTACATTGGAATCATATATTGTTGTACCCAATCTTAGGCATTAAATATAAGTGTTAATGTGGAACTAAAGGCACTGTCCAAATGGCCATAGTGGTTTTTCACATTTGTTTTATTTCCTCCTCTAAAGGGAAGGCTTTTCGACTTTGAAATCCATGGAGATTACTTAGGATAATTCCCCAAAGCTACCCTAAATTGTTTTGAAAGAGTCATAATTTCTCTCATGCAAAGAATATATGATGCTTTTACTTAGAAAGAGGAAGAAAAAATGTTTGCAGTTTCACTTTGAAATTTTTAAAAATTCCTATAACAATTAGCTCTTGATTCAGAAATTATAAATAAAGCTATTTTATCATCCACTGTTACTAAAACATTGTGTCCTGTGATGTTTTAGTCTTTATTGTTCCAGGGATTTAATTTTTATCTTGAGCTCTTTTGTAGGAAAATAGCTTATAAATCTTAAGTATCAATACTTATTGTCCTGTACCAATTGCTCCAACCTCTGTTTCTCCAAATTTTACATTTATGTGTGGATGAAGTGGATTTGCCATGCTTTTTTCAGTGGACAATACTGGTTGGCCATGGAATGTACAGGCTTCGGAAGCAGATACACCGGGATTTGAAACTAATTCTAACACACAGGAACACTGTGATTTTGACAGGCACATAAGGCCTTGGAGCCTCAACATCCTTAAATGTAAGATGGGAAAAACCAAAGTACCTAACCTGTAGAGCTGTTGTGGGTTTATATGAGAGAATAAATATAAAGCCTGGCATGGGAGAGACAATGCTATACATTCACCAAATTCCATTTCTGTTTCCTCTTTATGAACTTGACACCACATTTTCAACCTCCCTTGTAGTTAGTTTGGGGCCGTGTGACTGGGCTGTGGTGTGGGCAATTTCTAGGCCTGGCTACCTAACCTGGCTACTATGGGGGCACATGTTTTAGCTCATGTGGCTACAAGACAAAGGAAGATTGCCCAACCCACATAAGACTTTATATAAGCAAGAAATCAACCTTTCTTTGTAAAGTCATTAAGATTTTGGGGTTTGTTACTGCAGCATTGACTAGCCTACTCTGACTAATACACTTGAGATATATAGAGAGATATAGACTAGATAGATAGATAGTAAACAGCTAGTAAACTTTAGCATTTAAGTTATCTATGAACCTTAAAGTATGGAATGAGTCCTTTGATATATATTAAGAGAAAAAAAGCAAGACAATATATACTGTGCCACATTTTGTATAAGAAAGAAGCGGAAATTAAGATGTACATATGTATTTGCTTATCTTTGCAAAAAAAAAGTATAGGAAAGGAGAAACCAGAAACTAATAAAAATGGTTATCTATAAGGGGTAGCTTGGAACAGGGTGGACATGATATTCATGGGAGTGAGACTTCTCTGACTAAACGTGTTTATACAATATTGGTTTTTGAACCATGTAGTTTACATATTCAGAAATAAGAGTAAATCATAAAGGAAAAATGCCCTAAAGTTGGACCTTAAAAGAAACAAATGGCCGCCCTAAAGTTGGACCTTAAAAGAAACAAATGGCTGCCCTAAAGTTGGACCTTAAAAGAAACAAATGGCCCAATTCTATATGAAACTGGTTATTCAAACAACAATAAAAAAGAAACTTATTTGGGGTAACCTAAACAATCTACTCTGACTGTACATACAGTAATATTATTGGGAACAAGGAATTTCCAGTATAAGAGGTTAAAAATAAAATAAAAGAGAATTTAAGAAAAAAATTATGTTGAATGCCAATGACAATATGAACTCATACAATTCATATTCCCCCCCCCATATATATATGTATATATGGTCTCCTAGTTGTGTGCCTAAAAGAGCCTAGAAAAAACACTCTAGTGGCAATGAGTCCAACTAGCCCCCCTGTCTTGCCTCTCCCAATATAATAACTGGCACAGGCAAGAATAATCAAATGGGTACTACAATCACTACATGAAAGGTGGTTGGGCAATAGGTTATTCCCACAGGGGCGAAGTACCACTCCACAGATCATTATTAATTTCAAAGGGAAAGATGTTCCTTTGGTACCCGATGCAATGTACACCCACCCCCACAGATGCATTTGGCCTTGCCTGTCCCTCAGGACCCACTTGCCCTGATTGCTGGATAAGCTGGCCTCAGTGATGGTTGTAAAGTTTCGGCCTCCACCTTGTCACCTCATCTCCTACAATGACAGACGTCTCTGCTTTGGCAAGGCCGCCATTACACCTTCCAGGGCCGAAGCTGCAGCTGCTCCCATGGCCAGGTCCAATGCAGCAGGACCCATGGAGGCCCTGGTTTTTCCAGTGGCTGCCCAGAGGCACCTAGTAACACAGTCCAGAAGTACAGATACATCAACACCCCACAGGCTTTATCCTGGAGGAGTCCTCCAGGATGTAATAGTGTCACACGGCAACTCTGAAGATGTCGCACATGACCAAGTGACCAGCCAGGCTGCTTATGAAGCCACTGCCAGCTCAGCAATGAACCACCTTTTATTCGTTTTCCTCCTTTTCTGCCTTAATTCTTTTTCCCCTTTTTGGCTCCCATGGGATCGTACCCATCATAAAACACTAGCATGTAAACTTTGCCTCAGTCTCTGTTCCCAGGCAAGTGCTTCTCCATGGAAGTATGGCAGTCACTTTCTCAACCCAGTCATCACCTTTAGCATCACTAGTAGTGGAAAAACCCAACATGTTAACCTCTTCATGAGACGCCTCTGAAGCATTCTTGCAAATGACGTTTAACCCAAAACTAATCAAGCCTCCAGACTGAATTTCCATTTTAAGGGCAATACAGGCATAAAAGAAAAAGTTAAAGAACACCGTCAGGAAACAATCAGACAAATGAAGAATGTGCAACTCTCTATAAACCCCTGGCCTGGACTCTTCAAAAGTCGATGTCATAAGTCAAAACCAAACAGAAGTTAAGGTGGGGGAGATTTTCTAGGTTAACCTCCAGATAGACTCCACAAACCTTGATTAGATCACAGGTGAAACTGCATAGAAGTCTTTAAGGGACAATTAAAAATATTTAAATATGTGTCCACTGACAGACGAATGGATAAAGAAGATGTGGTACATATATACAATGGAATATTACTCAGCCATAAAAAGGAATGAACTTGGGTCATTTGTAGAGATGTGGGTGCATCTAGAGACTGTCATACAGAGTGAAGTAAGTCAGAAAGAGAAAAACAAATATCGTATATTAACGCATATATGTGGAACCTAGAAAATGGTACAGATGAACCGGTTTGCAGAGAAGAAATTGAGACACAGAAGTAGAGAAAAAATGTATGGACACCAAAGGGGGAAAGTGGCGGGGGCTTGGTGGTGGTGGTGGTGTGATGAATTGGGAGATTGGGATTGACATGTATACACTGATGTGTATAAAATGGATGACTAATAAGAACCTGCTGTATAAATAAATAAATAAATAAATAAATAAATATATATTTAAATATGGCTTGGATATTAGTTGTGATTGTAGAATGATTGTTAATTTTCTTAGGTGTGATAGTGGCATTGTGGTTATACAGGTGATTGTCCTAATTCTTAGGAGATGCATGCTGAAGTATTTAAGAATCATGATGTCACACTGACAACTTAGTTTCAAAACTGATGTGTCTTGGTGTATGTGTGGTTGGGGGGTGGGGAAGAAGGAGAGAGAGCAAATATGGTAAAACATTAACAACCATTGTATCTAGATGGAAGGCATAACGTACTTGTTAAGTGTTTTTAAATTTTCACAATAAAATGTCGGGAGATAAACACCGAAAAAATCTAGGTAAAATGTAGGATATATTCACATTTGAAGAAATGTTTTAAACCACGTTTTATTTTCCTCAGTTTCCAGTAAGCAGCCAATACTTTATCAGGGATTAATTCATCCACCTCAAAATGGATAGTCACACCCAAATTGCTATGCTTTCAAAAGCTTTTTACCTCTTGCATGTCTCTAGCAATTTCCCAAGGAGAAAATATTTGATGCCATTACACACACCTCAATTCTTAGTTGGCAGAATAACCAGCGAGCAGTACAGAGCTGCTTCCTTTGAAAAACCTTTCCAGGGCGCAAACTGTGAGTACTGAGGCACTGAGGCACCATGGAGAAAATGTATTTTAGACGTAAATTTTGATTGATCTGATAGAGGCATCAGTCATCTTTTCCATGCATTGCAAATCTCGTATAGGATTCAGATAGGAATAGCATCATTCTCTACAGCTGTATTGGCAACAGATAGACACGAATTAACAAATATAGTAATATACACAGTTATTTCAGGCTTCTATTATTAGCACCACCTCTTGACTCATGGGGAAAACTCCTCCCAAACTTTTTTTGTTAATGTGACTATTGCATTTGTTTTGACAGAATTTTCTATTATCACCATTCCTCCTACCCACAACTTGCACTTTATTCCCAAGATGCCTCCAGACAGAATTGCTACCCCCACGCCCTCTTCTGCTCTCACCAAGGTGACTGGCCCCAGGTTAGCCAACCTTCAGTGCCTCCACCCATGACAGAGTCCCAGGAAAGCGTGCCACCTCACATTATATTCATGCTAACTAGGCTGGCTAGGCAATGCTCTGGACTCATAAAGGAGTCCCCCACAGGTCAGGTTGTTTCTGCTCCATCCAGGGAGGTGTCCTTCTTATACCCACAGAATGGTCATAGTACACTAATAATGCTCATTTCCCCCTATTTAATAGTAGAACTCTTCAGTTAAGGCTGAGTTCATGACCACAGCATTAGGTTTCTGCTGCATTAATGCTGCATAATAAGCAACCCCCAAATCTCAGTAGTTTCCCAAAAAAAGCCATTTATTTTTCTTTCAGATCAGCAGAGGCAGCTCTGCTTCAGGCTATGACTGATTTAGGGCTGCTCCACTTGTCTCTCATCCTCTGGACCAATGGCTACCTAGGGCAAGCTCTTCTGAATGGAGGGTGGCAGCTGTGCCGGTAGGGCGAACAGAAACACAAGGGGCCATTTAAGGCCTTGGCTCAGAACTGATATGCTGTCACTTCTGCCACATATGCCTCTGGCCGAAGCCCAAAATCAATGGGGTAGGGAAGTACTCTCCATCTTGGTGAACATCGCCAAGAGCGGGGAGGAGAGGAAGAATTGCAGGCAGATCATTCAATTGACCTCAGCTTTCCTTGCAGCTTGGTGTGTCCTTGCAACTAAGTTTTGGCCAAAGGGATGTGAGGGGAAGCAATGTGTGCAGCCTTGCCCTTGTAAGGATCGGAAATGCCCTGTCTTTCCCCTGCCCATCACCTGGGGGCATGGTGGGACTGCAGCAGTCATCTGGCCCAGAGGCAGATGGCACAGCCAGTCCTACCTCTGGACTGTTACACATATGTCATTTACACTGCTGGATTTTTGCATCTCTGTTATGGCATCTTAGAACCATAGTTAGCTAGTACACCATTCATTCATTCATTCAACAAGTATTTACTGAGTGTCTTCTCTCTGTCAAGCATTGTGCTAGGCCTTGGAGGAAGTGACAACGGGCAAAAGCAAGACAGAGACTAATGGATGTTGCCTTCCTTAGGACAGAGTAGCCTAGAGAAGGGAACAAATAAACACCAAATCTCAGTGAGTTAATGTGCTTAAAAGTCTATTTCTTATTCATGCAAAGTCTAATATGGTGCTTGGTGGCCCTCCTACATCTTCTAGTCAACTAATTTTGAAATATAAACTTCCCAGGTTTCTGGAACAGTGGAAGAGAGAGCTGGAAGATTACAGAATTTTTTACATGCCAAGCCAGGAAGTAGCTTATATCACACCATCCACATTTCCTTGGCCAGAACTCAGTCACATGATCACCCTTAACTGCAAAGGAAAGTGGGAATAGTAGTCCTCCTACAAAGCCAGGAAGAGGAACTCTGCCACAGATGCATAGTTATAAACTAGGAGAGGACTCTGCTCTGGCCTCAGCCTTTTTAGATTAGCTCACTTACCTCCTGAGTATGTGTGTGGCTGTGCCATTCTCAGAGTAATCCCTGAAATTTGCAGGAAAGCAGTTCAGAGCAGCATACAGCGGTAAATCAACTTCCTTCACTTTCTCTGATTCTTGTCGGTTCCAATCTACCACCATTCATTTCTGAGAACGCTGTTTTCTTCCCTCCATTTTATAATTCTCTCTCCTCCTCGTAAGTTGGGCTTCTCCATAGAAGCAGAATAAAGAGCATGTGTCTGTCTGTCTATCTATCTACTTATCATGCATGTGTGTGTGTGTGTGTGAGAGAGAGAGAGAGAGAGAGGAAGAAGGAGAAGGAGGAGGAGTGGGAGGAGGAGAAGAAGAAGAAGAAGAGGAAGAGGAAGAAGAAGGGGAAGAGGAAGAGGAAGGGGAAGAAGAAGAAGAAGGGGAAGAGAGGGAGGAGGGGAGGAGGGGGAGGAGGGAGGAGGAAGAAAAGGAGAAGAGAGTGATTGATTTTAAGGAAATGGCTCATGCAATTATGGAGGCTGGCAAGTCCAAAACCTGCAGGGTGGGCCAGCAGGCTGGAGAGCTGCAGGGAAGAGTTGATGTTGCAGTTCAAGTCCAAAGGCTCACAGCTGGCACAATTCCTTCTAGCCCAGGGGAGGTCAGTCTTTCTGTACCATACAGGCCTTCAGCTGATTGGACAAGGCCCACACATATTAAAGTCAATCAATTTGTAAATCTCACCCAAAAAGACTCTGACAGAAACATCTAAAATAATGTTTAACCAAATATCTAGGCACCATGGCCCAGCCAAGCTGACACATGAAATTAAACATCACATCTTCCAAGGCTAGTTTTTAACACTTTATATTTCTTGTCTAAAGTGGGAGGCAGAGTGATATGGGGGGAAAAAGTCAAAGGGTGGGTTCAAATCCCAAATCTTACTCATCTGAACTCAAGTTTTCTAATTTGTAAAATGGGAATAAGAATGGTTACCTTGAGTGGATCTGTAAAAATTAAGAGATCATATATGTGAGACACCTAGACTTATGCCTGACAAATGGTGACAATTATTAAGTTTTCAATTTGAAAAGAAGGTTCATTGAACACTCTATGTATCAGTATTTTTACTGACGCTTTTTATTTGCAGGTGACTCTCTGCCCTTTTTGTTTTCCTTCTGAAACTGAGCAGTGTATCAACAAGAAGAAAATTCCCTGCTACAGTGTATAGTTCTCATGTGGTTTTGCCATCTCCTGGTGCTTGAGTTGCCAGCAGTCAGCTGTGTCCTGGACGCTTTGCCTTCCTAATTTTCCATGAGCCATCATTGATGACCCATGGAATGGCACATGTTTGAACAACTTATTTAGGTACTCCAGAGAAAAACCAAGGGGAAAGAGAAGTGAGGAAGAGTGATAAGAATAAAGAAAAGGTGGGAGTTGGTAGGAAATGATGCAAGGAGAAAAAGGAACAGAAATCATACTTTCTACTAATTTTCTTTGTGTTCTTGTGTCAGTTTATAAATTAGCATCTGACTGACTGGACAAACCAACTTTTCTGATACTCTCATCCAGCCAGGCTACAGATTTCTCCATTGGGATGGAACTCAGGAAGCTTTAAAAGTGGGCCAAAGCCACATGGGGACATGTGCCATAATAAGCAACATCGTCATTCATAAGTTGAGTGTTGCTGAAGGCTTGGAGTAAGTAATGTAGAGGGTATCAAACAGTGCTCCTTTTAGACTTGGTTTCCTAGTTAGGCAACTGGCTAAGCCACTTGTACAAAAAGACCCCAAACACATTGGCTTCAACAAGACAGGCCTCCGTTTCCCTTTTAGTTAACAGTACAGAGATGGGCAGGTAGACGGTACAGAGTACTAGCTGAACTGCTCCACAAGGTCACTGGGTACTGAGGCAGGAATGTCGGCATTGCCATCATCAATACATGGTGTCTACCTGTGGATCCAAGATGTCACTCCAGTGCCACTTCAGTTGTCCCCTTTCCCAGCCAGGTGGAAGGGGCAGAACAAGCAGAGGGCTAAAAAGCTTTTTTTTAAAGGACATTACCTGGAAGTTGTCCTTCAATTCTGCTCACATCCCTTTGTCCAAAAGCTTGAAGGGAAGCTGGGCACATGCCCTGCCAAAAACTGCAGGGAGGGATCTGATCACTACATGGAAGAAGGCAAGACTGGGTGCCTCTGAGTAGCTAGGAGTCTCTGCCATACCTAATTCTTTGGAGGTTATTCAAATCCTTCATAAGAATCTGACCCAGTGGGCAACACCCCAATTTTCTCTTCTCTATCTGAGAAGCTCCCCTATCACCTATTTGAGGTTTCTATCTAAATTTCTATCTGAGAAATTCGTTTTTCTGCTTAAAAAGAAGAGAGACGCTCAAATCAGTGAGGTGACTCAGCCAAAAGCACTTGTTACAACTTGGAACTATGCCTGAACCCCCGGCCATGGCCATTCTGACTCAGTCAGGGGAATCTGAGGTGAGTGGTGGTGGTACTGTCCACAGCCAGGCTCCACCTCCTCACATAGGAAGTTCATCTGCTTTCCCACCCTCCCCCCACCCAATCTCTCTCCCACACTCATACCTAACAGTTCTCAACCTCAGGAGAAGATACCAAGAATACCAAGATTGAAAAATTCCATTTTGCTTCAAGGGCAGTTACTGGGTTTCCTCATGAAATGTCTTCACAATGGATGTGCTACATCTTCACTCTCCCCCAGTAATTACCACCAAAGTCCCCCTTCACCCAGTGTCTTCAGAGGTACTAGGTGAGGTGGGATGGGAGGGGGGGCTAGTTATCCCCATATTTGCCTCTTCTTCTGACATGAGGATAGTATTTGTCAGGTGTCATGGCTGCCCCCACCCCATTTCCAGGACTCCCCTCAAGGCAAATGCTGATCTCCCCTTGAGCCAAGTGTGCCTGTCACATCCTGCTCCTCCAGGAAGGTCCTGCTGACTGGAATGCAGGCTGGATCTGGGGTAGCCTCCTTGGCCCACAGGAAGGAAGCAGCACAAGAGAAGGCTGAGTAACAAGATAATGGGAGCCTGAGTCCCTGAAGATTGCAGAGCCACCATAGCAACCCTGAGCTGCTGTTTCAGACCTTCATCTTGTCTAAACTACCTTCATTTAAGATCTCACTTAAAGCATCCATCACCATCCTAATTGGTGGTGATGGGGGAGGTGGATGAAATACTACTTTCCAGCTGTCAAAGATAAAGCTAGATACTAATCAAAGCAGTAAGAACAGATTTTATTCGATAACTATTGCAATAGGGAAGAGGGTCCAGTGTAAACTAAACTCTATTTCAATTTGTGTAGAACTGGGCGTTTTAAAGGGAGAATGAGGGAGTAGGGAGGAGGAAATGAGGAAGGGTGGGAGCAGAGTCAGGGAAATGGAAACAAACAAAAAGCGGGATTAAGCCATTGGGATTTGCTAACTGACATTTACGGAAGCTAGGCTCCTACCCTCCTACAGAGACTGGGAGACAGGGACCCTATCTTCAAGTGTTGGCTGGAACAAACAGAACATTCTTTTGAGTTTTCCCAGGCAGGAACTTCAGGGGGCTGGAGTAGTCATCCTCAGGGACATGGCCTTGAGCTGTTAAAAACTATGCTAGTGTTTGTCTGTCTCTAAATGCAGGATATGGGTGGAGTCGTTATGCACCAAGAGCTCCTTCTGCAGTGCTCACAGTCCACCTCACTCCCATATCTGGGATCTTTGTGGGGCGGCCCCAGGATAGCTTGGCGCTTAGGACCTCAGGAGAGCGAATCAGATCCAGGGCTTCCTGGCTAGCAGCCCCACACATGCAGGCCCTCTCCTCTGCAGGAGACAGGGCAGCCAGGGGAAAAATCATTGGAAAACAAGCTAGGAGAAAAGGAGCCGCAGTTCTCATCCTTCTTCTTGGTGTCTCTCATGGTTTGATAAGCTAGAATGGGCCTTTAGTCAAAATCTGAGTCCCCTGCTTCCTTGAGCTGTGGAGCAGGGAGGAGGGTGGTCTGGATTGCACTTCTGGAGGCTCCGAAAGCGCAGCGGCAGAGATCGGGGTCTGAGCTATGACTTCAGGAGCGCCCCCCCAGACCCCCCATGCCTCATCTTGCTCCCTAACAACTCCTCTCCTTACCCCACCACCAACTCCTAGCCCCCATCCCCTACCCCATCCCCAGAGTACTCTCCTCTCTTTCACACCCGTTCTTGACCCCAATTACCATGTGTGCTTGCTGGTGCCTTCCAAAGTCAGTCTTTCTCCAGCTGTGCGTCCATCTACCTGTAAATTTCTCCCTCCTCCTTTGCTTGGCTAACACCTACTCAACCTCAGCCATCAGCCCTCAGCTGTCAGCTTGAACACTGCCTCTTCATTTTGTCTTTCCCTGAACCTCCAAACCAGGTCAGTCTCCACTCCCTCCTAACTCTGGATTTCTATCATTTCTGCCACCATTGCTTACCTGTCTCCCTGTCACTGTCATGACCATCTAATGGTTTTACATACTGGAATGAAGCAGCATAAAGGTAGCAACCCTCTCATTCTTGCCTCATCTCTAGCACCAAGGAGGGACTCAGGAAATTTCAGTTAGATAAGCAGATGTGGAAACCTGATTGAATGGTGGAAAAGAGGTGTAGAGCGGGAGAAAAGTGAGGCCCCAGCTGCCATCCACTCTTCCCTGAAGTCTGACAGTGCAAGGAAGCACATGAAAAGAGAAGTATTTCAGGGTACAACAGAGTAAAGGAAGGCTGACTTAACACTGGGGTCAAAGCCAGCATGTTTGAAAGTGGAAGCTAGGGAGCCAGTGGAGAGGAGAAAGTTGAGAAGGTGGGGAGGGGCATAGAGTTGAAGGAAGGGGACCTGGTTTAGAAAAGGCAACAAGAAAGTAAAGTATGCTCAAAGAGACATAAAAAAGCAGGCATCACAGGTCTTAGTAGTGTACCTGCCCTGTAGTATTGTACCTGTTGCACAATAAATGTTTGAAGGGGAGAGGTGAAAAATTGTGGTTGCCTATTTCAGATGACCTCAGTCTTCTTAGGGAAATAGGAGGGTAGGTCTTATGAAAAATGGGCATTGAGAATCAAGAAATATTCTCTGGTGGTGGGATGAACTGGGAGATTGGGATTGACATATATACACTAATATGTATAATAGAGATAACTAATAAGAACCAGCTGTATAAAAAATAATAAAATAAAATTCAAAAAAAAAGAAATATGCTCATTTGTTAGTGTATTAGTTAGGACTGACTAAGTTCTATAACAAGTAGACTCAAAATACAATGGCTCTACAGTGTAGCCTCTATGCTATAGAAATTTAATTCTTTACCGTTAGCAGTCCAGGATGGGTATTCAGGTCAGTGGGTAGTTCCTCTCTTGTTGATCATTAAGGCACACAGGCTCCACCATGCTCTAAGGTCTAGAGAAAGTGGGAAGAACATGCAGAGCATGCAAAGGAGGTTCTCATGGACCTGGCATGGAAGGAACACACATTTCTGTTCACATTCCTTTGGAGGGATCTTAGTCATGTGTCCTCAACCAACTATAAAAAGGGCTGGAAGATATTAGTCTAGCTGTGTGCCCACAGGAGAGAACAGACTTTGATACACAGCTAGTGGTTTTCACCACTGTGGTAGGCAGAAAAATGGACCCCAAAGATGTCTACATCCTAATCCTTAGAACCCATGAATATGTTACCTTACATGGCAAAGGGACTTTGCAGATGTTTAGGACCTTGATATGAGGTAGTTATTCTGCATTATCCCCCTGGGTCCAGTGTAATCACAAGGGTCCTTGTAAGTGAAAAAGGGAGGTAGGAGTCAGTATCAGAGTGATACAGCATGAGAAAGACTTGTCTGGCCATTGTTTGCTTTGAAGATGGAAGGGGGCCATGAGCTAAGGAACTCAGGTAGCCTGTAGAAGCTAAAAAAGACAAGGAATGGATTCTCCTCTAAAGCCTCCAAAAAGAATACAACTCCTGCTGATACCTTGACTTTAGCACAACTTCAGATTTCAGACCCATTTCAGATTTCTGATTTCCAGAACTCTAAGATAATACATCTACATTGTTTTAAGCCACCAAATTTTGGAGATTTGTTACAGCAGCAAGTGGAAACTAATACAACCAAATTCGGTAATTCCTTTTTTAAAGAAGTACCTATTAATGGTATGAAGCGTTATTTTAAATTTTAAGAAGACAAGACTATGTGTTGACTTTCCACCTTATGCACAAGCCTATTGACTGCCTCATGAACTCTCGGGAACCAGTCAGGGCTGGAGGACTTTAATGTGGAGAGGTTCTAGAACAGCAGTTCCCAAAATGTGGTCCCCAGACCAACAGAATCTGCCTCTCCTAAGAACTTATAGAAATGCAAATTCTCAGCCAACCCAGACCTACTGAATCAGAAACTCTGGGGCCCAGCAGTCCGTGTTTAACAAGCCCTCCATGTGATTCTGACATTTGCTCAAGTTTGAGAATAGGACTAAGGCTCTATTCTAGATTGAAAGAAACTAAAAAGAAGCAAAAATGAATTAGCAACACATAATTCTAAACTGGGTCTTTTTATTCCAAAGGACATTATTGGAACAATTAAAGAAATCTGGATGGAGTCAGAGCATTCATAGTAATGAATCCATGTTAATTTCCTGATTTTGATGGTTGTGTGGTGGCGATGTAGGAGGTCCTTGCTTGTAGGAAATATACACTAAAAGTATTCAGATGTAATGAGGTGCCTTGTTAGGAACTTAATTCTCAAATGATTCAGGGAAAAAACAGTTTTAAACTATAATTTCCATTTTTCTTTGAGACTATTTCAAGATTTTTTTTTAATTTTGAAAAAAAAAAAACCCAGCAAGATACCATTTGTCAAATATCAGCTTGGCAAAGGTGAAAAACATGTGTAACACCTAGTGTTGGTGAAGGTATGGGAACCAGAAAGTTTCACACACCATGGTTGGAATTATAAGTTGTAATATTTTTGGAAGGCAATTTTACAATATCTATCAAAAATTTAAAAGCAAATTTTTCTTAGCAATTCTGCTGAGGGTAAGGAAATATATTTTATTGCAGTACTCTTTATACTAGAAAAAAACTGGAAACAACTGAAGTGTTTATCATTAGGTGACTGGATAAATAAATTATGGTATAAAATATGCAGTGAGTTACTTGGCTTTAGACCACAACTTCTAAAGGTCCTGAACCAAGTTCCCTTTTGCTAAAAGATTTAAAAAGTCTAAGGAAAGGCTGTGAAAGAATTCTGTAGAAAGTTATAAGGCGCAGGGTTGAGAGCTTGGCAGATAGCAGTGTGACAGTCAGGTTCCAACCAGGAACATATAAACCACTCTAAGTATTTGGATGGAGGGAATCTAATGCAAGGGATTGGTGACATACTCAGGGATCAGAGAAAGCTGATACAGATACAGCTTTTAAAATAACAATGCTCAAGGAAATAAAAGACAAATTTGAGAATTTGGCAAATTATAAGAAAGGAGGGAGATGGAAAGTCCATAACTGAAAAATAGAGTATATATTTAATAGCAGATTACACAGTGAACTGGAAGATAAATTATATCCAGAATGAAGCCTGGGTAGGGAGTGATGGGACAAAGGGATGGAAATGAGAGATTAAGAGGCATAAGAGATACAGTGAGAAGGTCTAACATACCTTTATTTGGAGTCCCAGAAGGAAAGAGAAAGATAATGGTATAGAACAAATATTCAAGCACACAGTGGCTGAAAATTTACCAAAACTGAAGAAAGATACATATCTACAAATTTAACAGCCCTAAGAATCCCAAGCAGGATTACTTACTAAAAAGGTAATCCATACCTAAACATATCATAGTAAAACTGGAATAAACTAAAGACAGAGAAAAAATCTTAAAGAAGCCGTTAACAAAAGAACATATTAAACAGGCAGATGAACAGCTGACTGCTCCTCAGCTAGAGAAGAAGTCAGAAATTGGTGGCTTGATGCCTCTAATGTGACAAAAGAATGTGATGCTCAACCTAGAATTTTATTCCCAGAAAAAATAACTGTTAAGAACGAAGGTGGGGGACTTCCCTGGTGGTCCAGTGGTTAAGAATCCGCCTTCCAATGCAGGGGACGTGGGTTCGATCCCTGGTTGGGGAACTAAGATCCCACATGATGCAGGGCAACTAAGCCCGTGCGCCACAACTGCTGAGCTCGCATGCTCTGGAGCCCATGTGCCACAACTAGAGAGAAGCCTGTGTGCCACAACGAAAGATCCTGCATGCCACAACTAAGACCCAACACAGCCAAATTAATTAAGTAATAAAAAATAAATAAATGGCATTATTCAATTCCAAAAAAAAAGAACAAAAGTGGAATAAGCTGTTTTTAGGCAAACAAAAGTTGGAAAGTTCTACCTCTAACAGGACAGAATGTTTTAAAGAAAGTTTTTCAGACACAAGGAAAATGACTGCACAAGGAAAGTTAGGGAGGGAGAGAAGAATGAAGAGCAATGGAAAGTAATTATAACAGTAAATATATGGATAAATCTAAATAAATATTTGGTGTAGAAAATAATAATGTATTTTAATACATATCTATACATTTATACATACATAATTAAAATTCACAAAAACAATAGCATATAAGATGAGATAAATAGTTAAAGTATTCTAAGATCCTTGCGTTGTCTAGGATGAAGATAAAAGTATCAATTATCACTAGGCTTTGATAAGTCAAGAATGGATCTTTTAATTCCTTGCCCATTAAAAGAATGGAAAAAGTGTACAACTTCCAAATCAACAGAGGGAAAGATAGAATAATAGAATAATTGTGATAGAATTCTAATAGAATAATTCTAATCCAATCTGAAAGCAAGAAAAGAGATAACAGGGCTTAAGATTATGTGGGATAAATAAAATCAGTGAATAAGATTGAAAGCAAAACATAACAGAAGTTGTATATTAAAGGCCTAATGCTCTTGTTAAAAAAAGTTATCAAACTTAAAACAGCAACAACTATATGCTATTTCCAAGAGGCACATTTAAAATAAGGACACAGAAAGGCTGAAAGTGAAAGTATGGAAAGAGCTATGCCAGGTAACAATAACCAAAAAGAAGCTGATGTTATTAATACCAGAAAAAAATAGCCAAAATAAGCCAAAGGCATTACTACAGATAGAGTTTTACTTCTTAAAGTTTCAATACACCAGGAAGATATAACAATTCTGTATTTTCATGCACCTAATAACGACTTCAAATATATAAAGCAAAATTCACAGAACTGTAAATAGAAATGGATAACTCAACAATGATCTCATTAATCAATAGAACAAGCAGATAAAAACTCATGAGCAGAGAAGATCTGAACAATACATTACAAAATTGATCTAATGTCTTTATCTAGGTGACTGCACCCAGCATTTGCAGAACACATGTTCTTTTCCAGTGCCTGTGAAACCTTCACTAAGGTCAAATACACACTGGGCCATACACAAATCTCAACAAACTTCAATGGATAGCAATCATATAGAGTATGATTTCTGACCACAATGTTATAACAAAAAATATAACTAAGAAGTCCCTATATGTTTAGAAATTAAAAATATACTTCTAAATAACCTGTGGGGGCTTCCCTGGTGGCGCAGTGGTTGAGAGTCTGCCTGCCGATGCAGGGGACACGGGTTTGTGCCCTGGTCCGGGAAGATCCCACATGCCACGGAGCGGCTGGGCCCATGAGCCATGGCCACTGAGCCTGCGTGTCCGGAGCCTGTGCTCCACGACAGGAGAGGCCACAGCAGTGAGAGGCCCACATACAGAAAAAAAAAAAACAAAAAACCTATGGGATCTGTTGTAATTATCTGTGCTTTCTGTTCTTTCTTATCACACCAGAGGTCTATCAATTTTAATTCTCTTTTTAAAGTACCAACCTTGACCTTTGATCCTCTCTGTTGTGTTGCTTTCTGTTTCATTGATTTTTGCTCTCATCTTCATTATTACCTTCCTTTAACTTTAAAAAAAATGGGATAGATCATTAGTTAACTTGACAATAATGTTCGTATGAAGTTTTACAAAAATACAAAGTGCTTTTTAATTAATCCTCAGAGCAACATTGTGAGTTGGGTCTTTTCCCTCATTTTACAGATGGGGAAATTATAGACATAATTATTGCATTCACTGAAATACTGGCCCTAAGGTTTGCATCCAAGACCAGAGGAACTTCTCCTGCCCATCCCAGGGCCTCCTTTTATTCTTTGAGAACTTAAGGAACACTTACCCCATGGTTAAGATGGTGGAAGCTTGGCTCTCACCAACCCTTACTTCAGTAATCGCCAGCACATCTATTGCCAAGAAAACATAGAGGTGGGGAGGAAGTGGAGAGCAAAATGTGTACAACATGAGTGGGCAGGCTGCTTAGCCAGCAAGGAAAGTGTGAAGCTGCCCTTGACCCACCCATACTCTTGATCACTGGACTAGAGCTGGAGGCTCCTCCTGTTGACCCCTTTTCCAGAATAAAAAAGACAAAGCATGTTTGCTTAGAAACAGTGGATTTCTTGCTTAGAAGCAAGATACCACTGAGTAAACTTATCCAAGAAAATTTTTTTTCTCAAATATTGTGTAGGGTGGCCCTTGGAGGATTTTCTTGGCTTGAGGAAGGGCCTAGATTCCATTGCCTGAGTGTCCAGATGTTTGAATCCTTGGACAGGGGTCACCACACTGCCAGACTTACTTCCCACACCCTTCTACAAATGCTTCTCAGTACAGGCACATTTCTAAGGGCTCTAATAACACTAACTTCTCCAACCTTCATTACAACCTCTGAGGTTGTTACTATTATTATCCCAAGAAGAGGTAGATGAGGACACACAAGCAAAAAACAGAAGGTTTAGTTACTTGTCTAAGTCATCCGGGAATAAGTGAAAGAGTCCTTATTTGAACCCAGGCTTCATGGCGGAGAGACTGTGCTCTTGGCTACTACACTATGTCACCTCTCTACAAGGGATTCACACAAACTCCTTCCTGAGCATAACTGATACTATTCATAGCCTGAGAAGAACTGCCAGGTCTAAATGGGAACACTCAAAGGAAAGAAGAATCGAGTTAAGTGTTCTGACTTCCTTCTGCATTGTCTCCAGCCAAGGCCCTCAGCTGAGGCTGGGGAAGAGGCATGGAGAGACCTCCCAGGGAACTCCATGGGAAACCTTAAGTTCCTGATGCAGACTTCACGTCCCCACTGTCTGTCCTCAGCTAACTGATCCTCAGGTGACCATTTCTCAGTTTGAATCTCATAAGGGAAAAGTTCCTTGCATTGCATGACTGGTATTCAGTACCATTTCACCCTTAGTGTCTCTGTACGTAAACCAAGATGAAATTATTTTTCAGGCTTTCACTTTCCGACAAATTTGCTAGAAATAGAGAGCACACTCCTATGGAAGCCTTTTCTAAACTCACTGTTTATTAAGGTTTTCTCTTCCTGTTTTATTGCTCCTCCCTCCGCTTGCCCTTCCTGTGAATTCCATATGAACTGAACTCATTTCAGAGTCTTTCCCATACTCCCCACATCCATAAGCTGTGAGACCTTTAGTAAGTTTTGGTTAAGTTTTTCCCCTCCCTAGGAATTTTCTCAGTTCACATAAAATTTCTAATTTATTGGCAAAAAAAAGGTGACATAGTATCTTATTGTTTTAATGTCTGTAGCATTTGTAACATAAAACTTTAGAAATTTGCTGAGACTTCAACTAAAAGGGAATTTTTTCAAACTGTTGCAACAGGGAGTTTTAAAGGGAATGTCTCATCAAACTTGAGGAATGAAAGCGGTTTTATAGGGGAAAGAAACAAAAGCAGCATTGAACACTGCGATTTGGGTGGGTTTTGGTCAGGTCAGTATTGCAATCTTACAGAAATTAGTTTTACTTCCTGATTTGGCTCATTGTGCCTGTTACATCCTGTTCCCGGAATTGTTGACTCAGGAATTTAGGAGTGAGCTATTCTCTCAGAATAGCAGAGAGCAAGGAGGTCACTGTATATTCAGAGAAGAAAAATTTACAGTTCTCTGCATTCCCCCTTTTTATTCCTGACTTTGGTTATTCATGCTTTCTTTTTTTCATGATCAGTCTCACCAGATTTGAAACAGACATTTGGCTCTGTTCTCTATATTTTTCTATTTTGTTTTTTTCTGCTCTTTATTACTTCCTTATTTTAACTTTCATTAGGATTTATTTTGATTGTTCTACTTTTTGAGATGTTGCTTTGGTGATTACCAGGTTTTCTGATTTTCTGAAATATCTTTCTAGGCTGTAAATTTCTCTCTAAGCACTGCCTAAGCAATATCCCTCTGCTTTTGATATGTAGTATTTTCATTGTCCTTCAGTTGAAAATACTTTCTTCTTTGAACCATGATTTTAAAGTGTATTTGTAAATTTATGAATATAATAGACATGTTCTAGGTATTTTTTATTATTACTTTCTAATTTAATTTCAATTATTTAAATTTTGTTGAGATTTACTTTATGGTCCAGCATATATGTCAACCCCACCCCCCCCAGCTTTATTGGAATATAATTGACACATGCCATTGTGTAGATCAATTTTTGAAAATGTTTCATGTGTTCTTGACAAAAAATATGCATCCTTGATACACTGGTGCATAGTTCCATGCATATGTGTTAGAATGCTTGTTAATCTTATTGTTTAAATCTGTGTCTTTACCAATTTGTAGTCTGCTTGTCCTATTAACTAAAGAGAGGTGAAAAAAAATCTCTCATCATGAGTGTGGATTTTATATTTCTCCTTTGAGTTCTACATATTTATTAGGTAGATACTAACTTATAACTGTTCTATCTTCCCAGTGTTTTTTCTTCCCTGAAAATTTGTCTTAATGTAACACCTCCCTTTATCTCTAGGAATGGTTTGTGCCTTGAAGTCCCTGTTCCATCTAATATTAGTAGAGCTACACCAGTTTTCTACTGGCTTCATATAACTTCTTTCCATTCTTTTACTTTCAGACTTTGTGTCCTTATATTTGAGTCTTTTGTAAGCAGCAACATAGTGGGGTTTTGTACTTTCGCCCTATGTGCTATGGTCTATATGTTTGTGTTTCCCAAAAATTCACAGGTTGGAACCCTAATACACAGTGTAATGGTGTTAGGAGGTGGGGGCCTTTGGGGGGTGATTAGGTCATCAGGGTGGGGCCCTCATGAATGGGACTAGTGTTCTTATAAAAGAGACCCCACCTGACTCCCCAGCCCCTTCTGCCATGTGAGGATGCAACAAGAAGTCTGCAACCCTGAAGAAAGCCTTGACCCAACAATGCTGATCTCCAATCACTCTGGACTTCCAGCCTCCTAAACTTGAGAATTAACATTTTTGTGGTTTAAAAGCCACGCAGTCTGTGGTACTTTGTTATAGCAGCCCGAACAGACACTGTCTGACAATCTTTGTCATTTAGTGAAATTAAATTAAATGTAAATATTGGTATTTTGTGGAAGATTTACCATCTTCTTTTGGTCTTTTTTTTTTTTAACATCTTTATTGGAATATAATTGCTTTACAATGGTGTGTTGGTTTCTGCTTTATAACAAAGTGAATCAGTTATACATATACATATGCTCCCACATCTCTTCCCTCTTGCGTCTCCCTCCCTCCCACCCTCCCTATCCCACCCCTCTAGGTGGTCACAAACCACTCAGCTGATCTCCCTGTGCTATGCGGCTGCTTCCCACCAGCTATCTATTTTACGTTTGGTAGTGTATATATGTCCATGCCACTCTCACTTTGTCACAGCTTACCCTTCCCCCTCCCCCATATCCTCAAGTCCATTCTCTAGTAGGTCTGTGTCTTTATTCCTGTCTTACCCCTAGGTTCTTCATGACTTTTTCTTCTTAGATTCCATATATATGTGTTAGTATACGGTATTTTTCTCTTTCTGACTTACTTCACTCTGTATGACAGACTCTAGGTCCATCCACCTCACTACAAATAACTCAATTTCAATTATTTTTATGGCTGAGTAATATTCCATTGTATATATGTGCCACATCTTCTTTATCCATTCATCCGATGATGGACACTTAGCTTGCTTCCATGTCCTGGCTATTGTAAATAGAGCTGCAATGAACATTTTGGTACATGACTCTTTGAATTATGGTTTTCTCAGGGAATATGCCCAGTAGTGTCACCCTTCTTTTTAAATTTACCTTTTTGCTTAAAATATTCTATTAGTATTGAAATCTGTTGTATTTTTATGATTCCTCTAGATTTTACAATATTCACAAAAGTAACCAAAACCTTCACCCTAATACCGCAATCCTTTTTACTCTCTCTTATTTATCAGTCTTGTCTGGTATTTTAAGCCTATCTTAACAACTCTACATTTTTATTGTTTGGTATAAAATGTTGTTACATTTGCTCACATATTTTGTTCTTTCTTTTTGCATCTCAAAACCCCACCTGGGATCACTTTCCTTCTATATTAAAGTGCATTCTTTAAAATTTCCTTTAGTGAGGGTCAGCAGGGAATGAATGAAACAAATTGTCTTAAAATGTGCTTATTTTGTCCTCATTCACAAGAGGTATCTTCATCAGGTATAAAATTCTAGGTTGACAGTTATTTTCTACCTTTATACTGACATTTTCATTCCACTCATTTGGCTTCCATTGTTGCTGTTGAGAAGTCTGTTCCTTTGAAGGTAATTTTTAAATCTTTGGCTGTTAATTTTTTTTCTTTGATTTCCTGCAGTTGCACTATGATGCACATAGATATGACTTTGTAAATTTATCCTATTTGTGTTCTTTGAGCTTTTAAATCTATAGACCTGTTATTTTTCATCAGTTCTGGAATATCCTCAGCCCAATTACCTTTGTCCCTTTTCTTCCGTCTTTGCCTTCTAAGACTGTGGTTAAATATATGTTAAAACTTCCTAGTGAGACCATCCCATCTTTCTGTGTTTTCCCATATTTCTCTATATCTATGCTGCATTCTGGATAACTTCAAACCTATCTTTCAGCTCACCAATTCTCATTCCTCCTGTTTCACCATCTGTTGCCAAATACATCTTTAAATATTTTAAGCAGTCGTTTTCACAAACGCACCCAATAATTCTAATGTGACATCTGCGTGGGTCTGTTTTTCTGCTGGTTTCCAGTCATGCTGCCTTTTTCCTTATATGCCTGATTATCTTTGACTGCTTGCTGACTATTTCCCCTGAAAAATTGTTACCTGAGGTCTAAATTGAAGGAGTCCTCTTCTGAGGAAGTTTTATTTGCTTCTGCCAGGCCTCAGGTTGTGTTTACCTGGGTTGTAAGGGTTGGTCAGGGACCACAAATTGTCAGGATGTTCTCTTTTTCTTCAACCCTATTGCTATGCTCAGTAACGAGGTCAGTCTCTAAAGTACCCTGGGGGTGGGGAGGGGGATGGGTCTAGATTTGGATTTTTTGTCCTGAGGGTGTAGTACTCTGGGAACCCAGTTTAACTTTAGAAAAGTCACCTATAAGATTCATCATCTTGGGTGAACCTGGCCCTATCATCCTTCTCTCTCTCTCTCACTCTCTGTGGCTGGTGAAATGGTGCCTAACGCTGCATCATCAACACAGTCTGTGGCCTAAGCTGCTTTGGTGTTCACCTCTGATGACGAGATCCCATCTTAAAACAGCTCTACCTGTTTAAACTGCAGTCTTTTCATCCTCCATGCTCTTTTAAGGGGAAGGGAGGGCACACCACCTGCATTTTAAAAAACAGGTGGGAAACTGATCCAAAGAACCTAGACTACCTTCACCAGAAACAAAGTACTGTCTCATCTTTTCAACATCATTTTTTCTTTTCTAGACTTTGAGATTTTCCAGTCCAGATTTTTAGATTTATATACTTTATTTCTATCCTTCTAGTGCTTGCCCATGACATTTTACCATATTTAACTCAACAAAATCTAGAGTTAAACAGCATCTTTACCCTCCTCCTAAATAATACAAGCACTTCAGCCTGCTTTCACACAAATGTCCCAGCTTCCAATTTACCTACTATTGTCCAATATTCCAATTCTACTTATCTTTTAGCCTTGAGAATTAGACATGGCATTTTAAGAAACACAGTGTTTCAATTTACCTACACCTTGGCAATTTTATTTTTCTTCTTGCATGTCAGACGTCCTCTGGGAGGTGGTGGTGGCTGGTGGTCCCTAAACTAGCTCAAGTCCTGAGGTGGGCTTGAACAGATGCAGCTGCACCAGCTCACTGGATCTGTTCTTCACAGTCTGCCTGGAGTGGCTGGACACCTGAAGACCCCTCCTCATCTGGGATCAGTCCAAGCACCACATATCTGGCCCTAGGTAGACTGTGGGCCCATTTTCCATGTGTCCAAGTCAATGGAGGCTGTAATAGGAACATGAGCACCAGGAGGTGCTCAGTGGGCTGGGGCACTCAGAATCCCCATTCCTGTGGTAGCTGTCTTCTCCCTTGTTATTTAACCTGTGTCTCTTTCAAAAGTAGGTGATGCATTAGGTCCACATGGAGCTCATGTAGATGAGTGTGTGTGTGAGGGGATTGGGGACTTCAAGCCACAGGCACACCAACAGCCCAGGCCACATGGAAACCTTAAGTAACCTGATCATCTAAAACAGTTAGAGCTGGCCCTATATTCAGCCAATGAAAAGATTGGTCGATGCTCAGTGACTATTGGGAATCAATAGTCCATGGCCTCTTTCCTTTCTGCCCACTGTACACCAGAACTGCCAGGGACTAGCCACTCTGGACAATGCGTGAGCATTTCCAACGCTCCCTTTGATCAGGCCATCCTATTTTTCCCATTCTTCTCTTAAAAGGACCCAACTCAACATCCTGCTCAGATGTCATCAGTGCCTCCCTTCCCAGTAGGTGGAAGTCACTTTCCTTGGAAAGCCCACAGTTTAGTTCAGCATCCATTAGGGTGGCTTTGCTGTGGTCTCTCTCCTCTATCTACTCCTGCTTCCTAGTACCTAGGACAATGGATGCGCCTAGCAGATCCTCAACAAGGATTTGCTGAATAAACTAATACAAGTCTGTGGATAGGGTCAGGTTTGCCAGTGCTGCATGTAGAGAAGGACAAAGAGCAAGTGTGGTCATGACATTTCAAAGTGGAACTGAGTGGCGGAAATGCTCTTTCCCTCTCCCTTTTCTACAACCACCCCTCCCCCACCTCCACCCTCCTCCATCAAAACTTACCTTGTTTGGAGGCAAAGTGAAAGAAATACTTCTAAAAAGAGGCATGGAAACTGTATGTATGGAAACAGGAATCCTAGAGAGAATCAGAAAACTATCTGACCAGAGACTATTCTCTTGTAAAGAGTGGATTTTGGAGCCAGAGAGACCTGACTTACAACTCGGTCTCTACTGATAAGCCCCACGTGGAGTATTCTCAGACAGGTTACTTAATTCTCAGAAGACTCGCTTTTCACTCTTCGAGTTACCTAGTTAATAGTCTTATACATAGTTAACAATATTTTGTTAAATTCTATCTGTTCCCAAGAGAACTGTTTCTATGTTGTGACTCCTCACTCACACAGCCTGTCCACTCCCAGGGGTCATGATCCAGCCCTAGTATGAGGATTAATCCAACGTGCACTTCTCCTGGTGGAGGCACAACCTAATCTCTCATGAACTGTGAGCCACTAGCCCTGTGGGATGAGTCCTCTGGGCACTCCTTGGTTTGGATCTGGTATAACTTACCCCCCAAAGATAAGAAACACAAATGGCTCTCTCTGTATGATACTCCACCTAAAGTATGTCAGAGCCTGTTTACTTTTGAAGAATTCCTTTATTGGAGTTTCACCTTACCTTGCCACAACTATCTGGCTCTTCATGGCCGAGAGTGAGCCCTGAATAAAGTATTCACAACGTTTTACAACAGACAATACACACACGCAGTGCATGAAATCTTTACAGTAACACAATCAAACATTTAACAGGATTAAGAAGCATGAATTTCCTCCTATTCCTCCATTACTGGCAGCTACTTAGCTTTTTAGCTCTTGCAATAAAATGCTCTCCTTCTCATCATTCCTATTCATAGGAATCCCTGAATCAATTCTTTTTGTGTAAGGTACAAATTCATGTTGAAGATGTGTTCCATTAGTTATTGAATGTGCTGAATTTCTGTCCATGGTAGAACTCTTCATTTGTAGCATAATGTGTGAGGTTTTCACTTATCACACATTCATCATTCATTGAGAGGGTTCATTTGAAAATTTTTAAAGTTTCACCCATTCAATAATGTATAGCACAACATTACAACAGTCCAATCAACTTGAATTTATTTATGAGTGACTCTCTCCCATCTCCTGTTAGATTTATAAGTCTACACTTTTTACATTTCCTGCAATGAAATCCAAATTTTGTTTCAGAAGTTGTCATCACTCCCGGCAAATCAGTTAAATCAAAGTTATTCTTCATGATCACTACGATATTAATTTATATTCCCTGAAGCCTGCCTCTCCCTGAATTTGCCTACTGGAGGTCCTTCTTGGATCTTTTCCACTGACCAATGGTAATTGGAATTCAAAGCTATACCTGAATTTCCTACATTTCTATTCACATAATTTACCCAAATAAGAACTTTCTGATGGTGACTATGGGACTTCTAATTGAAGTCTTTTTCTCATCTGTGTCTTTTATGTCCAGAAACACCTACTTATTTTGAAGGTTTTCTCATACTCCATAACTTTGATAGGTTTTATCCCCAGTACGAACTATTTTATATTCCATAAGGGCTCAACTACTTTGACACTGGAACCTTCCTTGCTGGCTATGATTGAAAATCACAGAGAAGAAAATTACTCATGGTTTCACTTATACTATGTAAATTATAAGCCATGAACAAGGACCTCAGACACTCTTATACTCATAAGATTTTTCTTCCATTTGGGTTCTCTAATGCTAGATAAGCTCTGCCTCCTACAGAGACATGCTCATCCTGGTCCCATCCAGAGCATTCCCTCCCTCGTGAGTTCTCTTCTGTGATGCGCTACTATGACTTCCCATATTTGTCACATTTAAAGATTCCTCCCCAATATGGGTTCTTTTATGCTTGGTGAGATTCGATCTGATATTGAAAGCCTTTCCACACTCGTTACATTGGTATGGCTTCTTTCCAGTGTGGATCCTTTTGTGTTGGTCAAGGACTGATCTGTAATTGAAGGATTTCCCACACTCACAATTATACGGCTGCTGCCCACTGTGGACACCTTTATGGTTGATAAGACTTGAGTGTGAGATGTATGCCTTCCCACACTCATCACATCTATAGGGTTTCTCACCTGTGTGGATCCTTCTATGCACTGTGAGGCCTGAGCTGTTCCTGAATGCCTTCCCACACCTATCGCACACATAGGGTTTTTCCCCTGTATGGATCCTTTTGTGTTGAGAAAGGAGAGAGCTGTAACTAAAAGATTTCCCACACTCAACACATTTGAAGGGTTTCTCCCCAAGATGGACTCTTTTATGGCTTATAAGAGTTCTGCTTGAGAAAAAAGCTTTTCCACATTCATCACATGTGTAGGGTGTCTTGCCAGGGTGGGTACTTTTATGGTTAATAAGGCTTGAGTGTGAGATGTACGCTTTTCCACACACGTCACATTCATAGGGCTTCTCACCAGTATGGATTCTTTTATGCACTTTAAGGCTTGAGTTGTTTCTGAAGACCTTCTCACACCTGTCACACTCATAAGGTTTCTCTCTAGTGTGGACCCTTCTGTGTTGAGAAAGGAGTGAGGTGTAATTAAAAGATTTCTCACACACATCGCATTTGTAGGGCTTCTCCCCAAGATGAATTTTTTTGTGATTTATAAGGGTTCGGTATGTGATGAAGGCTTTTTCACACTCATCACACTTATAGGGCTTTTCCCCAGGGTGTACACTTTTATGATTTATAAGGCTTGAGAGTGAGATGTAGGCTTTCCCACATTCTTCACATTTGTAAGGTCTCTCCCCAGTGTGGATTCGTTTATGTACTTTAAGACCTGAATTATTTCTGAAGGCTTTTCCACACTCATCACACCCAAAGGGTTTCTCCCTTGTATGAATCCTTTTATGCTGTTCAAGGGCAGAGCTGTAATTGAAGGATTTCTCACAATAACTACATTTATAGGGCTTCTCCCCAAGATGGATTCCTTTGTGGTTTTTAAGGCTAGAGCGTGAGATATAGGCTTTTCCACACACATCACACTTATATGGTTTTTCCCCAGTATGAAGCCGCCTGTGGACTTTGAGTCCTGAATTGTTTCTGAAAGTTTTTCCACACACATCACATATATAAGGTCTCTCTCCAGTGTGAATCGTTTTATGCTGAAGAAGAAGTGAGTTATAACTGAATGATTTTCCACACTCCTTACATTCATGGGCTTTCTTCCCAGGGTGAATGCTTTTATGAACTGCAAGGCCTGAGCTATAGCTGAATGCTTTGCCACAGACATCACATTTGTAAGGTTTCTCTCCTGTGTGGATCCTTTTATGCACTATAAGGCCTGAGCTGTTCCTGAAGGCCTTTCCACATTCATCACATTCATAAGGTTTCTCTCCAGTGTGGATGACTTTATGCTGAATGAGGAGAGAGCTATAATTAAATGATTTCTCACACTCATCACATTTATAAGGTTTATCTCCAAAGTGGATGCTTTTATGATTTAGAAGTGTTCTGCAAGTAATGAAGGCCTTCCCACACTCATCACATTCATAGGGCTTCTCCCCTGTGTGAATCCTTTTGTGGACTCTAAGGCCAGAGCTATTACTGAAGGTTTTCCCACAGATGTCACATTCATAGGGCTTCTCACCTGTGTGGATCCTTTTGTGGACTCTGAGACCAGAGCTGTTCCTGAAGGCCTTCCCACACTCACCACATTCATAGGGCTTCTCCCCAGTGTGAATCCTTTTATGCTGGTCCAAAACAGAGCTATAATTGAAGGATTTTCCACACTCATCACACTTACAGTTCTTTTCCCCAGAATGGGTGCTTTTGTGGTTTATAAGGCTGGAGTAGGACATGTAGGCTTTCCCACATTCCTCACACTTGTACGGCTTCTCCCCAGTATGGATCCGCTTGTGGACTCGAAGGCTCGAGCTGCTCCGGAAAGTCCCCCCACAGTCATCACACTCATAGCGTTTTTCACCAGTGTGCATAATTTTATGTTGAACAAGTCGGGAATTATATTTGAAGGATTTCCCACAGTCATCACATTTATGTGATTTCTTAACAGCACTGGTTTTCTGCTGTAGAATGGGATGAGAGTTTCCATTAATGCTCTCCACACGTTTGCCTTGTTCACTGCTTTTCTGTTCTATACAGACAGGCTGGTGTGTAACATGTTTTGAGCTCAGATGTAAGCTTTTCTCAGATGCCTCATCTTCCTGTTCTGTCTTTATATTTGCTGTATTCTTGGTTTTGCCAATCTTTTCCCTGATGCCACTTTTGTCTTCCTTCATTCTTTTCCCCTCAGGCTTTTCCATCTGATTCTCTACCTTGCTATCCCAATCACAAGTTTCACCAACCTTAGATTTCTGCATATGATCCTTGTGAAGACCTTCCACTTTTGGCCACACAGATTCTGCATTTCCAATATTTTCACACTTTTCAGTTGATTCCTCATCCTCAGTGCCCCTCGTCTTCAAATGTGACACTAAACCAAGAAAATGAAAATGATACCTTCACTTTAGAAGAAACTGAAGGAATTACATCCAAATTCACTTATTCACTCAACAAATGTTTATTGACTACATGCTGTGTGATAGGTACCATTTTTAACTGCTGGGGATACAGTGGTGGACATGCCAAAATTTCTGTCCCTGTGGAGCTAATGCTAAAATGCTAGAGCCCTGGATTGTCAATGGAACAGAGAGCTTTTCTATTCTTGCATAACAGCTTAGCATGAGGCCAAGTTGAAACGGGTTGGAATGACGCACAGAACCAAAGGCAACATTGATCAATTTCTGAAAAATGCCACCTAGTCTTGGAAAAACAAACAGTGGGTAGAAGTAATTTCTGAAAAACAGGAGACTGAAAGAGTAGTAAAACAAAAGCCAAGAAGACATAATCAGCAGAGGGCAGGCAAGCAAAACTAAAGGAGAAATCAATACATGAGTAGAGGTATTGGGGAATTGGTTATGAAATCATGAGGACAGTCATGTCAGACATGAGAAGGAAAACAAGCTGCTGCTGCCTGTCGTTGGTGTGGCCCTCCTAGATTTCCCTTCCAAGGAAAACACTGACCCTGGAGAGCAGTTAGTCAGGGAGGAACTCTATATGGAAGAACACACTCTGGCTTGCCAGGCAGAGGCTTTCACTCCTACTTTATGAACAGGCTAACTGCAGTCAGAGCATATCAAAGATCAGAAGCTAAAACACAAACCATCAAGCAAAGGATAGTAATACTGCCTAGGTTCAAATACCTAGCTGTATGACCTGTATGAAAGGTATTTAACCTCTTTATGCCACAGTTTCCTCATCTGTAAAATGAGGGCAACAGAACTGTTTTGACTATTACATTAAATAAATAACATATATAAGGTATGGAGAACAATGCCAGTCACTTGGGTAGTTCTATATGCTATACCATCTACTTTATTATTTAATCAAGGTCAGGTTACTGGATCAGGGCTAGAACCTGAGGATAAACCACAGGACTCAGGAAAGGTAAACCCCTTCTCAAAGCAGATTTTAGGGCCCAGGCAGTGACTCTCTGTTCCCCTGAAGGCACTCTACACACAGCTGGCACTCCATCAGCATCCACCTGCTAAAAGACTGACTCTTGAGAACAAAAGAAACACTTCTAAACTAGTTGTTCCCCAACTTTAGACCTTTGTGATTAGACTTAGTTAAAATTCAGACTTTCCCTCTTACCCTGGGTATCAGACCCTCTTGGCTGGTACTCTGTAGTTCTACTTAGAAACTATATGTGAACATGTGACGAGAAAGCAAGGGCACTAAAAGTAAGATATATACTCTGGAGTAGACACATATAAAGAATCACACTCATGATCGAACTTATTCTTATGGGATTGGAATGATGGACTCTGAATGAAAATTTACAGAACAGGAGGAGCTAGAAACCCAGAATATCACCAGGAAGATAAAACAAAGAATCACTCAGTAGACATTTTAAAAAGGTGGTTCATGTGAGAAAGCTTCACAAAATGACTATTAAGTAATATTAGGTAAGAGATCATTAGAAGTCACTGAGGAATGCTGGCATGACCTATTTCCTTGCTCCCTTTCTTTACTTCCTTGGGCAGAGCAGTCCATGCCATTTAAAATGTGAGTGCTACTGGGTGGGCAGTGGAATTCCAGACCATCAACAGCAACACACCTTTCATCTGAATCCTGCTCCCATCACATCAGGGACCCTGCTCCATCCATTCCCTTTGGCCTTGGCCCCTCCACCTCTACTCACCCTCAGCCCCGAGAAGAGAAAGATGTTCAAGTTTCTACAGCCATAAAACTAATCCCCTAAAACTGCCAGGGAAACACACAAAATTTGTCAGGGGGAAAAAAAGAAAAGGAAGAGCTACAAGGGAGGAGAACTAACCATACTAGATATCTAAATATGCCAAAAGGCTGCTATAACTAAAACAGTGTGGTATTGGTATATAAATAAACAGAATAGAATAAAAATTCAGAATAATCCCAATTACACATAGAAATCAAGTATATGATAAAGATGGTATATCAAATTATTGAGGCAAAAACGGTATTTTTAATAGTGTTGGAACAAGTATAAAGCCATTTGGAAAAAAATAAAATTAGATCTATTCTTTACACCATTCACAGGAATAAACTCCAAACGTAGCAGATCTCTAAATATTAAAAACACTATACAAATGCTAGAAGAAAACATGGGCGAATGCCTTCATAACCTAAGTATAGAGAAAGTTTTCTATGACCCAGATGCAATAAATGAAAAGATTAATAAATTGGACTATATAGAAATAAAAGTAAAATTGCATGGCAAAAATACCATAAGCAAAATCAACACATAAATAACAAGGTGGAAGAAAATATTTGCAACATACATCATATATAAGTGTTTATATAAGTGATATCTCTAACAAAGAATTTTTAAAAGTTGAAGAAAAAGAGACTAAAAATCTTACAGAAAAATGGGCAAAAGACATGAAGACAATTCACAAAAAGAAAAACTAAAATGGCCCTTAAACATGTTTTCAATTTCACTCGTAATAAGAGAAATGCAAATAAGAACTATACAAAGATCCCCTTTCTCATCTATCAGATTGGCAAATATTCAAAAACTTAACAATATGCTCTGGGGGTGAGGCTGTGGGGAAACACGCATTCTCATCCATTACTGGGAATGCAAACTGGCATAACCCCTGTTGAAGGAAATTTGCCAATGTCTACACAACTATGTATGCATTATTCTCTAATCGAGAAATCCCATCTAGGAATTCAAACCAAAGATACACTTCCAACAATACAAAAGTACATATGCACAAAGTTACTCATCGTAGCCTTATTTTTAATTACAAAATTTGGAAGACTACCTACACGTCCATGCACAGAAGACTGGTTAAATAAACTACAGCACATATACACACTGGAGAACTAAAAAAGAATGAGGAACATTTCTATAAGTTGATAGGAAGCAATTTCCATGATAGGTTGTAAAGTGAAAAAAGCATATATGCTACATTCTACGTAAGAAAATTAAAAAAAAACAAGCATACAACTGCTTATCTTTTCAGTAATGAGAAAATCCACAGAACAGTGAAGCCTGTTACCTATAAGGGGTAGGGCGGGGGAACAGAACAGAAGGGAGAGGGGAGAGAGATGCTCAGAGTACAGCTTTTTGTATAGTCTTTACTCATGGAAGCATGATCATGTTCTGCAGATTCAAAGAATAAAATTAAATCAGTGAGAAAATGGGAAAGTGAAACCAGAAAGTGAACAGAAACAAATTAACTCATTTGTGTTTCACATGAATACCATAACAAGAAGGAAACAAAAAGAAACAAAGAACTAACCCATGTCACTTGGGTACATAGTATGTGACTATACTATATACTCTCAGTCTTGGGAAGGCTGGAGGGGGAAGTGGGGAAGGGCTGCAAACAATCCTTTTTAGCAGGTTTGCTTTCTGTAGTGGAATGGGCAAAGCAATTCACAAACAATTTTAGATCTATTATGAGACTGAGTAAATGTGTTGATTTAGTTGAGAGCCAGTGCCCTCCTGGAGGAAGAAGGAATATAAAAATATGGAACAGGGGAAGATAAGAAAGAACCCTTTGTGGACAAATTGGAGGTACTGGTGTAAACTCATGATTTCTAAATTATATATAAATGTGCACATCATATAAATGTATATTCACATGTATTTAAATTTGTATGTATACATGTGTAAATGTACATATATTCTCTAGCTCTGTCTGCTGACAGCTAAGAAGCAAAAATACCTGAGTTAACGAGCACACATCTAGCACCTTGTTCTGTGTCTCTACTACCATAATCTAGTAAAAGGAAGCAGGAGGATTCCAGGCTGGGGGCAGGATAGGTACAAAAGGAGCTGAGACATCCTGTTACGCCAGCAAATAAGGAGATGCTTAAAACAAAAGAAAAATGTGGGCACAAGATCTAGCTTCAACATCGAATTTAGGCTCCATAATTATGTAAAGAATTGTAAGCCATTGAAAATAGGATTTCATGAGTCCATACAGGCACACACAGGGGAGAAAGGGAGGCCTCTTGCTGAGAGCAGAATGCCAGGGCTGGTTGATAAATGTGGAGGGAGTAGTAGAGTTGCAAGAAAAAACTCAGCATTCTGCAACTATCAAGGTAAAGACTGGATCAGGGGAGAATTATCAATGGATTCTAAATCTAGGGGGAAATTCTGACAAGGAGCAGGATATATGCATGGTCTTAAAATATTCCCCCACAGACCACAAGGGGTAAAATAGTAATTACACAGTGGAGAGTCTTGGCTAGGGGTCTTAAGTTAATATTGCCAGTGGGGGCAGATAAACATCATGTGCTTCCAGAAGTGATGCTCTGAGAAGGACACATCACCTATAAGAATGCATTACCTGAAATGAAACAAGGAAACATCAGGTAGATCAGATAAATCCAAAATAAAGAACATTCTACTAAAAGCTATTTGTATTCTTCAAAAATGTCATTTTCATAAAAGACAAAGAAAGGCTACAAAAATGTTCCATATGAAAGAAGGCTGCAGAGATTTGACCACAAATTCAATACCTGACCTCACCTGGATATGTAGTGAAGGGACAAGCTTTATAAAAAATAATCGTGCCAACTGATGGAACTGGAGTATGTATGATAAGTTAGGCAAAAGTAATATCAAATTTAAATTTATTCAAGTTGACAATTATACTGTAGTTATGCAAGAGAATATCCCTATAAATATACACTGAAGTGTTTAGGGATAAAGGGCCATGCATGATGTATGTAAGTTACCCTCAAATGGTTTAGGAAAAAAATAGATAGATAGATAGACAGATGGATAGATATGCATGAAAGAGCAAGAGAGAGAAGACAAAATGAAGTAGAATGTTAACCACAGGTAAATGAGTAAAGGGTATTTTTTTCACTATTCTTACTCTTGAAATTTTTCTATATATTTGAAATTATTTCCAAATACAAAGTTTTAAAATGTCAAAATGTAAATTTAAAATTCTCTCAATTATATCTTCCCCTCCAGGTACTGCTTTCGCCATCCTGTCTCCTGTTCACAGTTGTGTCTTGGAAAAGTGGTCTTCACGTCCCGTCTCCCCTCATGCCTCATCTATTTAATCTGAATTCTTCCACTCAGACCATGCTGCATTAGCTTCTTCAGGGCCAGGTGCCGACTCCCCCTCCTGCTAGCCCTTGGATGTTCCTGGCTCCCTGTTCCATCTTGAACCTCTCCTCTTGTGACTCTACATGCTCTCCCTGGGCAGTCCCATATATATGCGTGGCTCCTACAAGCTGTCTTGCAGAACCTCATCTCTGGCCCACACTCCTCTCTTCAATTATAGAGCCTCACGTCCACCGTCTCGGGCACTTCTCTTTCCCCCGCCACTGCACATCCAAAAGACCGCTTAAGGCCAGCTGATTCCACTGCCTACACAGTTCTCATGTCACCACCCCCCACTCCATTCCCACTGCTAGGCTAGGGCCTTAGTTTAAGCCCTCCTAAATTCCCTTCTGAACTCCTGCCATATTCTCCCTACCTTCGTTCTTATCCCTTTCCAATTCTCTTCCAATAACTGTCAAGAATTTTGTAAAATGCACACGTGAACACTCCCCAGTGGGTGTTCCCAGGCTACCTAGTGTGCTTGAAGCCTTCTGCATCTGGCCAGCTGCAATGACTTGCTAAACACCAAAGGGGCCATGCTAATTCACCCCTTGCTGACACCACACTTACTAATGCTTGACCCAGATGGACCCTTTCCCCTCTCTCTGACAGGCTAATTCTCAGTTCCCTTCATGTCCTCTCGGATTCCTTGTTTGGTTGGCTGCTGACTGGCCGGGTCTACATGAAATCACAAATACTTCACTGCTTACCTCTCTAACCTAGGCAGACTCCAGGAGTCTCCCTGTTCTAGCCCTGCTTAACCTCCTCTGTTTGGGTGGAAGCAGAGTTTCCCATCATCTGACTGTAATTCATCCAATCCCCTTAATGACAAATCAAAACAGAGCAATATAAATGTGTAGCTTCATTGAAAACAGATGGTTTGCAATGAAATTCATATTAATCAATACTAAGACTAAGAAAAGTTCAGTCAAAAACACAGGCAGAAAAGCACTAAAACATAATGATGGTATTAGAAGTGGGAAGTCTGTGGGAGATACTTAGGTTACGAGAGTGGAGCCTTCATGAATGGGATTAGTGTTCTTAGAAAAGAGATACCACAGAGACCCCTTGGGGCCTTGGTCTTGGACTTCCCAGCATCCAGAACTATGTAAAATAAATTTGTTGTTTATAAGCCACTTAGTCTGTGGTATTTTGTTATAGCAGCCCACAAGGACTAAGACAGCTGCTAAATTGTAAAGACAGCCAAGAGAATAACAAAATATTAAGTTAACCTTACAAACAATACTGAAGATACATTCTAGTATCTCAGTTATCTCTGCGACTGAGTGTTTCCCAGCAAACTTATATAATGATCCATATCCTACTTTTCTCTCCAGCCACTGGGCTAGTCCTAGGGACACAGAGATGGATAAAACAAGTCCTGGCCAATAAGGACTTGCAAACTAGTATGAGAGTCTGGCAGGAAAACAACCAACACATGATAAAAATGGCAGACACTAGTCATGGATGAGGGAAGAAGGGGTAGGGATAGACTCTGCTTCAAAGAACTAGGAAGAACTTCAAGAAGAGAGGAATAGTTCTAACAGAGGGAAGAGCAGGTGCAAAGGGGCTGGTGTCCACCACCCTCTGGACATCTGGAACAGAAGCTGGCAGGCACAGCTGGATAAGTGGGCAAAAATAAGGGCTGCACCAGGCCCTGCCCATCATACTAAGGAGTCCAGACTTGATCCCGAGGGGTTTTAGGCAAAGAGGGACAAACTCGGATATGCATTTTGAAAGATCACTTATTCGATCAAATCAGGAGTTAGTAAAGGGCCAGACAGAAAACATTTTAGGTTTTGTTGGCCACATACAACTCTATTACTTGTTTTTCTTTTCCTTTTTTTCTCTTTGCTTTGCATTTTAACATCTCTTTAAAAATGTAAAAACCATTCTCAGCTTGCAGGCCATACAAAAACAGACCACAGACCCAGAAGTCTACCAATTTCTGTTAGATAAAATCAAGGAATCAGAATTAACTTAGGATGGTATGAGATAATGGCACTGTGGCCATTATCTTTTTTTTTTTTTTTTAAGACTAAAGTATGCTAGGATAAAATGGCATGATGTCTGGAATTTCCTTTAAAATACTTCAACAAAGAAAAATGAAAAAGGGAAAAGGGAAACAAATGTAGCCAAATCCTAATAATTGTTGAATCTGAGTGATGGATGTATGGAGTTCACTGTACTATTCTACTTTCCTGTAATGTTTACATTTTTTCATAATATAAAATTAAAAGAAATACACATCACTCATACTAGTTGCAATGGGAGAATGGATGGGGGGCTGGGGGAGAACTGAGTCCTGCAGTCTAGAAGGAGGTTATTATAATCCAATCAAGACTGATGTGGTGGCTAGCTCATGTGTCCCCTATGACACAAGAAAGGAATCCCTCCAAAAGCACAACTCCTGCATAGAGAGAGGGACAGACAGGTTTAATTTCTTAAAAGTTCTCAAAGCTGATGATGGGGAACTCCTCTCTAATCAGTTTTCAACAGAGAGAGAACTGGTTACATCCTAATAACCTAGTTACATCAGTTAAAAGTTTCACCCACAGAAAGCCATCCACTCCTTCCAAATTACACATGACCCACACCTCTGGGCAAATGTGTGCTTCATGTTGTTCATATTCTACCACCAATGCCTAGAAAAGAACATGCAGATAGTAAGAATCTGTTTGTAATTCTTACTATCCGTGCCCAGGAGAGTCAGGAGCCACTTCTCAAGAGAGTAGACAACTCACAAGAGAGGAACTGTGGCTCACTCTGGTTGAAAATTCCTGCCTTAACAACAGACTTCAATAAGCAACAGGTGCAACACCTGCAGCTACCGTGGATTTTCAGAGCACCAACCATATTCCACAAATCAATCTACCATGTGAATTATGTCTTAAGTTCTTGCATATTATACTGGACTTGGAGGTGACCAGAGAAAGAAAAAGAGAAAATAAGAGGGAATGTGAGGGCAAAATGCTTACCAACTCAGAAGACAAAAGTGGGAGTATGGGACAAATGAAAGATGAGACTAAGGAGTGAGAAAAGTGATATGCAGATGGAAAGAGAGAGTACGATTTGTGACTTAGTTATTGCATTAAGTTTACAAGTATCAGAATTGTAATTGGTTAACGTAAGTTGGTTCTACTGCTTAATCCTTATGATTAAAGGTGATTTTTCCTTAAAGTAAAGAATGAAATAGAGCACCCTCAAACTTGGTAGGGGAGAAGAGATTTCTAGTCATCCTAAGGAATAAGGTAAGCAAAGGAGATTTTCTGAAGCTAAAGGGGCAAAGACTGGCTTGAAGACAGTCATTAATAGATGGTTGATTAGGCTACTGTAAGGCTAAGTATCATAAACACAAGTCTCAGGAGAGAAAAGCTACTTGGTTTAATTTGTTCTTTAAACACTCTACATGACTTATGATAATAATGTATTGACATATTTAACAATCTACCAATAACGGGCAGAGTTAATGTAAAACAAAATTTTTTTATCATTGTTAATCCCTTCTTTAAAAACCCTTGCTCAGATAAGCCCTGGTACAATGTCCCTGGGTGTGCCATTGTTTGATGTAACAAAGAAACTGGAAACAACGCAAATGGCCTGAATAGATCTAAAAAATTACAGGACATCCAAAACATCCAAACAATGTCCAGTCCAATACCACAGCAATGTATTAAAAAAAAAAAAAAAAAAGGCTCTTTGTGTTCTGATGACCTCTAACATAGATTTACCAAAAGAAGCAAGGGGCAGAACTCTGAACAGTACCTTACCACCTGTGTAAAAAAAGGAGGAACTAACTACATTCAAATCTGCCAGTGTTTGCATAAAGAAACTCTGGGAAGATACACTCAAATGACCTAACAAATGTGGTTGGTTATCTACTGGGGTTGGGACTAGGCAGACGGTTGGGCAGAAGAAAACCTTTTCACTGACATCTTTTCATATTTTTAATATCTGAACCATATGAATACATTACATAGTCAAAAACTTATTTAAGAAAAAATCCTCGTGCTTTCAAAAAGAAAACACTCCTGGTGGCCTCCTAGTCCAAAAGTCTTAGAGCAGCACACCCAGCCCCGGCATTCCCCATTCCTAATTCACATCCCCACGCCTGGGCTCCCACAGGCTGTCCCCAGGTCTAGGAGCCCCCTCGACCTTCTTCTCCCTGGGACCTAGTCAATTCCTTCTCATCTTGAGAGAGGCAGCTACAGGCAGCCTGATCCCCTGTCTGTAAAACAGGTGAGCTCCCCTAGGGCGAAGGCCGAGAAGCGCCTCCCAGCAGCTCGATCCATACCTGCGGTAAGAGTCTCTCAACATCACTGCCCCATCAGAGAAAAATAAAGGTGTGTGTGTGGGGTCCCTCCAACTCTTGTATTCACTCTCAAATCCCAAGGCCAAACTGAACTGCCACAGGGGCTTATTTTAGAGCACTAATTTTCAGGGTTCCCCTCCCGCCCGAAACAGCAGCGAAGTGTTGAAAAACACGGGTGCGAGGCCCCAGCCCTCCTGCACGAACCGGGCAGCCCCAACCCGGCGCTGACCCGCTCGGACAGCCGGAGGTGGGGCGCGCAAGGAGCCCATTATATTCCAGGGGCGCGCCCTAAACCCCTCGGCCGGCCCGAAATCTTCCCTCCCCTCCACTTCCCCGAACGCGCTTCCTGATGTATGTGTGGGGAGGGGGCGCGCTTCCTCCCGGATCCCGCCCGAGACCCGAGGGGTAGCTAAGACCCTGCCAAGAAGGGGAGGGCGTGGCAGGCTAGGGCCGGGGGCGGGAGCCCGGGCGGCCTCGGACTCACGTACTGGCTGTGGGGGCACCGCGGGAGCCCGGCCGCCGGCGGGACAAAAGCGCTGACGGCCCGGCCGGAATAACTCACGCCGGCTCTGGGGCACTTCCGAGTCCTCTCTGGGAGGTTGGAGGACTGACTCGATGATAGTTCCCGTTTCGGGCACGTGACCCGAGGTGCTTCGCGACTGCGTGGGCGCAGAGGGAGTGTTGTTCCTTTACTATCAAGATAAATCCAGTGCTCGTTGTGGCGCGAGCAGGGGGCGAACTGACGAAGTTCCAGTTTTCAAGGACTTTACGTTCTGGGGTGGGGCAGACAATAAAGCAAATAAGTGGCTCGGTAGAATAAACACCCGAAGACCTCTATTTAAACGTAATTTGTTACAAAGTGAGGCTGTGTGGGCGACCCCGGGAGGGAGGAATGAGGGCAGAGGAGAGGGCGGGGACTGGGGCCCCTGAGGGTCTTAACAGGGGTGGCGCGGCGGCTGGAGAGCTCTTTCCCGCAGAGCGAAGCGAAGCGCTCCCGGACGGGCAGCTCAGGGACCAGACCTGACCCCAACTCTGCAGCTGCGGCAGCAGGGCAGTGACCTCCGGTGTCGGCTTCTGAAACCCCAGCTTGAAATGACTGAAAAGCGATCCTTTCTTTAAAGTAGCATCTAAATATCTTTTAAGTTTAAGTAATTGCAGAAGACATTTTGAGGGCACATTGTGAATACTGACATTAAAAAAAAAAAAACCACCAAACTGCTTCTCATTCTTTAAGATGCATCCAAAGGACTCTAAATACGTGACGATTTGATACTATTATCAGCTATTATACGTGACGATTTGATACTTTATCCACTTTATTACAGTCAGGAATTTTACATCTTTTTGAGTATTTTCCTTGAACCTATATCTTTATGTCCCTCACAGGGTTTTTATCCTAATCTAAAATATTTTAGTTCTATGTGCATCACTGAATTTTTTTTTTTTTTTTTTTTGGTGGTACGCGAGCCTCTCACTGTTGTGGCCTCTCTCGCTGCGGAGCACAGGCTCCGGACGCGCAGGTTCAGCCGCTCCGCGGCATGTGGGATCTTCCCGGACCGGGGCACGAACCCGTGTTCCCTGCATCGGCAGGCGGACTCTCAACCACTGCGCCACCAGGGAAGCCCACATCACTGAATTTGATTCTAATGTAAAATAGTTTTGTGCTTTAAGTCTTATCGTTCACGGGCCTCCCTGGTGGCGCAGTGGTTGAGAGTCCGCCTGCCGATGCAGGGGATATGGGTTCGTGCCCCGGTCTGGGAGGATCCCATATGCCGCGGAGCGGCTGGGCCCGTGAGCCATGGCCGCTGGGCCTGCGCGTCCGGAGCCTGTGCTCCACAACGGGGGAGGCCACAACAGTGAAAGGCCCGCATACCGCAAAAAAAAAAAAAAAAAAAAGTCTTATCGTTCACCCTACCATGCATTTCCATAACAAAATTAGAAGTTTACAATTTTTTCTCGTGTTAAATATTTTCTAATTATTAATAAAAGTATATCTATTGCACAATATTACTATCAATTCTTAGACAAAAAGTGAAATGCTTTGGAAGCACAACTTTTAATAAGATGGATTTTTTAATAGTTCAATATATGCAAGTTACTTGGATGGATTTTACTTACCGCTGTAGTTGTTACAGGAGAGTAGGTTCTTGCCTCACGGCAGAAAAAATTCAGAGATGAGACATGGAGGTCAAGAAAGAAAGTGAGGATTTAAGCGCTAGCTGGTAGGCTCTGAACGGAAGAGCGGGCAGACGCAGGTGAGTAGCTACCCTGAGTTTCTTTGGCAAGCCGGTGATGTGGGGTGCAGAAATGAATGGAAGGAATATTCACTGGGGAGGGAGAGGTTTGGGGTCGTATTTCCTGATTTTCATCCCAGCTCCACCTTCCCGAGGAGAGGAGTGATTTTTGTCCTTATTTAGCCTTGATGGTAGTGTCATGGCTTTGGTGCATGATGGGAACTTTTTATCTGCAAGGCTAATTTTATTGTAATGAGGGCATATTGAGCAAAAAGTTACATTTGGACACTGGAGATTCCCACCTTTTCTCACCTTTCTTTGCCTCCAGGACACATCACCCCAAAATATGTGGTTTCCTGTCAGTCTGGAGGTTCCTGCTTTTCTTTGTTTGCCCAAGGAGCCCCGGTGTTCAGAAGATATATGGTTTCCTGCCATTTGGCCTGTGCCCCTCCTTTCTGTGATCATATCTAGCTATCTGCCTGCTCTGAGTGAGCAAATGTTCAGCATCATTTCCACACTTCTTTTACATTTTTTATAGATGCAGGTAAATAGTGGGAATAGAAGGGGATTCCTTGTAGCAATGGGTCTTTGATCCATCTGGCTCCATATCAGTACGAGGTGTGCTCTGTCATAGAAAAGACCCAGGCAGCTTCAAACCCTGGGAGCAGAGTCCCAGGACTTTTTCAGCTGCGTGGTTTTAGGCAAAAGCACATGCACATGTTGAGGCCTGGGATTTTTAGCTACCCCCAAAAGTAGCCTAGAACACATGTAGGTATTGAGCAGTTGAAAAGTGGCTAGTTCTCTGAGCATCTGAATTTTTAATTACAGTTAATTTAAATAGTCACATGTGGCTAATAGCCCCTTACTGGACAGCAAGGCTCTAGATGTTGCTTTGGGCAGTCCTCACATGCCTCCAGAAAGATTCACACTCTAGATTGAAGGTTGCTATGTTGGGCTTGCCTACCATACATGGCAGAGGAAGACTGTTTTTATCCTTTATGTAGCAAAGTAGAAAAATATTTATGTCCAGGCTGGGTGGCTTTGCTCAGTGAAAGGTATTTGGTGGGGTGGGGAGTGGGAGACAGGGATCATTGAGAAGCCCGCATAATCTTGATTTTCATTTTAGGTAATTTTTTTCCTCCGTGAGTTTTGCTATACTCCAGGCACCTTTTGTTTGGCCTTGTGTCTACACACACACGCAGGCGCGCACCTTTTCCAACACCTGTCTCTTCTGTAAATCTACAAATCAGAGCAGTTAGACCTCCCCTGTCCACTATGTTAGCCACTATCCACATATGGTAAGCATATTAAACAGGTAGTCTGAATTGTGATGTGCTGTAAATGTAAAATCCATACTGGATTTCGGACTTGGTAGGAAAAGAGAATGTAAAATATTATTATGTTGATTACATAATGAAATGATAATATTTTGGTTTTATTGGGTTAAATAAAAGATACTGTTAAAATGAATTTTCACCTGTTTCTTTTTACTTATGTGTCTACCAGAAAATCAGAAATCACATACATGGCTGGCATTACATTTCTAGATTACGTTTCTAGATGCTGCTCTAGAAGGCCAAAAGGTACGGCAATGACTGCCCAGAGTTTGCCCTTCCTTTGGGGTTCATCTGCCCCCTTTGGAGTGGTTCAAGTAGAGATTAATGTTGAGCTATGCCCAAAGGAGCTTGCTTACAACTCCACTTTTAGTCCTTGAATTTGGTCAAAAGTCCTTCTTCCACTATGGCATAATATCAACTCGTTATGTAAAATTTGGAAAAAAAAGAAAAATTAGGAAAACTAACCACTTTTAATCCTGTTACCCAGTGGCAACCACTGTTAACATCTTGGTAAACTTCTTTCCCTTTTTATCGCCAATTTTCAGTTTTAGATAGTTATAATTGTACTATATCTCCAATTTTTAGATAGCGTTTTTACAAATAAAATTATACATTATCATTTTCCGTGTTGTTACTCTTTGTGATATTCTACTGACCTATAATCTCTTCCTTCTCTGCTTTTAATAATTTAAGTTCTTACTAAGTCTTTAAAAAAAAACATAAATCGGTGCTGTAATACATAGTAGTGTGCAAAAGCCTTTCCTATGTTTTCCTTGGAATAGTTAGTAAGAAGAGTCAAGGAGCATTGGAAGCAATCAGAGCAGAGAACTGGACAAAGATGTTACCCCCTCCTACCATTATTTCCACTGCAGCTGGATAAGGGAAAAGAAAGCAGAATATAAACACTGGAAAGCAGGGGTATCATTATCCTATTTGTAGATTAAAAGATTTCATTTTGAAAAGCCCTAGAGATTCAGCCAAAAAAAAAAAATCTAGAATAAACAGGAAGAGAATTCTGTAAGGGGTGTGGTTCCAAATTAACATACAGAAACCAATCATTTCCTTATGTACAAACTAGAATTAGAATAATGGAAGGAAAGATTATGTTTACAGTAGAAACAAATATACAAAAGGCCAAATACCCAGAAATTAACAAGATATGTGAAGACCTATGTGAAGAAAAGTTACATTGCTCCCGGGGTCACAAAAGATTAGCTAAACTTATGGAAAGATTCTCAGATGCACCATTCACAGACATGGATTCAGCATCAGAACAATGTCATTTGTAAATTAATCTGTAACTAATGATCCCAATAAAAAATAGCAATAGAGGGTGGGAGGGAGGGAGACGCAAGAGGGAAGAGATATGGGAACATATGTATATGTATAACTGATTCACTTTGTTATAAAGCAGAAACTAACACACCATTGTAAAGCAATTATACTCCAATAAAGATGTTAAAAAAAATAGCAGTAGAATCTTCTTTAGCAACATACCATTTATTCTAAAGTTCATGTGGGAAAATGAACAAGCTCTTACTTGTTTGTTTCTAGCTAGAAAATGCCTGAGAAAAATAAAATGTGATGGGGGAGCACTGTTACAGAATATCAACAATTAAGTTGGTGTAATTATGAGACATAAAGTCTGAAAATAGACCTAAAGAGTCATGGGTATTTAGAGTCTGATAAATGTTGTACTTCATATCAGTGGGGAAAAGATGGTGTGGGGACAACTGTCAAGCGTTAGAAAAGCATGTTGGGGGCTTCCCTGGTGGCGCAGTGGTTGAGAGTCCACCTGCCGATGCAGGGGATGCAGGTTCGTGCCCCGGTCCGGGAAGATCCCACATGCCGCGGAGCGGCTGGGCCCGTGAGCCATGGCCGCTGAGCCTGCGCGTCCGGAGCCTGTGCTCCGCAGCGGGAGAGACCACAATAGTGAGAGGCCCGTGTACCGCAAAAAAAAAAAAAAAAAAAGCATGTTGGGATTCAAACCTCTGTTCTTATACCAGGATAAACTCCAGATGTGTCAAAGAATTAAATGTAAAACTTGCCCACACTAACCATCACTGCTGCTGCTAGCACCTCCATAAAAATATTAGAAAAAAGAAACACAGGACATTTTTTAGATCATACTGGAATGAGGAAGGTTTTTTTTCTTTGTTGCTCTAAAACAAAATCCAGAAACCATAAAAGTGAAGAGTAATCAATTCAAATACACACAAATAAATTTTATTTTAAAACCACCATAAGAAAAGTGAAGAATCAAATGGCTAACTGGGAAAAGGTATTTGCATTTTGTATCACAAAGCGTAAATTTCCTTGCTACACAAAGAGCTCTTCCAAAACTGAAAGACCAACAATCTGATAGAAAAGTGGGTTCACAGAAACGTATGTACAAATGATTCATAATAACAATGCAAACCCAAACTTCACGGAGATGCCATTTTTCTCTTATCAGAATGGCAAAGATCCAAAAGTTTGAGAACACACTGTGGTGGTGGGAAAAGGGAGGAAGCAGCCCTCTCCTGCTGTGCTGGAGGAAGTGCAGACTCTCCTAACACCCAGGAAGGCACTCGGCAGTACGGATCACCATGCATGCATCCTTTAAAAAAAAAAATTTTTTTTTTAAATTGAGGTATAGTGAGCTACCAGAAAACTACTAGAGCTCATCAACAAATTTGGTAAAGTTGCAGGATACAAAATAATACACAGAAATTTCTTGCATTCCTGTACATTAACAACAAAAAAATCAGAAAGAGAAATTCAGAAAACAATCCCATTTACCATCGCATCAAAAAGAATAAAATACCTAGGAATAAACCTACCTCAGGAGGCAAGAGACCTGTACTCAGAAAACTATAAGATACTGATGAAGGAAATCAAAGATGACACAAACAGATATAGGGATATACCATGTTCTTGGAGTAGAAGAATCAATATTGTCAAAATGACTATACTACCCAAAGCAATCTACAGATTCAATGCAATCCCTATCAAACTACCAATGGCATTTTTCACAGAATTAGAACAAAAAATTTTTAAATTTGTATGGAAACACAAAGAACGCCCCCCCCCCGAATAGTCAAAGCAATCTTGAAAAAGAAAAACAGCTGGAGGAATCAGGCTCCCTGACTTCAGACTATACTACAAAGCTACAGTCACCAAAACAGTATGGTGCTGGCACAAAAACAGAAATATAGATCAAGGGAACAGGATAGAAAGTCCAGAGATAAACCAACACACATATGGTCAACTAATCTATGACAAGGAGGCAAGAATATACAATGGAGAAAAGACAGCCTCTTCAATAAATGGTGCTGAGAAAACTGGACAGCTACATGTAAAAGAATGAAATTAGAACACTCCCTAACACCATAAACAAAAATAAACTCAAAATGGATTAAAGACCTAAATGGAAGGACAGACACTATCAAACTCTTAGACTAAAACATAGGCAGAACACTCTCTGACATAAATCACAAGATCTTTTTTGATTCACCTCCTATAGTAATGACAATAAAAACAAAAATAAATAAATGTGACCTAATTAAACTTAAAAGCTTTTGCACAGCAAAGGAAACCATAAACAAAATGAAAAGACAACCCACAGAATGGGAGAAAACATTTGCAAATGAAGTGACTAACAAGGGATTAATCTCTAAAATATACAAACAGCTCATGCAGCTCAATATTAAAAAAACAAACAACCCAATCCAAAAATGCGCAGAAGGCCTAAATAGACATTTCTCCAAAGATGACATACAGATGGCCAAGAGGCACATGAAAAGATGCTCAAAGTCACTAAGTATTAGAGAAATGCAAATCAAAACTACAGTGAGGTAGCATGTCACACTGGTCAGAATGGCCCTCATCAAAACATCTACAAACAGTAAACGCTGGAGAGGGTGTGGAGAAAAGGGAACCCTCCTACACTGTTGGTGGAAATGTAAGTTGGTACAACCATTATGGAGAACAGTATGGAGGTTCCTTAAAAAACTAATATAGAACTACCATATGATCCAGCAATCCCACTCTTGGGCATATACTGGAGAAAACTGTAATTCGAGAAGATACATGCACCCCAATGTTCATGGCAGCACTATTTACAATAGCCAAGACATGGAAGCAACCTAAATGTCCATTGACAGAGGAATGGATAGAGAAGATGTGGTACATATATACAATCGAATATTACTCCGCCATAAAAAAGAACAAAATAATGCCATTTGCAGCAACATGGATAGACATAGGGATTATCATACTAAGTAAGTCAGACAGAGAAAGACAAATATCATGTGATATCACTTACATGTGGAAGCTAATAAAAAATGATACAGATGAACTTGTTTACAAAACAGAAACCAACTCACAGATCTTGAAATCAGACTTACGGTTACCAAGGGGGAAAGGCAGGGAGGGATAAATTGGGAGATTGGGATTAACATATACACACTACTATATGTAAAATGGATAACTAATAAGGACCTACTGTGTAGCACAGAAAACTACTCAATATTCTATAATAACCTACATAGGAAAAGAATCTGAAAAAGAATGGATATATGTATGTGTATGACTGATTCACTTTGCTGTACACCTGAAACTAACACAACATTGTAAGTCAACTACACTCTAATAAAAATTAAAGAAAAAAAAAGAGAGAGAAACTAGTTCTTCAAGTCAGCTATGGCTTGACCATAACATTGGATGTCAATGTCAATACCTGCAAGAAAATTGAAGTATAGTTGATGTACAATATTATATAAGTTACAGATATATAATTAGTGATTGACAATTTTTAAAGGTTATACTCCATTTATAGTTTCATAAAATATTGGCTATATTCCCTGTGCTGTACAATATATCCTTGTAGCTTATTTTATTTTTTTTAATTAAAAATTTTTTTTTTATTTTTGGCTGTGTTAGGTCTTCATTGCTGTGCACAGGCTTTCTCTAGTTGTGGTGAGCAGGGGCTACTCTTCATTGCAGTACACAGGCTTCTCATTGCAGTGGCTTCTCTTGTTGCAGAGAAAGGGCTCTAGGCACGTGGGCTTCAGTAGTTGCAACACACAGGCTCGGTAGCTGTGGCATGCAGGCCCTAGAGCAAGCGGGCTTCAGTAGTTGTGGCGCATGGGCTCAGTAAGTGTGGCTCGTGAGCTCTAGAGCACAGGTTAAGTAGTTGCAGCATGCGGGATCTAGGGCACACAGGCTTCAGTAGTTGTGGTGCATGGGCTCAGTAGTTGTGGCTCACAGCCTCTAGAGTGCAGGCTCAGTAGTTGTGGAGCACGGGCTTAGTTGCTCCACATCATGTGGGATCTTCCTGGGCCAGGGATCGAACCTGTGTCCCCTGCATTGGCAGGTAGATTCTTAACCACTGAACCACCAGGGAAGTCCTGTAGCTTATTTTATACATACTAGTTTGTACTTCTCAATCCCCTACTCCTATCTTGCCCCTCCCCCTTCACTCTTCCCACTGGTAACCACTAGTTTGTTCTCTATATCTGTAAGTCTGTTTCTTTTTTGTTATATTCACTGGTTTGTTGTGCTTTTTAGATTCCTCATATAAGCAATATCATACAGTAATATGCATACATCCTTTGCCTTGGTGACTCTGCTCTAGAAATTCACCATACTGGTGTAGTCATGCACTCATAAAATGGTGTGTGAAGAAGTCATTCACTGCAGCACTTTTAAAAGTAAACGATTGAAGAAAACCTAAAAAGTCCAAAGTAGGAAAGTAATTAAATAAATTCTTGTACATCCACATGTACTAGTTTGCTTGGGCTGCTATAACAAAGTACCATAAACTGGGGTGCCTCAACAGCAGAAATCTATTGTCTCACAATTCTGGAGGATAGAAGTCCAAGATCAGTGTCAGCAGGGTTGGCTCCTTCTGAGAGCTGTGAAAGAGAATCTATTCCATGCTTCTCACCTAGCTGCTGGTGGTTTGCTGGAAATCTTTGGTGTTCCTTGGCTTGTAGACACATCACTCCATCTCTGCCTTCATCTTCACATAGCATTCTCCCTGTGCGCATGTCTGTATCCATATTTCCCCTTTATGTAAGGAAACCAGTTACACTGGATTAGGGCCCAACTTATGTAACAGAGAACAAATCTGACTCCACATTGGATCTATTCCTTTAGCTCTAAACTTTGTGCTCTGTTGCCTGTGCTTAGTCATGCACATTTTTTACCTTCTGTAAAAGTCATGCACATTTTTTACCTTCTGTAAAAAATGTTGCCTATAGCCTGAAATATACAGGATAGCCCATTCTTAAGGCTCTGACCTTTAAAGGTATAACATTTTCCCATTAAAAAGTTGCAGAACAGAGAACAAGTTTTGTCTTGTTGGAGGTTTATAGGAACATTGTGACCAACCTACTTTGACAGTTGCATGAACAAAGGATTCCAGTGCCAAGAAGTTTGCAACCATCAGCCACACACCCTCCTTTTGGTATAAAATAAGCCTGAAAACTAAGATGGTTATTTGGGACACTAGTTCCCACCCTCCTGGTTGGATAGCTTTTCAGATAAAGTCGCTATTCCTTGCCCCAACAACTTATCTCTCAATTTATTGGCCTGTTGTGCAATAAGCAGTACAGGCTTGGAACTGGAAACATCTACTCCACTGTGACTTCATCTTAAATAATTATGTCTGCAGTGACCCTATTTCCAGATAAGACTACATTCTGAGCTACTCAGGGTCAGGAGTTAGGACTTCAACAGAAGAATTTTCAAGGGGATACAAAACAACCCTTAATACCATGCAACAGACTAATATTCACCCATAAAAAAGAAATAGGGAGCTCTTTATGAAATGGTGTGGAAATATCTAAGATGCAAGAAGTCAATGTTCCAAGTTATCATATGCTATACTTTGTGTAAGAAAGGATGAAAAGAATATGTACATATTTGTATACATAAAAATATCCCTGTAAGTTTGCACCAGAAACCACTAACATTGGCTGTCTGTGGGGAGGTAGCTGGGTTGTTGGAGGAGATAGGTGGGAAGGAGAATTTTCAGTGCATATCCTTCTTATACTCCTTGCATTTTGAATCATGAGAGTGTAGTATTTATTCAAATTTTAAATTTAAGCTTAATAAAACTTAAATGGAATCAGACTGCTAAACTACTCTCAAGAAGGATTATATCAATTTACGAGGCCCCCAGCCATAAATACAGAGCCCTTTACACACACACCTCTCCAGGATTAGGTTTTAACAGGTGTGTTTTTTTCTCTAAATTTCCAGGCAAAAAATCATATTTTGTTTAATTTGCTTACCCTTATAGTGATCTCCTCCTTTGACCACTGGCTCTTCTTAGATCAAGTATCATCTTGACACCTTTTGCGGAGTTTTTATACATTGTAGGAATGCATTATGTATTAAAGAATTATAATTTAATTTAATTATAAATTAAAGAATTTGCTATAAATGTTGCTATTCTCTTTGCTGTTTGCCTTTTAATGTCAGTGATTTCCTTTCACACAATGAAGATTTAAATGGATGTGTAAAATTCCTATGTGGCACTGTTGAGCTGCAAGAGAGACAGGGAAGAACCTGCAGAAACATCAGTTATCAGGGACTCTTAAGGGGTAACTCACAATCCCTGGAAAAAGATCTGGAAGGGACAGTAGTTCTCCTACTGTTCTCATTTTTGGGGCAAAAGTAGATGTATCTTTTTTTTTCAGAAGTCCTGGCTGAAACTTGTATCTGCAGTGATAATCAACAATATTGAACACTCTTATGGTGTGTATTTTGTACTAGGTACTATTCTAAGTGCTTTACATATATTGAATTTTCTCATCAACCCTATGATGAAGGCACTGTATATACCACCCTGCGTCCTATAGATGAGGAAAAAAAGAGGGTAAGCAAATCACCCAAGGATACACAGCTGGGCAGTTTAGAAGCAAATCACCCAAGGATACACAGCTGGGCAGTTTAGAAGCTATGATCTTTGACATCTTTGAAACATTGTCTTGAAAACATCTTTGGCACTTGCTGGTCCAAGCCCAGCTGACTGATCTCCTCTTGGAGATGCATTTTTCTCCACTTGTTGCTCACAGACCGCAGGACACCAAGACCAAGTAGGAGCCAATTTTTTTTTTAAAAAGAGAGAGAATTAGACTTCCTGTTGTAAACATGGATTAACTCACAGTTATATAAGACTTTGGGGAAGTTGAAAATCAAAGGAGCTCTTTATTTCCCTAATTTGGAGAGCCAGCCCTTAGAAAATGGAACCCTGCTCCAAGGCATCTCTCTTGAATCAGTGTTGGGCTCTGGGTTTCTAGGTAATTGTGTAACCCTGGGCTGGTACTTAACTGCCCTGGGTCTCAGCATCCTCATCTGGAAAATAGGTAATAACAGTACCTACTTCATAGAATTGCTGTGAAAAATAAATTAGTATATATAAAGCAGTTAGAGCAGGGCCTGACATATAATAAGCACTATATCAGTATTAACTACTATTGTTACTGGGGTCACATTCCTATAGGCATTGGCTCCTGAGGGGAGTAGATCGTCCTCCTTCATTCCCCAGTGAAGAGAAAGATATTGAGACAGGACCTGAGGTCTTAGAAGTGCAGCTTTATGCAGGGTCAAATGTTGACTCCTTCTCCCTGGGTCTGGCTCTCTTGGAGCCCAGAGAAGCACTTAGAGGAGAGGCCTGCCTCTAGCAGGGGGGTATCTGTAAGGGACCCAGACTGCCTAGGATCTGTGGGTATCAAGTGTAGCCAGTGGTAGGTTTTTCTCCCAATAGTGAGGTCTTGTGAAACATCACGGCCTGTTCTTGGCTGGGTTAGAGAAAATTACAGAAAAGGCTGAGGTCCATATTTTTACCTGCGTGGTGGGCACCAGTGTTCCTAAAACTCTGGAGATGATCTGTTTGTACAAAGCGATCTAACTAAGCTGGAGGGAACAGCAGTGTAGACACACATACAACCTGGACTTGCCCTGGAGAATACATGGAATATCCCAAAGACCTAGAGAGAGATACTAGAAAGAGACAATGGTTTAGTCAGGATAGGTTAGACTAGGATGCATTAACAAATAAACCCTCCATCCCAGTGGCTGAACATAAGAAGATTTATTTGTTGCTCATGTAAAGTTCAGTGTAGATCAGCCTGCCCTCCTTCATCTTGTAGCCATAACATCTAGAATACATGGACTTCAGAGTTGTCACTGTAAAGAAGAGAAAGCTGGAAGATCCTGTGGAGTGTTTCAAGGGGCAGGCCTAGATGTGCCCTACATCACTGACGCCCACATTTCTTTGGAGAGAACCAAGTCACAAAGCTCCATTCTAACTGCAAAGGCGGCAGGGAAGTGCGGGAGCTGGTGGATATTTGGTGAACACTAATAGTCTTGTCATAGTCAGGGAACCTCAAAAAGGGGAAAAGAGAAAGGCTCTATGGCCACACTGAACTCTTGCACCATCATTTGGCATGATCCAACGATGTGGTCAAAACGTGGCCTTACTTGTTACACAAGTTGGCAAAACTTATATTCAATTGACATAGGAGTCTTCCCTTAAAGTTTGGGGGTGGGGGGCTTTCCCTTCCAAGGTCCTCATGGCATGGCAGCAAGTGATCCAAGAGAGAGGTCAAGGCAGAAGCCACAGTGCCCTAGTCGCTGAAGGCTTTTTTTTTAATGCCCTAGTCTCTGAAGTTGCACCCTGCTATTTAGAAGCAATCATTAAGGCCGGCCCACATTCAGGGAGAAGGGAATTAAACTCCATCTCTTTATTTTTCTCTTCAAGTTTTATTGAAATACAATTATACAGCACTGTATAAGTTTAAGGTGCACAGCATAATGATTTGACTTACATACATCATGAAATGATTATCACATATAAGTTTAGTGAACATCATCTCATACAGATAAAAAATTAAAGAAATAGAAACAAAATTTTTCATTGTGATGAGAACTCTTAGGATTTACTCTCTTAACAACTGTCATATATAACATACAGCAGGGTTAATTTTATTTTTTATGTTGTACATTACATCCCAAGTACTTATTTATCTTATAACTGGAAGTTTGTACCTTTTGACTACCTTCATCCAGTTCCACCTTCCCCCACATCCCACCTCTAGTAACCAAAAATCTGATCTTTTTTCTATGATTTGTTTGTTTGTTTTTGAAGTGTAATTTACCTACAGTATTATGTTAGTTCCTGTTGCACAACATAGTGATTTGATATTTTTATACATTTCAAAATGATCACTATGATAAGTCTAGTTATGATATGTCACCATACCAAAATATTGCATATAAACCCCATCTCTTGAAAGGAAGAATATAAAAGAATTTGTGGACATATTTTAAAACCACAACAGTCTTCCTAGAATTTATTTTAAAATATGATTTTCCTGGGAATCCCCTGGCGGTCCAGTGGTTAGGACTCGGCACTTTCACTGCCATGGGCCCCGGTTCAATCCTGGTCTGGGAACTAAGATCCCACGAGCTGTGTGGCACGGCCAAAAAAAAGAGAGAAAATTTCCCTCCCCTGCAAAGAACTGATTGTCCCACTACCATTTACTCATTTACCTTCCCAGTTGATATGTAATACTTTATTTATTTATTTATTTTTGGCTGCACTGGGTCTTCGTTGCTGCATGCAGGCTTTCTCTAGTTGCGGGGAGCAGGGGCTACTCTTTGTTGTGGTGCACAGGCTTCTCATTGCAGTGGCTTCTCTTGTTGCGGAGCACAGGCTCTAGGTGTGCGGGCTTCAGTAGTTGTGGCACACGGGCTCAGTAGTGTGGCTCATGGGCTTAGTTGGTCTGCAACATGTGGGATCTTCCCAGACCAGGGCTCGAACCCGTGTCTCCTGCATTGGCAGGCGGATTCTTAACCACTGTGCCACCAGGGAAGTCCCTGTAATACTTTATCATATAAATTACTACATAGAAAAAGTTCTGCTATGGGGCATCTATTTAGTTGCAATGGCCTGTCTGCAATTCCCATGTCCAAGTAGCATTAATTATTGCAGTGATCATAAAGCTAAGCCACAAATTCCCTAGTGCTTCAGACTTTAGACATATAAATGATTACAGTATATTCTACTAAGTGTAACAATAAAGTGGTTGGGGCGTGGGGGTGGATAGTAAAGTCTCCTCAAAAGAGGATTTGACACCATCTATCCTTGAGGGAGCAGCAACTAGCGTGATAGAGACCCTGTCTCAGCCTAGGCAGTGATCATGCTGAGGGTGAGGTAAACCGGGTGTGTGTGTGTGTGTGTATTTTGAAGGGAGAGTTCAAGAACAGGAACTTCCTTACAGATCAGAATGGGGGGAGGTGGCAGTAAGAATTGTAGCTGGATCCCATCTTTTTTTTAGAAATCCCAAATTCTCAGGTCCTGTGACTTCATTCTGCAGGCATGGGGTACCATCTGCTGAAAGAACTGAATCATGGAAGCAGCAACATCTCATTTGCATCCTGTAGAGATGTGCACTCCCCCCCCACTCCACCCAATCCAAGATGGCACAGCATGGGGCACTGGGTCAGAAGATGGGCTGTTGGGGGGAGGGAGGTGGCACAGGCATCACCTGTGAGCACATCCAGGACATCTGTCAGAACCAGCAGAAGGGGAGAGGGGGAGGCTTCTGATTGCAGAAGGGGTGGGAGGCTATTCTGGAACTGAGCTGTTTGCCCCTGGGATCTGGACACCACATGGCCACCGATGCTGATCGTCAGTGCCAGGACCTCCATCCTCCACCCTGAGAAGTTTCAATCTGGCCACATATGGGGTCCACAGCAAGGTACCCTCTCTCAACCCCAAAAGACACAGAAATAGGAGGAAGAAGGCTACCATCTAGGAATTAAAGTACTAAACTTCAGTATAATAAAGAGAATCAGTTTTGAGGAGATAAGCCAAGAAATTGTCTATACAAATGTGTTTGAGCTTATAAACATCCCAAATCCCAATGATGCCAAGAGTGCAGTCTCAGAGAGTCACTCTGGGATGGGATTTCGGTTTGTGGACTGTGGATTATACTGTTGCACGCTTCCCCAGTAGTTATTCTACCTCCCTTCTTCTTGGCTAACAGAGCCCCCAAATTATAAGGGACAGCAATATGCCCAGACTGTTCAGGATTGGTGTAATGATTCTTATTGTTTTTTCAGATACTCAATTTCCCAGCCTTCCCCCTTGTAGCCAAAGGAGGCCAGGTAACCAATTTGGGCCATTGAGGTGTTCAGGGGAAGTCTGCTGTGGGTTTAGGAAAGATTTTGTTTTTTATTAAAAGAAGGAAATCAGCACAGAAGAAAGGTGGCTGATACTGCCTGTTCCTCCTTCTTCCTGCTTAAAGGTCCGTATGATGCCTGGAGCACCTGCAGTCTTCTTGTAACCATGAAGCAGCACACAGGAGAATCCAAAGGCAAACAGCTGATGAGTGCAGGGCAGAAGATAGAGTGTGATGGCTAATTTTGTGTCAACTGACTGGTGCCCAGATATTTCTATTCTGGAAATTCACATTTTAAAAACTTAAAAAAACTTGAAATATAGTTGATGTACAATATTACATAAGTTACAGGTATACAACATAGTGATTCACAATTTTTAAAGGTTATACTCCATTTATAGTTATTATAAAATATTGGCTACAAGCCCCATGTTGTACAATATATCCTTGTAGCTTATTTTATACATAATAGTTCATACCTCTTAATCCCCCATCCCTATATTGTCCCTCCCCCTTTCTCCTTCCCCACTGGTAAACACTAGTTTGTTCTCTGTATCTTTGAGTCTGTTTCATTTCTTGTTATATTCATTAGTTTAAAAAAAATGTTTTTTAGAGTCCACATATAAGTGATATCATATAGTATTTGTTTTTCTCTGTCAACTTATTTCACTTAGCATAATACCCTCCAAGTCCATCCATGTCATTGCAAATGGCAATATTTCATTCTTTTTATGGCTGTGTAGTATTCCATTGTATATATATGCCACATTTTCTTTACCTCTGAATGAGATTCACACTTGATAGACTGAGTAAAGCAGGTTGCCCTCCCTTATTTGGGTGGGCCTCATCCAATTAATTGAAGGCCTGAATAGAACAAAAAGTCTTACCCTCCTCCAAGTAAGAGAGAATTCTTCCTGTCTGATGGCCTTCAAACTAGGACGTTGGCTTTTTTCCTGTCTTTGGACTGGAACTAAAACATTGGCTCTCTTGGGTCTCGAGCATGCTGACACCCTGAAGATCTTAGAACTTGCTGGCCTCCATAACTGTGAGAGCCAATTCCTTATAATAAGTCAATCTCTCTCTTTCTCTCCCCCTGTTGTTTCTGTTTCTCTGGAGTACTCTGACTAATACATGGGGTAAGCCTGAGTTTCCATCAATGCCACTGGTCTGCTGCACCAGTCCTGATGTTGGTCTGCATCACCATGCTCTTGACACATGACAAAATGAAATGTTCTCATTGTTCAAGCCATTTAGTCAGTCTTTCATTACTTGCAGCAAAAGCATTCCTAAATAGTCCTGGTTAATGGATATGAACTGTCTTTCATTCTCAGCTCCAGTGTACAAAATAATCACCCTGGGAAGATCCACCCTCCAGAAATTGTTTTAATAGCTCTGGGTAGTACTTAAGACTGTATTTGTCACAAGCATCCAAGGAATTATATTAGGTTCTGAGAAACACTGAACTGCAGAAAATAGGGAGGCAGTAGGCATAATATCAATAGTAACGTGGAAAATACTCCTATTGAAAGAAAGAGCAGGATAAAAAGCATTATACTGTAAATGATTTACCTATTTAAAGAGACATGCAGAAGAACATTCTCTACAGCGGGGCAAAAAGGCTAGAAAGAAATTCATTTCTAGTGGTGGGATTTTGACATTTTTGTTTGTTAGCTTTTCAAAACTTTTCAAAACTTCGGTAAACAAAGCCTGCCTTAGTAGTTTTGGCGGGGGAGAACATACATGTACTTAAAAGAACATCCTTCTCTTAGTTGTCCTTGCCCATCCTGGTGATCTTCTGACTATGAATCCAGCTTCCTGGATACCAAGGCATCTCATGATGCCTGTCCATGTGCATATTTCAGTCCCTGACACATAAGATTTCCCATTGTAAATGAATAAGTTAACATTAGTGTTGTTCTGTCAACTGTGAGCCTGGATAATGTGAATCAGATAAGACAGACAAAACTGGCTTTGTGTCATCTAGACCCTGGCTTGTGGCAGGGCCCTTTGGCAGGGCTGGCAGGACCAATAAAGAGAAAATTACACACCAGCATCCACATTAACTGCAACCAACATTTTAAGCACCTACTGTGTGCCAAGTGCGGGACTTAGCACTTCACAGACCATCTCATTTAATCCCCAGAACAATCCTGTGAGGTAAATACTGTTGGCACAAAAACCAGGAGGAACAGAGAGGATGGATCTAGGTGTAATTATTAGGAACACCAACTCATAGGTGCAGATTCGGGTGGAAAGAAAGATAAAATATCCTAGGAAAAGTTAAAGCTACAGAAACAAAAAGTGTTTAGGGACTGGACAGAGGTTCTGGGGGGAAATGCAGCCTGTGATTCTGCAGGTACAGGGGGGCTCCTTAGTGTAAAGATAAAATAAAATCCCCTAAGGAAAAGTAAAACTAAGAGGAATCCTCTGTGGAAGGAACATAAAAAATGGACCCAGAGTGGCTAACAGGGACCCAAAATAAAATGGAGCCAGGTGGTTATGACAGGCTGGGGGTGCAGTCATATATTCTGTATTCTTAGAAAAACCACAATCACACAGCTATAAGGACTTCTGATTCTGCTAAGGATCCTGCCTGGAAAGCCCCTAACAAGAAGCTCCAATGACAACAAATCATTGAGGAGTTTCAGTCAAGCTCTAAGGACTTGTGGTCAGGCTTCAAGAGCCATCCAAGTCTCTTACAAGCCTCCCAACTGTGGCTTCTGTGGTTTTTGCTTTTAAAAATCCATCGCCTCCTCCACTCCCGGGAAATGTACTTTCAGTCACAGCCAAAGGCTGCATATCCCCAGTTTGCAAACCTTTCAAACAATAAAGCTGTCCTTTTGCTTTAAGACAACCATGACCCTTTACTGGGATTTATTTCTGATTTAGGACAACAGTAGCATTGTAAAGGGAGAGAGTTATCCCATGAGCTTAAAAAGGATTAAGACTCACTTTGAACTGGTATTTACTTAGAAGTGTAAGGGAGGAATAACTTTCCCTCTACCCTTTTACATTCAATGACTAAGGGCATACGAATTTAACTAACAAAAGACAGATTAACAGGAAAAAAAGGTATATAATTCTATTAAAATTTTACATGCACAGGAATTCACAGAAGAGACAAGAAACTGCTGTCAACCCAAGTTCATATGCCTCACCCACAGTGAAGCCAAACAAACCAAAATGTTGAAGTTTGGATCAGAGAAAGTTTTATTGCAGGGCCAAGCAAGGAGAATGGGCAGCTTGTACTCAAAAGACCCAAACTCTCCAACAGCTTTTAGGGAAGATTTTTTAAAGGCAACATTTGGGGTGAGGGCGTCAGGGTGCAGGACTTTCTTCTGATTGGTTGATGGTGAGGTAACAGGGTGGTATTCCAGGAATCTCAATCATCAACGTTCTGGTTCGGACCAGTTTGGGGTCTCAGCATGTAGTTAAGTTAAATTAAGGCCCCCTGAGTAGGGGCCTTAGTTCCTGTTGAATATTCAAAGATATGTAACAGATTATTACATACATATAGATTGACATATATATATGTAAGTATATATATATATATATGTATATCACTTGAGGAGGAATTAGTACTGTTTTTATGCTGAACTATTATTTCTGGACTGCTTTTCCTTTGTTTCTGCATTCCCTCACTTTCCTAATTAGTAACTGCTTGAATCTGTTCTTTGGAACTCAGGAAAGGGCTAGGAGACTAAAGCCTTTTCCTACAAACTCAAGGGGTGGGGGGTGCAGTCTGGCAGGGCTTTTGCACAAGAAAGGCCCTGCAGCATCCTGCTCAGTTTCAATCTCCTCTTTTCCTTGATACTCCTCAAAGGACAATTTCTGGATAGGTGACTAGGAAATATATGTGGGAACCAACAGAAGATAAGGGTTATTTTAGTAAGGCTTATTTTTGCAGACTTATCTGGGGTGCAGACTCTGTCTTTGGGGATGAGTGGCTTTCCTCTTCCAGGTACCCACAAACAGAGCACCGCCTTCCCATGGGGAAATGTATGCCTTGTTTTTAGGCAGATGGGGCAGAGAACTCTTTTCTGTACCTGGTGATTCTCAATTGCCTTTAGCTCAAAACGAACCTTATGCGGAAGGAGCCTATTTCGGGATGGCATAGTCTGGTCCCTGCCAGAGGTAGTAAGGGTCACGCAAAGAAGGGTTAATCAATGATCTTTCCTACATTTTACCCCCACTTAAATAACTCTTCACCGTTCCAGGAAAAAAGAAATCCACCATGCCACGCGGAAATTTCGATTCTGGAGAGGACACCGTGTTGCTCACGCTGCAGGTGTGACTTCCCAGATCCCATCCGGGGAGACTGCGAGAGGGCGCAGAGAAAGCCTCTTAGCCAAGCTCTCACCGCTTCCCTGTCACTTCTCCTTGGGGTTAAGCGAGTTCTGCTACCGCTCGCTCCGCCCTCCCGCAGCCAGTGGACCGCGCAGGACGAACAGGCGCTTGCCCACCCTTTCCCTCCGCAGCATCCAGAGGCAGGGGAACACGTTCTCTTCCAGCCCTTCCCTCTGCGCACCTATCTGACGTCCCGGAGTCTACAACTGCTTGGCCCCTGCCCTGTACCCCCAACAACTGCGGCCGTGACCCCAACCTTTGAGCAAAGGGAACCAAGACAGAGAAGCCACCCGGGCGCTGCGCTCTACAGGCCCTCTGGTGAAGTTCTGGTTTCGCTCTAGGAGGCCGGGAGGACCGCGTCTCACTGGTTCTGGCCGCCCTGCTGACCCACAGAATTTAAGTTTTCTTTCGGAGCTCTAGTTTACCATGTTTCAAAGTTAAACCTAAAACCAGGCGTGGCTGTAGACTTCTAGGAATGAACTGAAATTCCTGCAGAATGAAACAAGCATTTTCTGAGATCCCCAGTCGTGGCCAGGAACAGAAAAGGCTGGTAAATATATAAATCCCATTAGTGAAGCAGAGAAACTAGGGGTCCTTGGAGAAATGGCTGACTGGGGAGGGAGTGAACCTGAAACACCTGGGCCAGGCAAGAGGAATCCGGGGCCAACCTGAAGCTACCCGCTTTGGGCAAACTGATTTGCACTTCAGTGAGAATTGTAACTGCAGTGGACCAAACACGTCTAATAAATTTAAATCCGCGGATTGATAATGGCATCAAAAAATATCCAACATCTTGAAACTGAGAAAACCCTCCCCCACTTTGCCAAGTACAGAGGCCCCTCCGTGTCCCCTGCTTCTTGTTTGTAGAAAAGCTGAAATCTCCCAGGCCTCCCTGAGTCACAAAAGAGCAGGCTCCAGTAGTTAATGATTAGGACAATAGAGTCACAGAATCTTTCAGTGTCTGATACACATTCCTGAGTTGTTTTACAGATGCTATAACTGCCACCAGAGGGAAAAAGCTAACTGCACGATGACCAGACTGTAGCCGTGACGTAAGCTGCTCTATCTTGAACAGTACGGGGTCTGTGGCTAGCACAATTCCACGAACTGGCCTCAAGAGAATGGGATTAACATTATGGGTCATAATAACCTATATCTTTGTGGGCATCAAAATAACTGCAGCTTACTCTGCCCATATATGTAAGTGAACAACTAAAATTGTCAGCAAAGAGATGCTACAGACCCAGGTCGACATCTCCACTCTAAGTGTCTGGCGCCCTATGTTAGCATGAAGAAGTTACAGAAGATGGACCTTTGCCCCTAATTCTATAGAAATGGAATGATGTCTAACAGTGGAGATTTATAAGCAGCCCTTTTGCCCCTTCCCTTTTTGCCTAGATCACTAGGTAACATTTAACCTAACTCCTGACTTATGCTCCACTAAATGCACACAATAACTTGCCTAATCTGTTGACTCTTTCCCTAGATTAAAAGAAGTAGGAGCAATCACACTACTGGGCATATACCCAGAGAAAACAATAATTCAAAAAGGCACATGCACCCCGGTGTTCATTGCAGCACTATTTACAATAGCCAGCTCATGGAAGCAACCTAAATGCCCATCGACAGATGAATGGATAAAGAAGATGTGGTACATATATACAAGGGAATATTACTCAGCCATAAAAAGGAACGAAATTGGGTCATTTGTAGAGACGTGGATGGACCTAGAGACCGTCATACAGAGTGAAGTAAGTCAGAAAGAGAAAAACAAATATCATATGTTAACGCATATATGTGGAATCTAGAAAAATGGTACAGATGAACCGGTTTGCAAGACAGAAATAGAAACACATATGTAGAGAACAAACATATGGACATCAAGGGGGGAAAGTGGGGAGGGAGTGGATGGTGGTGGTGGTGGTATGAATTGGGAGAGTGAGATTGACATATATACACTAATATGTATAAAATAGATAACTAATAAGAACCTGCTGTATAAAAAAATAAATTAAATTTAAAAAAATTAAAGAAGTAGGAATGAAGAATTAAATAAAGTATGACTAGCTCTCTACACCCAGAAGCCCCCTTAGCAATCCTGCAGACAGATCACGCAGATGAGATAACATCCTCTGGTGTGAGTTCACTTCTGCCTGGTTCCTATCCCCTTGGTGATGTGGGCCCTCTGGTGTGAGGTCACAATTGTTGGATTCCTCACCTTTATATGCTGTGGGACCTCTGGTGTGAGGTCACTCCTGCCTGGTTCCAATCCCCTTGGTGATGTGGGCCATCTGGTGTGAGGTCACTCCTGCATGGTTCTAATCCCTTTGGTGATATGAGCCCTCTGGTGTGAGGTCACAACTGCTGGGTTCCTCAAATTTTTATGATGTGGGCCCTCTGGTGTGAGGTCACTCCTGCCTGGTTCTCATCCCCTTTTAAATGTGGGCCACCTGGTGTGAGGTGGATCCTGCTGGGTGCCTCATCCCATTGGTGATGTGGGCCCTCTGGTGTGAGGTCACTCCTGTTGTGTTTCTCACCTTTTTATGATGTGGGCCCTCTGGTGTGAGATCACTCTTGCCCGATTCCCATCCCCTTGATGATGTTGGCCCTCTGTTGTGAGGTCACTCCTGCCTGGTTCCCATCCCCTTTGTGATGTGGGCCCTCTGGTTTAAGGTGGATCCTGCTGGGTGCGTCATCCCATTGGTGATGTGGGCCCACTGGTGTCAGGTCACTCCTGTTGGGTTTCTCACATTTTTATGATATGGGCCCTCTGGTGTGATGTTACTCCTTCCTGGTTCCCATCCCCTTGGTGACATGGTTCCTCTGGTGTGAGGTGTATCCTGCTGGGTGCCTCATCCCCTTGGTGTTATGGGCCCTCTCGTGTGAGGTCACAACTCTTGGGTTCCTCACCTTTTTATGATGTGGGCCCCCTGGTGTGAGGTGGATCCTGCTGGGTGCCTCATCCCCTTGGTGATGTGGGACCTCTGGTGTGAGGTCACTTCTGCCTGGTTCCAGTCCCCTTTGTGATGTGGTCCCTGTGGTGTGAGTTCACTCCTGCCTGGTTCCAGTCCCCTTTGTGATGTGGGCCCTCTGGTGTTAGGTCACAATTGTTGGGTTCCTCACATTTATATGATGTCGGCCCTCTGGTGTGAGGTCACTCTTACCTGGTTCCAATCCTCTTGGTGACGTGGGCCATCTGGTGTGAGGTCACTCCTGCCTGGTTCCCATCCCCTTTGTGATGTGGGCTCCCTGGTGTGAGGTGGATCCTGCTGGGTGCCTCATCCAATTGGTGATGTGGGGTGGGCCCTCTGCTGCGAGGTCACTCCTGCCTGGTTCCAATCCCCTTGGTGATGTGGGCCCTCTTGTGTGAGTTCACTCCTGCCTGGTTCCAATCCCCTTGGTCATGTGGGCCCTCTGGTGTGAGGTCACAACTGTAGGGTTCCTCACCTTTATATGATGTGGGCCCTCTGGTGTGAGGTCACTCCTGCCTGGTTCCAATCCCCTTGGTGATGTGGGCCCTCTGGTGTGAGGTCACTCCTACCTGGTTCCAATCCCCTTGGTGATATGGGCCCTCTGGTGTGAGGTCATTCCTGCCTGATTCTCATCCCCTTTGTGATGTGGGCCCCCTGGTTTGAGGTGGATCCCCCTGGTTGCCTCATCCCATTGGTGATGTGGGCCCTCTGGTGTGAGGTCACTTCTGTTGGGTTTCTCACCTTTTTATGATGTAGGCCCTCTGGTGTGAGGTCACTCCTGCCTGGTTCCCATCCCCTTGATGATGTGGGCCCTCTGATGTGAGGTCACTCTTACCTGGTTCCCATCCCCTTTGTGATGTGGGCCCCCTGGTGTGAGGTGGATCCTGCTGGGTTCCTCATCCCCTTGGTGATGTGGGCCCTCTGGTGTAAGGTCACTTCTTCCTGATTCCCATCCCCTTTGTGATGTTGGCCCTCTGGTGTGAGTTCACTGCTGCCTGGTTCCAATCCCCTTGGTGATGTGGGCCCTCTGGTGTGAGGTCACTCCTGTTGGGTTTCTCTCATTTTTATGATGTGGGGCCTCTGGTGTGAGGTCAATCCTGCATGGTTCCCATACCCTTGGTGACATGGTTCCTCTGGTGTGAGGTGTATCCTGTTGGTTGCCTCATCCCCTTGGTGATGTGGGCCCTCTGGTGTGAGGTGGATCCTGCTTGGTGCCTCATCTCCTTGGTGATGTGGGCCCTCTGGTGTGAGGTGGATCCTGCTGGGTGCCTCATCCCCTTGGTGATGTGGGCCCTCTGGTGTGAGGTCACTCCTGCCTGGTTCCAATCCCCTTGGTGATATGGGCCCTCTGGTGTGAGGTCACTCCTACCTGGTTACAATCCCCTTGGTGATATGGGCCCTCTGGTGTGAGTTCACTCCTGCCTGGTTCTCATCCCCTTTGTGATGTGGGCCCCCTGGTGTGAGTTGGATCCCCCTGGTTTCCTCATCCCATTGGTGATGTGGGCCCTCTGGTGTGAGGTCACTTCTGTTGGGTTTCTCACCTTTTTATGATATGGGCCCTCTGGTGTGAGGTCACTCCTGCCCGGTTCCCATCCCCTTGATGATGTGAGCCCTCTGATGTGAGGTCACTCCTACCTAGTTCCCATCCCCTTTGTGATGTGGGCCCCCTGGTGTGAGGTGGATCCTGCTGGGTGCCTCATCCCCTTGGTGATATGGGCCCTCTGGTGTGAGGTCACTACTGCCTGGTTCCCATCCCCTTTGTGATGTGGGCCCTCTTGTGTGAGTTCACTCTTGCCTGGTTCCAATCCCCTTGGTGATGTGGGCCCTCTGGTGTTAGGTCACAATTGTTGGGTTCCTCACCTTTATATGATGTGGGCCCTCTGGTGTGAGGTCACTCCTGCCTGGTTCCAATCCCCTTGGTGATGTGGGCCCTCTGCTGTGAGGTCACTCCTGCCTGGTTCCCATCCCCTTTGTGATGTGGGTCCTCCGGTGTGAGGTGGATCCTGCTGGGTGCCTCATCCCACTGGTGTTAGGTCACTCCTGTTGGGTTTCTCACATTTTTATGATGTGGGGCCTCTGGTGTGAGGTCACTCCTGCCTGGTTCCCATCCCCTTTGTGATGTGGGCCCCCTGGTGTGAGGTGGATCCTGCTGGGTTCCTCATCCCCTTGGTGATGTGGGCCCTCTTGTGTGAGGTCACAACTGCTGGGTTCCTCACCTTTTTTTGATGTGGGCCCTGTGATGTGAGGTGGATCTTGCTGGGTGCCTCATCCCCTTGGTGATGTGGGCCCTCTGGTGTGATGTCACAACTGATGGGTTTCTCACCTTTTTATGATGTGGGCCCTCTGGTGTGAGGTCACTCCTGCCTGGTTCCCATCCCCTTGTTGTTGTGGGCCCTCTGGTGTGAGGTGGATCCTGCTGGGTGCCTCATCCCCTTGGTGATGAGAGACCTCTCGTGTGAGGTCACTCCTTCCTGGTTCCCATCCCCTTGCTGATGAGGGACCTCTCGTGTGATGTCACTCCTTCCTGGTTCTCATCCCCTTGGTGATGTGGGCCCTCTGGTGTGAGGTCACTCCTGCCTGATTCCCACCCCCTTTATGACGTGCCCTATGGTGTGAGGTCACTCGTGCCTGGTTCCCATCTCCTTTTTGGTGTGGGCCCTCTGGTATGAGGTGGAACCTGCTGGGTTCCTCACATTTTTATGTACCACACAGTCTTGATTACTCTTGCTATGTACAAAATGTTGAAATTGGGTAGACTGATTCCTTTTACTTCATTCTTTTTTGAAATGATTTTAGGTATTCTTTGATTTTCCATATAAATTTTAGAATAAACTTGTCTATGTATACAAGTTATTTTTCTGGGATTTTGATGCAAATGCACAGGTTTACTCATATATTACATTGGAGAGAATTGGTATCTTCACTATGTTGATTCTTTCAATCCATGAAAACAGTTATGTCTTTTCATTTATTTGAATATTCATTGATTTCTTTTATCAGTATTTTGTATTTTTCAGCATGCAAGTCCTGTACATGTTTCAAGAGATTTAAGTCAAAGTATTTCTCCTTTTTTGAGCAATTATAAGTGGTATGGTATTATAAATTTCAGTGCTCCCATGTTCATTGCACAATTAATTTTTGTATGTTTATCTTGTACCCAGTGATCTAGATTAACTCACTTATTATTTGTAGGAGATTTTTTTTTCCAGTATGTGGGCCTCTCACTGTTGTGGCCTCTCCCGTCGCTCAGCGGCCATGGCTCACGGGCCTAGCCGCTCCATGGCATGTGGGATCTTCCCGGACCGGGGCACGAACCCGTGTCCCCTGCATCGGCAGGCGGACTCTCAACCACTGCGCCACCAGGGAAGCCCTACTTTCTTGCTTTTTGTAGTTTGATGATTTTTTGTAGTGATGTGCCTTATTCTTTTCTCTTTAATTATTACTTTGAGGTTACCATGAGGCTTTCAAAGAACTTCTTAATGTTATCACTGTCTATTTTAGGCTAATAACAGCTTAAGTTCAATAACATATGAAAACTCTACATTTTTACTCCTCTTTCCCCTATACTCTATGTTACTGCTGTTAGAATTTACTTCCTTTTATATTGTGTATCCATTAACATTTTTTGTGGTTATAGTTATTCGTAATACTTTTTTCTTTTAATTTTTATACTAGGGTTAAAAGTAGTTTTCATGCCACGATTACAGTGTTATAATATTCTGTGTTTGTCTATACATTTACCTTTTCCAGGAAAATTTGTACCCTCATATAATTTCATGTTGCTGTTTAGTGTATATTCATTTCAACTTGAAGAATTCTCTTTAGCACTTCTAGTGGTGACAAACTCCCTCAGTTATTGTTTATCTATAAAAGTCTGTATCTTCTTTATTTTTGAAGGGCAGTTTTCCGGGTGTAGTATTCATGATCGGCAGTTTTCTCCTTTCATTAGTTTGAATATATGATTTCACTCTCCCTAGTCTGCAAGGTTTCTCCTGAGAAATCCACTGATAGTCTCCTGGGGGTTCCCTGGCATATGGTGAATCACTTTCTCTTGTTGCTTTCAGAATCTCTCTTTGTCTTTGAGCTTTGACAACTTAATTATAATCTGTCTCAGTGTAGATTACTGGATTAACCTATATGGGGATTTTTGGACTTCATGAATTTCGATGTCCATTTCCATCCCCAAATTTGGGTAGTTTTCAACCATTCTTTTTAAAAATAGGCTTTCTGCCCCCTTTCACTCTCTTCTTCTGGGATTTCAATAATGCATATATTGTTTCATTTAATTGTATCCCATAAGTCTCAGATTTTCTTCATGATTTTTTATTCTTTTTTCTTTTTGCTCCTCTGTCTGGATAACTTTAAATGACTTTACTTAGAGGACATTAATTTTTTCTTCTGTTTGATCAAGTGTGTTGTTGAAGCTCTCTACTGAATTTTTCAGTTCAGTAATTGTATTCTTCTGCCATAGAATTTCTGTGCTTTTTTAATGGTATCTATTTCTTTGTAATATCTTCTCATTTTGTTCATGTATGGCTTTCCTGATTTCATTTAGTTGTCTACCTGTGTTCTCTTGTTGTGCACTGAGCTACTTTAAAATAATTACTCTGAATTCTTTGTCGGGTAGTTTGTAGGTTTCCATTTTATTACTTTTCGTTACTGAAGCTTTATTAGCTTCCTTTGTAATGTGATGTTTGCCTGATTCTTCATGATTTGTGTATCCTTGCATTGGTGTCTGTCATTTGAGGAAGTAATCACCCCTTTCAGTCGTTCCAGGCTGGTTCAGCTGAGAAAGACCTTCACCAGTCAGCCTCACCTGGGAATCTAGGTGGACCAGCTGGTAGCATCCTTAGGTAATTGGGGTCTAATGGTGGGGTCTGTGGGGTCCATGGTCAAGTGGGGCCCATTACTGGTGCTCTATGGCTGGGAAGGACCAGCCATAGGTTCTTCAGTTGGGCAGGGCTGCTGGCATGTCTTTCTAGTCAGACAGGGCTGCTGGCAGGGTCAGTGGGATTGGCTCCATGGTTGGGTAAGGCTAGCTGGAAGGACTCTGTGGTTAGGCAGGGGACACATTTCAGCATGGCCACTCACAGAGGACATGAAACTATCACCAAGATCTGAGTGAGCAGACCACTAACTACCTAGTTCATTTGTTTGTTTGTTTCTGAATGTTCCTAGGTAGTCTAGCCATGGCAATTCCCTTAGTGTTCTGAGTTTTGATTACTGTTGCTTTGTAGTGTATATTGAAATCAGGAAGCACGATGTCTCCAGCTTTGTTCTTGTTCAAGATTGTTTTGGCTATTCAGGGTCTTTTGTGGTTTTATATGAACTTTAGGATTGTTTATTGTATTTCTGTGAAAAATACCATTAAAATTTTTATAGGGGTCGCATTGAACCTGTAGATCACTTCAGTAGTATGGACATTTTAACAATGTTAATTCTTCCACTCCAAGAACACAGGATATCTTTCCATTTGTTTGTGTCTTCTTCAGTTTCTTTCATCAATATCATATGGTTTTAACATCTTTCACCTCCTTGCTTAAATTTATTAAAATATTTTAATTTTTATGCTATTGTAAATGCAATTGTTTTCTTAATTTCTTTTAATATGTGTCTTGGCGTATTTCTCCTTGGATTTATTCTGTATGGGACTCTCTGTGCCTCCTGGACTTGATTAACTATTTCCTTTCCCATATTAGGGAAGTTTTCAACTATAATCTCTTCAAATATTTTCTCAGTCCCTTTCTTTTTCTCTTCTTCTTCTGGAACCCCTATAATTCGAATGTTGGTGCATTTAATGTTGTCCCAGAGGTCTCTGAGACTGTCCTCAATTCTTTTCATTCTTTTTTCTTTATTTTGCTCTGCATCAGTTATTTCCACTATTTTATCTTCCACCTCACTTATCCGTTCTTCTGCCTCAGTTATTCTGCTATTGATCCCATCTAGAGTATTTTTTATTTCATTTATTGTGTTTTTAATCGATGCTTGATTCATCTTTAGTTCTTCTAGGTCCTTGTTAACTGTTTCTTGCATTTTGTCTATTCTATTTCCAAGATTTTGGATCTTGGAAATAGAATCTTGGATCATCTTTACCATCATTATTCTGAATTCTTTTTCAGGTAGACTGCCTATTACCTCTTCATTTGTTAGGTCTGGTGGGTTTTTATCTTGCTCCTTCTCCTGCTGTGTGTTTTTCTGTCTTCTCATTTTGCTTATGTGACTGTGTTTGGGGTCTCCTTTTTGCAGGCTGCAGGTTCGTAGTTCCCGTTGTTTTTGGTGTCTGTCCCCAGTGGCTAAGGTTGGTTTAGTGGGTTGTGTAGGCTTCCTGGTGGAGGGGACTAGTGCCTGTGTTCTGGTGGGTGAGGCTGGATCTTGTCTTTCTGGTGGGCAGGTCCACGTCTGGTGGTGTGTTTTGGGGTGTCTGCGGACTTTTTATGATTTTAGGCCACCTCTCTGCTAATGGGTGGTGTTGTGTTCCTGTCTTGCTAGTTGTTTGGCATAGGGTGTCCAGCACTGTAGCTTGCTGGTCGTTGAGTGAAGCTGGGTGCTGGTGTTGAGATGGAGATCTCTGGAAGATTTTCGCCATTTGATATTATGTGGAGCTGGGAGGTCTCTTGTGGACCAGTGTCCTGAAGTTGGCTCTCCCACCTCAGAGGCACAGCACTGACTCCTGGCTCCTCAATTTGGGATGATTTGTTGTCTATTCATGTATTCCACAGATGCAGGGTACATCAAGTTGATTGTGGAGCTTTAATCCGCTGCTTCTGAGGCTGCTGGGAGAGGTTTCCCTTTCTCTTCTTTGTTCTCACAGCTCCTGGGTCTCAGCTTTGGATTTGGCCCCGCCTCTGCGTGTAGGTCGCCGGAGGGCGTCTGTTCTTCGCTCAGACAGGACAGGGTTAAAGGAGCAGCCTCTTCGGGGACTCTGGCTCACTTAGGCCGGGCGGGAGGGAGGGGCACGGAGTGCGGGGCGAGCCTGCGGCGGCAGAGGTCGGCGTGACGTTGCACCAGCCCGAGGTGCGCCGTGCGTTCTCCCAGGGAAGCCGTCCCTGGATCCCGGGACCCCGGCAGTGACGGGCTGCACAGGCTCCCGGAAGGGCGGTGTGGACAGTGACCTGCGCTCGCACACAGGCTTCTTGGCGGCGGCAGCAGCAGCCCCAGCGTCCCACGCCCGTCTCTGGGCCTTTAAGCAGCGCTCTTAATCCCCTCTCCTCGCGCACCAGGAAACCAAGAGGGAAGAAAAAGTCTCTTGCCTCTTCGGCAGCTCCAGAGTTTTCCCCGACTCCCTCCCGGCTAGCTGTGACACATTAGCCCCCTTCAGGCTGAGTTCTCGCCGCCAGCCCCAGTCCTCTCCCTGCGCTCTGACCGAAGCCCGAGCCTCAGCTTCCAGCGCCGCCCACCCCGGCGGGCAAGCAGACAAGCCTCTCGGGCTGGTGAGTGCCGCTCGGCACCGCTCCTCTGTGCGGGAATCTCTCCGCTTTGCCCTACCCAGGTATGTGGGGAGTTTCTTGCCTTTTGGGAGGTCCGGGGTCTTCTGCCAGCGTTCAGTAGGTGTTCTGTAGGAGTTGTTCCACGTGTAGCTGTATTTCTGGTGTATCCGTGGGGAGGAAGGTGATCTCCACGTCTTACTCTTCCGCCATCTTACCCAGAAGTCTCTTCTTAATTTCTTTTGTAGATAGTTTATTAGTGTATAGAAATGTAAGTTACTTTTGTATATTGATTTGCTATCTTGCAACTTTACTAAATTTGTTATTAATTTTAACAGTTTTTTTTTTTTTTTTGGTGGAGTCTTTAAGATTTTCTGTATGTAAGATAATGTTATCTGCAAACAGAGACAATTGAAGACTGACTTCCTGCAGGGGAAGGCCTTCACCAGTCACCTCTGCTATGGAGTCTGGGGCATCTTAAATTTTTTCTGGTGATTTCTTCTCTGGGATTGTGTTTGTATTTCCCCAGTTAGGAAGGTTTCTCTGTTTCTTTTTTCGGGAGCTTATAATCTCTTGCTCCCTCTGGTGTCTGTCTGCAGCACTTCAGAATTTATGACACTGCTGCCAAATGCCCCCTTCTTCATTCTCAGAAGCCCCTAGGCATCCAGATTATGCTGGTTCCCTTTGGTTCTCCACGTCAGGAGAGACAGAAGCCAGTCCCTCAGTCTATCCCGCAAAGAACCAGAATATTGGACACATGTTTCCCTCTTCCCCTCCCTCCCAAAGGAGAAATCACAGTTTGGGTGCTTTCTTCCATTTGAACTGTGCTTTGCTGGCAGGGGGATGGGTGGTAGTAGCTAAAATGCAACTGTTTTTCTTCTCCAGTTCAAAACAGCTGTGCTCAGTTTTGCACTCACCTGTGGTACTGCAACTTCCTAGCTGGTTTCTGGAGTTCCTATAAATGTACTGCGGTCCATATATTGTTGTTAAATTAGTGTCTCTTTGAAGGAATGAGAAGTGGAACGTCCTGTTCCACCATATTTTTTACTACACTACCCTGCCTTCATTTTTATTTTTTTAAAAAATATTTATTTATTTGGCTGCGTTGAGTCTTAGTTACGGCATCTGGGATCTTCACTGCTGTGTGTGAGATTTTCATTTCATCGTGTTGGATCTTTTAGTTGTGGCATGCGGGATCTAGTTCCCTGACCAGTGATAGAACCTGGGCCCCCTGCATTGGGAGCGCAGAGTCTTAACCACTGGACCACCAGAGAAGTCCCATGCCTTCACTTTTAAAGTTTGACTGCTGATAGCTTCCAGTCTATACTACCACCACCCCTTTTCCTTTTACCTCACATCTAGGCAAGCTGAGAACAGAGCCTGAACACTCCCTCTTTTGGCATCAGAGAGAAGTTCAAACCATGGAAACGCTGCCTCATTCATGAAGGAATTTTCACCCCATCTGCTTCCCCTAACTGTAGTGAAAGCCAAGTCAGTTTCCTTTCTTTGCTTTCTTTTGCCATTTTTCACACCTGCTTAGGAGTCTGCCTTGCTTTCCCCAGAAAGCCTCATTATGTGACTAACAAACTGCCTCATATCTTTTTGATGCATGTATGACATCATCAGTCTCAACAAATAAACCAAATTTTGAGAAAGGCAGGAGGAAGATCCATTCTCCCACTGAAGGGTGACCACTGCAGTATATCTTCTTCTATCCTTTCCACTCACTCTACCAATGACATTGTATTTGATATGAGTTTCCTATAGACAGCACATAACTGGGTTGTGGGTTGTTTTTTTTTAATCTATTCTGCCTATTTATTTCCTTATTTATTTAGCCGCATGCAGCTTGTGGGATCTATGTTCCCCGACCAGGGATTGAACCCCAGCTCTCAGCAGTGAAAGCACGGAGTCCTAACCACTGGAATTCCCAGTGCCAATGGAATAATCAGGGAATTCCCATGGCCAATTTCTTCATTAGCGTATTTATAGCATTTAAATTTAAGGTAGTTATTGGTATTTAGAGCTTAACTCTGGCATTTTATTATTTGTTTTATGTTTGTTTCCTCTGTTGTCCTTCCTCTAGTTCTCTTTTCTTGACTTCCTAGGGATTACTAGAACATTTTTAGAATTCCATCTAGATTTATTTCCACTATTTTTGAGTACATCACTTTGTATAGTCATCTTAGCATTTCATCTGGGTATTAGATATAAATATATGTACCACAACCTACTAGTACTGACATTTTATCACTTTGAGTAAAATGTGGAATACTTACTTCCATTTAGTTCTCTTTACCTTCTCCACATTTGAAGTAAAATTTCCTTATGTATTTCTTCTACCTATATTGAGCATCAAATCAGATAGAATTATAACTTTTGTTTAAATCATGAAAGATAATTTCAAAAACTCATGAGAAGGGCAATCTATTGTCTTTACTTGTGATCATTCTATTTTTTTCCTTCATTCTTGATGTTGTAAGATTCCTTTTATCATTTTCTTCCTGTTTTAATAATTTTCTTTAGCCATTCTTTAAGACTAAGTCAACTAGCAACATATTCTTAGTTTTTTTCATCTGAGAATGTCTTCATTTCCTTCTCATTTCGAACATCTGATTCAGTCCGGTGTGGCATCAGTCAGTTGCCTATTCTTAAATTGAAAATTGGATATTTTTAATATTACATTAGTAAATCCCAGATCCTAGTCAAAGATGCTTCTGTTTTATCAGGCAGTCACACTGTTTGGGTTTAGCACTCAGGTCCTCATCCACTTTTTGCAGTAGTGGTTTCAAGAACTATTTAATTTTCACACTGTGCTGTTTTGGTCTGCTTGGTTTACTTGGTGATGTTGGAGATTCTTACTGATCCCTTCTAGTGCTTCCTGTGCAAGTAGAGATGCTTCCCTAAGTCAGACTTCCTGGTATCTCTAGGTGATGGAGGGGAGTCCCTGGCCCATAGAGAAAAAGAATGATTCCCCTGGCCTCTTGTCAGTGGAGGCTCCTGCTGAATCCTTTGGCTAGTACCACTTTGCCCACCTGATGTTGTCAGTGATGTGGGTGTGGAGTGAGCCTACTTGGGCCACATTCCTTTGCTGAGTAAGGGGGTGAATCATAAGATGCTTGGCTGCTATGTTGTTCCTCCAGACCTATGCCCCTAGTCAGTACATCTTCTTCTTTCAAATTTTCAGTGTTTCCTTATGGTTGCCTCATGCTATTTCCAGGGTTTGTAATTTTATTTAGATGGATGCTCAAGGGGAGATAAGTCTATGCTATCCTATCCAGACCCCTTTCTCCGGTGCTTACACCATCATTTCTTTTTCATCTATTCAACCAACAAACATATATTAGGGTTTGTGCACTGATAAAAACCCCAGGGAATGTCAGAAAACAGCACATGGAGGCTAATTTCTGTCTGGTGAGGAGAGATGAGCAGAAACAAATGATCAAATAGAGGTCACCTGTGTAGAGAGTCTCACCTTGGTGTCCCAAGTCATAAGAGTGGAGGTCAGACTAAATTCTACTCAGGATTCCAGTTATTTCTGTTGAATCAACTTCCCTATTATCTATCCCCTTACTGTAGCCTTCTTCTTTTCTTGTTCTCTTCTTCTACTTGTGTGACTTTAGTGCTGCCTAGTTTGCCACTCCACACCTGGGAGATTCCAATCATCCTTCTTCCATGCTGCTGCCTTGGAGTCTCTCTAAGATGCAGGTCTGGTTGTAACTTCCTCCTGCCAAAAGTCAGTAGACAACTCTACAGAGCTACAATTCCTTCAGTGGCTATGGGGAAACTGTCTACACCTTTATTTCAGTATATTCACAGTCTCCGTGGTCTGCATCTTGGTTTCATCAGACCTCACACCCATTCCCTCTTACACATCACAGTCTAGAACTACCAAAGGTCTTTGAACACATCACAGCATACCAGCTCTCCTTATCATGGTGTGTACTTGACCCTATACCTATCATGCTTCTCCCTCTCATCCGATTGTCTACCAAATATAAGATAAAACAAAACAAAACCCACCTATTTATCTGAAACCACAGGGTGTAAATGATGCATCCAGGAAGCTGTGACTTCCCCTGATATTAATTACTCTCTACTCTGTGCTAACTTTACTATGCTTCCATACTTGCCCTTTTCACAATGAAATATTTTTGTTTACAGTTGTTTCCAAGTTTAGTTAGTGAGTAAACAGAGGCTCTGTCTTACTCACTTCATCATATTTAGTATTTAGGAGCAGTCAGGCATATAGTAGCTGTTAAATGTACGTTGAATGAACAAAGTCCATGAAAGGGCTTACAGCAGTGTTATCAGTCTATATTTATAAAAGAGAGTGAGAGGGCTTCCCTGGTGGCGCAGCGGTTGGGAGTCCATCTGCCGATGCAGGGGACACGGGTTTGTGCCTGATGCAGGGGACACGGGTTTGTGCCCCGGTCAGAGAAGATCCTGGGCCCATGAGCCATGGCCGCTGAGCCTGCGCGTCCGGGGCCTGTGCTCCGCAGCGGGAGAGGCCAGAACAGTGAGAGGCCCGCGTACCGCAAAAAAAAAAAAAAAAAGACACTAAAGAAAACTGAAATAAGAGGAGAGACATAAAATCTTTCAGATAAAATATGTGTAATTTAAAGATATCATTTCTCCCAGAATTAATCTATAGATTCAAAACAATTTCTTTGAAAAATCTCAGTGGAGTTTTCTTAGAACTTGGTAAGTGAATTTTATGTGGTAGAGCAAATAGCCAGGAATTGACAAGACACAGCAGAATAAGAACAGGACTGGGAATCTTAGTCTCATGTATATCAAGACATATCCCAGAACTGTGATGATTAAGCCAGCTAACATTTTGGGCGCAGAGATAGCCAAGTGGACCAATAGTAAAGAACAGAGAGCCAGGAAACAAATCTAAGGTTAAACAGAAACTTGATGTAGACAGGGTTGACATTGTGTGTTAAAACACAGTCCATTCACGAAGGATGTTGGGAGAGTTGTTATCCATTTAGAAGAAACTGAAATTGATCTTGTACCTCATTTTACATAAAAAGATAAAATACACATAGATCAAGTTTGTTTTTTTTTTTCCGGTACACGGGCCTCTCACTGTTGTGGCCTCTCCCGTTGCAGAGCACAGGCTCCGGACGCACAGGCTCAGCGGCCATGGCTCACAGACCCAGCCGCTCCGCGGCATGTGGGATCTTCCCGGACCGGGGCACGAACCGGTGTCCCCTGCATCGGCAGGTGGACTCTCAACCACTGCACCACCAGGGAAGCCCCAGATCAAGATTTATACAGATCTACATGCTCACCAGCATCTGATGTCAATATTCTGGGTTCAGCTGTTCTAACAGCCCAATGAGTGAAACCATAGGCACCAAAAGAGTAAAGTGCCAGAGGTGGTCTTTAAAGATGGTGACATTGGAGGCTTCTAAACTCTCTGTTGCCAAATCTTGGCTCCCTGTGCACCGATGCTGAATAAAAATACGGAGACAGAGATTTGGAAGTTAAGAAAAAGAGAGGTTTTTTATTTTCTTTGCCAGGCAAAAGGAAGACACAGCAAGCTAGCACCTCAAGAACTGTGTCTCCCCCTGTCCTGGGGAATTACAGGGGGTCTTATAGGTGGAACTCTCTGTCCAGGGTAAGTGATAAGGATCAAAGTGGTGAAGGTCTTGCATTCTGCTTCTTCTTCTTGCAATATTTTAAAACAGTCACATTGTAACAAGGAAGAGCTAAATCGGACTCCATGTTTGATCTGTTTCTTTGACTTTAACCTTTGCTTTTCCTTGCTTTTGTTATTTTAATCATACATAATGGCCTGCCTCAGGGAACCCTGCCCCTCTGCCTGAATGTTAAACTAAAGTGCCTCTGTTCAGCGCCCAGTGAGATCATCTGACCCCGCCCACCACAGGATGGCTTCAAGAAAGAAGAAATTAACACATCCCCTCCCCGAGGCTGGCCATGCCAGGGGATATTGGCAAAACTTATGGCCCTTTTACTTTACTTCCACATCTCATCCCCCTCTCTGTGCTATAAAAGAAACTGACATGCAAGCCCTGAAAAGCTGGTTTTTCAGACATTAGTCTGCCATCTTCTCGGTCTGCCAGCTTTTCGCGTGGAGAGCAGAGCGAGCTTGAACTCGGTAACAACTGCTGGCATCAGGCAGCCTGGTAACTGGTTCCGTTCATCTCTGCGTTATCGGCCTTCGACCTTTTTCTGAAATGTAAACAGCCACAAGGGGTGATTTGCTACAAAAGAATGCAGCAAGAGTAAATGCCAGGTGGATTGTACAATTCATTTGGAGTCAGAGTAATTAGCTTTGTTTAGCTTTGTGAAGGACAAGTCTAGCTACAAGTGTTTGTCAGTAGTAACAGCTAAAGAGTAACCAAGATTGCTTAACTGTTTCAGGCCTGTTTATGTTGTTTCCCCAGCCTACTCATTGTTTGCTTATTTTCCTTGTTTGTCAGAAAAGTCTCATTTCTATATTTGCTACAACGTCCCCACCTGCCATGGACACACATAAGAGGTAGTTATACATGAAGCAATCCCCTCTGAAAGAAATCCAGAAACTGGCTGAGTGACTCCTACACATTGGGCTGATGAGCAAATACCCACATCAATACAGGTCGGAAAGGCTGGGACACACTCCTGCCAAAAACCCCACCCCTGGCACAGTGCCAAAAAATCAGAGCCCCCCCCCCCCAATTCCCAGTTTCTGTCTGAAGAGTGAAGGGTTTGGAATACACAACTAGCACCTCAACTTTTAAGGCTCCCATCAGAGGGATCGGCCTCCAAAACACCTAGCTCTGCAAGTCATGGGGCTTGTGTGCGTGAGACCCACAAACTACTAAAGAAGCAGTTATTAATGGGAGCGCACACTTAACTGCAGCTATCATCCCAGTGCTCAGAGCTGAGGGAGCAGGAAAAAAGTGCCCATCTTCCAGTCTTTTCCTGAATGGAGTCTATCTGCATACTTTAAAAGCTGCTACCTGAGGATCAGGCTTCTAATTTAGCACACATCTCAAGGCTGATGCAATCCTCCTCAGAGACCAGGGAAGCCTGCAGGCACTCCCCATCACCCTCTCTCTCCTGCCCACCCCAAGTAGCCATTGTCCCACTGAAAGGAGTTTGTACATATGTCTCTGCCTCAGCTTTTGTGGCTGCTGCCCAAGGGGACATCTCCCTTGGTCACATGGCTCTGATAGCCAACAGGGCTTCCATTCAGGAGTCCCACAGACTATAACAAACAAAGAAGCAGTTCTTAACTGGCTATCTCCCCAGGGCTCATTGTAGAGGGAGCAGAAATTCCCATCTCCCTGGTTTTTCCCTTAAAGGGGTCTATTTGCATACTTCAAAAGTTGCTACCCGGGCCTCCCTGGTGGCGCAGTGGTTGAGAATCCGCCTGCCGATGCAGGGGATACGGGTTCGTGCCCCGGTCTGGGAGGATCCCATATGCCGCGGAGCGGCTGGGCCCGTGAGCCATGGCCGCTGGGCCTGCGCATCCGGAGCCTGTGCTCCGCAACGGGAGAGGCCACAACAGTGAGAGGCCCGCGTACCGCAAAAAAAAAAAAAAAAAGTTGCTACCGGAGGGTCAGGCTTCTCTTCAAGCTTGCATCTATGGGCTGACTGCAAGCCTCTAGGGAGACAAGGGAAGTGTGGGAACATCCCCCTTGCCCTCTTTCTCTAGCTCACTCCGAGTCACCAGTATCTCCATGGAAGAATCTTATACACATGTCTGCTACCTGATCTTTTGCAGCTGCTGCCTGAGGGAAGTGCCCCTGGATCACTGGCTCTGATAGACAACAGGGCATGCATTCAGGAGTCCCACAGGACTGTGGTCAAAAAGCAGTTCTTAATGGGCTTAGGAGCAACCATCCCATGGTTATACATCCCAGCTCAACACAGAGGGAGCAGGTAAAAAAGTCCTACCTCCTGGGCTTCCCTGGTGGCACAGTGGTTGAGAGCCCGCCTGCCAACGCAGGGGACGCGGGTTCGTGCCCCGGTCCGGGAAGATCCCACATGCCGTGAAGCGGCTGGGCCCATGAGCCATGGCCACTGAGCCTGCGCGTCCGGAGCCTGTGCTCTGCAACGGGAGAGGCCAAGACAGTGAGAGGCCCACGTACCACCCCCACCAAAAAAAAATCCTACCTCCCAATTTCTGCCTTAGAAGGACATAGCATGTCCCCAGATGCTGCCTGAGGGTCTTGCTTCCAACTGGTCTGCATCTGGGTGCTGACTGTGGTCCTCCCATTTAGGACACTGATAGGTATTGGCACACCCAGAGCTACTGGGAGCCACTAAGAAAAAAGGCGGCTTGGCCAATCGCAAGGGTTTGAGACACAACCAGGAGCATGAACTAGGCTGACTGACGAGGTTCATGGCCTACACAAGACCACTGTGTCGAAACTAGGGAAGGCGGCAGCTTAAATCTACAATTATTTCAAAATGAAAAATTTAATTTAAAAAAGTGTCCGCTGAGTTGTAGTTCATTATACATAACAACTGAAATAAGATATGTTAAACACAGTTTCAGAGATTCAATTAGTGTTAGCCCCATCAAATAATAATTGAACAAAAGGCCTTAAAAATCCCTGTAGCTTCAAACATCAGAACAATCATCTTCAGCTTATTTAAACTGCAGGATGTCATCTTGTGCCATCCAAAGTAAATAAGGATTAAAGCCATGAACAAGAAATGGTCAAGGATAAACAAAACTAGACACTACTTAAGATAGTGAAGACAAATTTTATTTTATTAATTTTTAAGGTGGTGAAAACGGAGTTTATTCAGGAACAATTGCAATATGGAAAAAGAGACCTCAGAATAGAACTGGGTTCTATTCCAAATACAGAATGGGCAAATGGGAATTTATAAGCCAAGGAGCAGTTTGGGGTCAGTGATGGGAAATTTCTAAGAGAAAACATGAGAGATAGGGGATTCTGGTTATAGACCTAAGAGAATTCTTGCTGAAGGTGATCTCGGAGAGACAGCAGTGAGCGGTACTGAAGAGGGATCTTAGTTCCCTGCCCAGGAATTGAACCTGGGTAGCCTGGGTGAAAATCAGGAATCCTAGCCACTAGACCACCAGGGGCCAGAGGCTAGAAGCAAAGTGGCCCTAGCTCTTTCCCCCGTTTGAAAGCAAGAATGTTTCAAAGAGGCAAAAACTGTAAAAACCGGTACGAAGTTTATTATTAGAGACATGGGATAGCATGTTGGAGAGTACACAGTTTGTTTACGTAATTCAGAAGCAAAGCAGAAATACACACCTGGAGAGGAGTGTGGGCGTCCTGAATGAGGAGCGTAGTAAAGAGGTGATTTAAATCACTTATATAGGACAGTCCTTCTGTGTCTTTGTTTACCTTTGGCCAATTATCTCATTTCTTTTTTCGCACCTGATTGGTCCCAGGACCCTCCCCAAGATGTCTGCACAGCGGCAGAAAAAGCGGCAGGGGAATCTTCCACTTGCAGGGCCTACTGCTGGTAGATACCAGGGAAGAGGAGCTTCTTCTCTTGGGAGATGGGATGTGTGAAGACTTTTCACGCTGCAGCTCCTTCCCAGCCATCAGTGAGCCTGGTGATTTAGGCCGATGATCTTCACCCAGCACCTCTTTTGTTGGCCTCTCCAGCAGCAGGGAGCAGCATGCGGTTGGGGCAGAGAACACCATGGCATGGGATGGGACCTTCACCTCCCTCTCCTTTGGGGAAGGAAGTGGGAGGTGACTGGATGGTACCGGCTTCCTAACGTAGGGCAGAAGGCAGGCGCTGGAGCAGCAGGGTGGTCCCGATCAGATGTGGCAGCCTCCCAGGAGGGCAAAACCAGCGGGTGACAGCCCACCGGGGCCTCATAGAGGGCCGGCGGCGGCGGCGCGAGGTACGACATTTACAACATAAATTGCCCATGTAGGACCGGTTGTGCGCCAAGCTATCCGAAGTGGGAGAGCTTCTCCCTAGCTTCATCTCCTCTCAAGGTCTAGCACACACTGGACACTGGATAGCTCAGCCTGGTGCTTGTGACATGTCCATTTTACCTGTCACAGAGAAAGGGCGGGCAGGGCAGGGGGTGGGGCGGGGGGCGCATGCAAGCCCAGCCCATGGAGAAACCCCTGCCCAAGGGCAAAGGGCGGGGCCCCTTCTGAACTTTCTAGTGGCTGGGTCTTCTCGCTGTGGGTGGCAGGTGTTTGGCACGGGATGGGCCACCATGCGGAGACTGTTGGGGACTGTGGAAGGCTTCTCCTCCAGAGCTCACCCTGCCTGGGCACCAGCTCTGCAGGTCCCTCAGCCCTGCGTATGTATCGGCCAGCCCTTCCCCACCATGGGGCCCAGAGGCCAGAGCCTGCTCAGAGCTGAGGGCAGGAGGCACCCAGAGCTTGCCAGGGTGTGGGCCACCTCCTCCGGGGACCTCCCCAGCTTCTCTGCAAGGCCTGGAGACAGGATCGCCTTCTCCAGGGCTGCTCAGCTGCCAGCATCACCATGAGCCAGGTGGCGAAGGTTTCTGAGCAGGAGATGCAGAGCCCTGATCCGACCGGATGCTGCACCCCACGATGTCCCTTCCTGGCAGATAGGTTCTTTCTTCACTTTTTTTTCGAAATTTGGTAAAACAACATTTAAACCTTCAACTGTTCTTCAGGGTATACAGATGGTAGTGGCTTAGCTAGGATTCCAAGCAAGCCTGTGTGATTCCAGAGCTCGTGCTCTGGACTGTGGTGCCTCCTTATCATATATGCTTCATGTGTTACTTTTTTTTTTTTTCTTGTAGTCCTTATGGTACTTAGCCCTAAGTGCCATACCTGTAACGAACAGCTACACTGCCCTGTAGGAGGTCTTCTTTTGTTCAAAGCATGAATTGGTCATCCACCACACTGTGTTCTAATCTCAGAAGATACAGGTCAGGGACCACCAGTTGTCAACATAGCACCATTCCACATTTCTAATTGAGGCTTGAAGGCTGGATTTTCCCTTTGGTCTAGTTTGAAGGATCCAGATTTGTAAAGATTATATTCTAGATAAATCATGGGCTATCCTGAAAGAAATTCACCAGTAAATTATTCCAGTTTCTCTGGCCTTCCTGGAGTATATCCAGTATGACATCTCATTCATGTCTAGAAAGCAAATACATCATTTATTGCAACTTCAGCATGGAGCGATGTATTGGCTTAAAGTACAATCAACACAATTTGGTCATTGTGAGTATGCCAGCTGGGTCCATTCTTTACTACACATATGTAACTCTAGAGATTCTTATGCCCAAGAGAGGAGACGTACTCTTGGGTGTCTAGGACAAGGGAAACATGTGTTGTTATTCAGGAGCTGGAAGCTTCAGCATGACAGGAAAGAATTGAACAATCCTGGTTTACACATCACTTGACCTTGTTTAAAACTTGTTTCTTTGGCTTGCTTCATTGGAGTGTTTTCTCTCTCCTGGGGCTGACATTGTGTGTTATGTATCACACATGTGACATGTAGAAGTTTCAGAACCCAGAATCCTATAGATCAGTAAAAATGTATTTATATATTTTTGTTCAGAATCTATTGAAAATAACACTGGGCATAATTCATATATTGCAAAATTAGTTGGACCCTCTGCTCATGAGATTCTTTTTATGGTATGCCACAGCAAATTTGGATTTCCATCCCCAATAAACTTTGGGGTTGGAGGACACAAAAGCTTTTGCTCAGACCTAAATTCTGTCTGAAAGAAAAGGGTAAATATTATAAGCCCTTTCTAACCTCTCCAAGAGCAGAAATGATTTACAGCTGTGGCATTTAACCATAATTCCTCGATCTCATTTGAGAAGAGTTCAGTAAGAAACAGTGTCTTGATTTTTGTTTGTTTTGTTTGTTCCCTGTTTTCTTGTCTTACTTAACCAACAATCCATTGTAATTCATGAGTTAGTATGGCAGCAGGCTGAGTGTTCCTTGGAGCTCATTAAATGAACTTCTTTTCCTTAAAAAAAAAAAAAAGTTTAGTCAAGAAAAGAGTCTGTCTGGCTTCCCTGGTGGTGCAGTAGTTAAGAATCTGCCTGCCTTATGCAGGAGACACAGGTTCAAGCCCTGGTCGGGGAAGATCCCACATGCCGCGGAGCAATGAAGCCCGTGCACCACAACTACTGAGCCTGTGCTCTAGAGCCGCGAGCCACAACTACTGAAGCATTCGCACCTAGAGCCCGTGCTCCACAACCAGAGAAGCCACCTCAATGAGAAGCCCTTGCACTGCAATGAAGAGTAGCCCCTGCTCTAGCCCCCACAACTAGAGAAAAGCCCATGTGCAACAATGAAGACCCAATGCAGCCAAAAATAAATAAATAAAACAAAATTAATTAATTTTTTAAAAAAGAATCTAATAAAAAAGGAAAGAGGGCTTCCCTGGTGGCGCAGTGGTTGAGAGTCCGCCTGCTGATGCAGGGGATGCGGGTTCGTGCCCTGGTCCAGGAAGAACCCACATGGCGCGGAGCGGCTGGGCCCGTGAGCCATGGCCGCTGAGCCTGCGCGTCCGGAGCCTGTGCTCCGCAACGGGAGAGGCCACAACAGTGGGAGGCCCGCGTACAGCAAAAAAAAAAAAAAAAAAGGAAAGAGTCTGCCAATACTGTTGTGAAGCCAGTAAAATTGTTTTTTGTTTGTTTGTTTGTTTGGGGGGCCAATTACTCAGAGTTTAAAGTAAAAGGTATTGAACTATTTTTAGTATATACATTATGAGCTCTTTTAAAGCCAAAAATTATGAATATTATGATAGCTCAAACTTGAACTGAAAAGGCCAATGAAGCATCCTACAGGTTATAATTTCTAATAAGGTAAATATTGATTTCTATAACCTACATAAACAAAAATTCTTTGGGGACCCTTCAATTTTTTTAAAAAGAGTAAAGTGTTCCTGAGACAGCAAGTGAGAATACCACTGTGAACATGCCTAGCTGATATAGGTCTGTTTCTTGTCTTAACCTCATAAAGAGCCACTGTTAGGGAATTCCAAGCACCTATAAAAGTTCCTGACTGAACCTAGCTTTTTGGTTCTTTCAGCCCAGGTTGGTGGTTTTTGGTGACCTGAGGGACTTTGGCCACAGTTAGCTTATTTTCTCTGTTTTTTTTTTTTTTTTTCGCGGTACGCGGGCCTCTAGCTGATGTGGCCTCTCCCGTTGTGGAGCACAGGCTCTGGATGCGCAGGCTCAGCGGTCATGGCTCATGGGCCCAGCCGCTCCGCGGCATGTGGGATCTTCCCGGACCGGGGCATGAACCCGTGTCCCCTGCATCGGCAGGCAGACTCTCAACCACTGCGCCACCAGGGAAGCCCTAGTTGGAATTTTTTATAAGGAATCTCAAATTTCACTTTTAAAATCCTCTTGAGAGTAGGAAGCCAAGCCAAGGCCTTGCCATCAGGCTTCATCTGCAGTACCTATAGACTTAGGTAATTGCCCTCTTCTTGAGATCTACAAAATAGCCTAAGATTCTTAGGCCTACCAGGAAGGGACATTCCTTACTCACCTGTAAGGCTGGGAACACTGCAAGCCAAGAACCAGGCCAATTTTTCCAAGAGGGCTTTGTAATTATTAGCTTTATAAAGTCAACATTAGTCCCTTAAAACTGCCTGATCATATCTAATTCTATACATCATTTTACAGTCAGATATTCCAGCCAAGACTTGTTTATATAAAAAATTTTCCCAATTATGTCCTATTACAAGGAGGACATTCTTATTGAAACTATGCAAATAGCAATATTGTGATAAAAATAAGAATAGTTAATGAGTTTTTTAAATTAGGGAGCTATTAAGCAGGGAGAGAAAGATAAATGTTTCATTTCTGTTTACAAAAGTACAATTTTCTAGATTGTTATGAGCTTTTGATAGATTAAGAGAAAAGGGAAAGGGGTTTCTTACATCCAGAAACTAGAACGTTAAAGAACCAGCAATGTTCCAAATAAATATAAATAACCTATAATCATCCGTTTGTTCACTCAGTTCCATGTAATTCATTAACTTTTGTTTTGTTGATCATGGGCCATCAGTTTCATGGATCCATCAGCTTCTCCATCTTAGAAATCCTCACTAATTCCAGTGGTATGATCTCAAAGTTACTTAAGTAATGCCAGCAGAAGCCTACACCTGAGTTGAGTACCTGGCATAGTCCTTTTCCATGGGTCTCTGAGTTCCTTCCTTCCTTCCTTTCTTCCTCCCTCCCTCCCTCCCTTCCTTCCTTTCTTTCTTTCTCTCTTTCTTTTTTTTCTGTTGAAAACGAGCGCTCTTGCTTGTAACTAATTGAAAACAGTTTCACAGTAAAGCAATAAATATCTGAGGATGTAAAATGTAAAAAGACTTTAAAAGTCTGTGTTTAAAAATCTCATGAAAGTTTATTGTTTAAAAAATGTAATTGACAAGGAAATTTGGCTGTTTCTGTGACATACAACATTTTAAAATAGTAACTGGAATTATGACAGATAATATTACATTGTTGCTTAGTATTAGGCAAAGGAGCACTAGGACATTTCATAGACAGCAAGAGCATTGACAAATTTCTAGGAATTTTATACAATTCAAAATATTTATATTAATAACATTTTACCCATACAAATATAACCTAGGGAAGGTTAAGCATCTTTTCTTGACAATGCTTCTTATGTAATTTAATAAATCAAATGAACCTAATTAGGCTTAACATCTCTCTTTTTACCTGGTGAAAGAACAAACCCTTTGTGATTTTCCAGGGGGCCTCTGGGAAATCTCAACGTCAGTCTGAGATCCAGAATATTTTATTTAGAATTTGACTTTGGGAAAGCAAAATTGTCAAAAATGTCAAAAGCTTTGAACACTTGGATAAATAAAATAAGTCACTGTGAAACAACGTGAAGCTACCTATTTAAAGTAACAACAGAGTACTTCAAAAGAAAATATAAGCAGTAACATGATTAAAAGAAAAAACAAAACTTTTGTTCTTTCAAAACTGAGAAAACTTTGGCTCTCTCAAATAATCAAGTACATGATAAAGCCAACACCAGAAATAATGTTAAGGCACAGAATCTTTGTTTCCTAGGCAGATTACTTAAAAGGCAAAAAAACTTTTAACAATCTCTTAAGAGCAGACCAATAATTAAAGAAAACTTTGTCATTTTAACAGAGGAAAACCAAACTCTAGCTTTGTATCAGTAATGATACTAAAGATCATTTTTAAAAACCCTTTAAATAAATCCATCCAATCTTAGCCAGCTTGGACCACGAGAGATGAGATTCCTTTTTCACAATCCTTCTAAAACTTTCCCTATCCAGGTTTTATCCTACACTTTCCTCTTTCTCGTTCTGGAACAATCAGTCATTTTATTTTAGGACAAAATTATTCTTTTTTTCTGAACAAAACATATCCTAGAGGAGACCTTCAAGATGGTGGAGGAGTAAGACATGGAGATCACCTTCCTCCCCACAAATACATCAAAAATACATCTACATGTGGAACAGCTCCTATAGAACACTTACTGAACGCTGGCAGAAGACCTCAGCTTTCCAAAAAGGCAAGGAAATCCCCACATACCTGGGTAGGGCAAAAGAAAAAAGAAAAAAAGGAGACAAAAGAGTAGGGATGGGAGGGAACTGTGAAGGAGAAAAAGTTTCCACACACTAGGAAGCCTCTTCACTGGCAGGGACGGTGGTGGGAGGAGCTTCGGAGCCACAGAGGAGAGTGCAGCACAGGGGTGCAGGGGGCAAAGCGGAGAGATTCCCGCACAGAGGATTGGTGCCGACCAGCACATAGCAGCCTGAGACGCTTGTCTGCTCACGTGCTGGGGTGGGTGGGGGCAGGGAGCTGAGGCTCGGGCTTTGGAGGACAGACCCCAGGGAGAGGACTGGGGTTGGCTGTGTGAAGACAGCCTGAAGGGGGCTAGTGCACCACAGCTAGCCAAGAGGGAGTCCGGGAAAATGTCTGGACCTGCTGGAGAGGCAAGAGAACATTGTCTCGGGGTGCACGAAGAGAGGGGCTTCCTGCTCTGTGTGCCCACAAACAACAGAGCACCACCTAAGCAAACTCCAGAGACAGGTGCAAGCTGCGGCTATCATCTTGGACCCCAAAGACAGGCATGGACTGCTACTGCTGCTGCCTCTGCCACCAAGGATCCTGAGTGCAACTGCAGGTCACTACCCACACCTTCCCAGGAGCCTGTGCCGCCCACCACTGCTGAGGGTCCCATGATCAGGGCCAACACACAGAGAACACACAGGGCGCCTCAGGCTGTTGCAATGTCACGCCAGCCTCTGCCACTGCAGGCATGCCCCACATTCCAACTGTGACTACTGTACCCCTCCTTCTCCCTGGCCTGAGTGAGCAAGAGAGCCCTAATCAGCTGCTGCTTTAACTCCCTCCTGTCTGGACGGGGGACTGAGGGCAGTCTATACACAGAGGTGGGGCCAAAACCAAAGCTGAACCCCAGAAGCTGTGTGAACAAAGAGAAATAGAAATTTCTCCATGCAGCCTCAAGAGCAGTGAACTAGATCCCTGCAATCAGCTCGATAAACCATGCATCTGTGGAATACCTGAATAGACAATGAATGTTCCCAAAATTGAGGCTGTGGACTTTGGGGGCAACTATGGACATGGGGTTTGCTTTCTGCATTTGATTTGTTTTTGGCATTATGTTTTTCTTTGTTTAGTTTTTAGTGATTGTTTTCATTTGTGGGTTTTTTGATTGGTTTTGTTGCTCTCTTCCTTTTTTTTTTTCTCTTTCTGTGAGTGTGTGTGTGTATGTTTCTTTGTGTGATTTTGTCTGTTTAGTTTTGCATTTACCATTTGTTATGGGGTTCTGTCTGTTCTTTTTTTTTTCTTCCTTTTCTTCTGAGCCGTGCAGCTGGCAGGGTCTTGGTGCTCAGGCCGGGTGTCGGGCCTGAGCCTCCGAGGAAGGAGAGCTGTGTCCAGGATGCTGGACCACCAGAGACCTCCCGGCCCCATGTAATATTAATCAGTGAGAGCCCTCCCAGAGATCTCTACCTCAACACTAAGACCCAGCTGCACCAAATGGCAAGCAAGCTCCAGTGCTGGACGTCCCATGCCAAACAACTAGCAAGACAGGAACACAAACCCACCCATTAGCAAAGAGTCTGCCTAAGTCATACTAAGAGTAGTATTCTAGGGGCCTCCCTGGTGGCGCAGTGGTTGAGAGTCCGCCTGCCGATGCAGGGGATACGGGTTCGTGCCCCGGTCTGGGAGGATCCCATATGCCGCGGAGCGGCTGGGCCCGTGAGCCATGGCCGCTGGGCCTGCGCATCCGGAGCCTGTGCTCCGCAACGGGAGAGGCCACAACAGTGAGAGGCCCGCATACCGCAAAAAGGAAAAAAAAAAAAAGAGTAGTATTCTTTTTCCACATGCTGCTTTTACCAATCCTAATACAGATGCCCATGTAATGAATCATAGTAACAAAAGTATATGTATTGGGGCCACTTGAATTATTTTTTTCTTATTTTAAAAATGTCTTTTATTGAGATTGATTTAGTCCATGTTAATAGTGGGCCTGACCTTTAACACAATTTGCAAATTTGTTTATTACTGACCCACTCGCTTTCATGACATTTTAGTGGATGTAATCTTGCAGCAAAAATGATTTATTCAGATTGTTCCAATGAAATTTTCCAGTTGAATAATTACTGGTGGAATGTCTCCTGGTATCAGTAGTGGTCGAAAGTGGTTAGGACTTAGTTTGTATGATATGAAGACAAAATGCTACTAAGAGTCTGCCTAAAAAGTCATACTAAGTTCACAAACACCCCCAAATACACCACCGGACATGGCCCTGCCCACCAGAGGAAAAAGATCCAGCCCCACCCACCAGAACACAGGCAACAGACCCCCCCACCAGGAAGCCTACACAAGCCACTGGACCAACCTCACCCACTGAGGGCAGACACCAGAAATAAGAGGAAATATGAACCTGCAGCCTGCGCAAAGGAGACCCCAAACACAGTAAGTTAAGCAAAATGGGAAGACAGAGAAATATGCAGCAGATGAAGGAGCAAGGTAAAAACCCATGAGACCAAATAAATGAAGAGGAAATCGTCAATCTACCTGAAAAAGAATTCAGAGTAATGATAGTAAAGATGATCCAAAATCTTGGAAACAGAATGGAGAATATACAAGAGTGTTTAACAAGAACCCAAAAGAACTAATGAGCAAACAAATAATGATGAACAACACAATAAATGAAATGAAGAATACTGTAGAAGGAATCAATAGCTGAAAAACTGAGGGAGAAGAATGGATAAATGACCTGGAAGATAGAATAGTGGAAATAACTGCCACAGAGCAGAATAAGGAAAAAAGAATGAAAAGAATTGAGGATAGTCTCAGAGACCTCTGGGACATTAAACACACCAACATTTGACTTATAGGGGTCCCAGAAGAAGAGAAAAAGAAAGGGTTTGAGAAAATATTTGAAGAGATTATAGTTGAAAACTTCCCTAACATGGGAAAGGAAATACGCAATCAAGTCCAAGAAGTGCAGAGTCCCATACAGGATAAACCCAAGGAGAAACACGCCAAGACACATATTAATCAAACTATGAAAAATTAAATACAAAGAAAAACTATTAAAAGCAGCAATGGAAAAGCAACAAATAACGTACAAGGAAATCCCCATAAGGTTAACAGCTGATCTTTCAGCAGAAACTCTGCAAGCCAGAAGGGAGTGGAAGGACATATTTAAAGTGATGAAAGGGAAGAACCTACAACCAAGATTACTCTACCCAGCAAGGATCTCATTCAGATATGACAGAGAAATTAAAACCTTTACAGACAAACAAAAGTTAAGATAATTTAGAGAATTTAATACCAAACCAGCTTTACAACAAATGCTTAAGGAACTTCTCTAAGTGGGAAACACAAGAGAAGGAAAAGACCTACAATAACAAACCCAAAACAATTAAGAAAATGGTAATAGGAACATACATATCAATAATTACCTTAAATGTAAATGGTTTAAATGCCCAAACCAAAAGACATAGACTGGCTGAATGGGTACAAAAACAAGACCTTATATATGCTGTCTACCAGAGACCACTTCAGACTTAGGGACACATACAGACAAAGTGAGGGGATGGAAATAGATATTCCATGCAAATGGAAATCAAACGAAAGCTGGAGTAGCAATACTCACATCATATAAAACACACTTTAAAATAAATCCTATTACAAGAGACAAAGAAGGACACTACATAATGATCAAGGGTTCAATCCAAGCAGGAGATATAACAATTGTAAATATTTATGCACCCAACATAGGAGCACCTCAATACATAAGGCAAATGCTAACAGCCATAAAAGGGGAAATCGACAGTAACACTATAGTAGTGGGGGACTTTATCACCCTACTTTCACCAATGGACAGATCATCCAAAATGAAAACAAATAAGGAAACACAAGCTGTAAGTAACACATTAGATCAGATGGACTTAATTGATATTTATAGGACATTCCATCCAGAAACAACAGAATACACTTTCTTCTCAAGTGCACATGTACATTCTCCAGTATAGATCATATCTTGGATCACAAATCAAGCCTTGGTAAACTTAAGAAAACTGAAATCATATCAAGTATCTTTTCTGACCACAACACTAAAAGACTAGATATCAATTACAGGAAAAAAGACTGTAAAAATACAAACACATGGAGACTAAACAATACACTACTAAATAACCAAGCGATCACTGAAGAAATCAAAGAGGAAATCAAAAATTACCTAAAAACAGATGACAATGAAAACACAATGACCCAAATCCTATGGGATGCAGCAAGAGAAGTTTAAAGAGGGAAGTTTATAGCAATACAATCCTACCTCAAGAAACAAGAAGCATCTCAAATGAACAACCTAACCTTACAGCTAAAGCAATTAGAGAAAGAAGAAAAAAAAAACCCAAAGTTAGCAGAAGGGAAGAAATCATAAAGATCAGACCAGAAATAAATGAAAAAGAAATGAAGGAAACAATGGCAAATATCAATGAAACTAAAAGCTGGTTCTTTGAGAAGATAAACAAAATTGATAAACAATTATCCAGACTCATCAAGAAAAAAAGGGAGAAGACTCAAATCAACAGAATTAGAAATGAACAAGGAGAAATAACAACTGACACTGCAGAAATACAAAGCATCATGAGATACTACTACAAGCAGCTATGTGCGAATAGAATGGACACCATGGAAGAAATGGAAAAAATCTTAGAGAAGTACAACCTCCCAAGACTGAACCAGGAAGAAATAGAAAATATGAACAGACCAATCACAAGCACTGAAATTGAAACTGTGATTAAAAATCTTCCAACAAACAAAAGCCCAGGACCAGATGGCTTCACAGGTGAATTCTATCAAACATTTAGAGAAGAGCTAACACCTATCCTTCTCAAACTCTTCCAAAATATAGCAGAGGGAGCAACACTCCCAAACTCATTCTATGAGGCCACCATCTCCCTGATACCAAAATAAAAGAGGTCATAAAAAAAGAAAGCTACAGGCCAATATCACTGATGAACATAGATGCAAACATCCTCAACAAAATACTAGCAAACAGAATCCAACAGCACATTAAAAGGATCATACACGATGATCAAGTGGGGTTTATCCCAGATATGTAAGGATTCTTCAATATATACAAATCAATCAATGTGATACACCATATTAACAAACTGAATGATAAAAACCATACGATAATCTCAATAGATGCAGAAAATTTTTTGACAAAAGTCAACACCCATTTATGATAAAAACTCTCCAGAAAGTAGGCATAAAGGGAAACTACCTTAACATAATAAAGGCCATATATGACAAACCCACAGCCAACATCATTCTCAGTGGTGAAAAACTGAAACCATTTCCTTTAAGATCAGGAACAAGACAAGGGTGTCCACTCTCACCACTATTATTCAACATAGTTTTGGAAGTTTTAGCCACGACAATCAGAGAAGAAAAAGAAATAAAGGAATCCAAATTGGAAAAGAAGAAGTAGAACGGTCACTGTTTGCAGATGACCTGATACTATACATAGAGAATGCTAAAGATGCTACCAGGAAACTACTAGAGCTAATCAGTGAATTTGGTAAAGTAGCAGGATACAAAATTGATGCACAGAAATCTCTTGCATTCCTATACACTAACAATGAAAAATCTGAAAGAGAAATTAAGGAAACACTCCCATTTACCATTGCAACAAAAAGAATAAAATACCTAGGAATAAACCTACCTAAGGAGACAAAAGACCTGTATGCAGAAAACTGTAAGACACTGATGAAAAAAATTAAAGATGATACAAACGGATGTAGGGATATACCATATTCTTGGATTGCAAGAATCAACATTTTGAAAATGACTATACTACCTAAAACAATCTACAGATTCAGTGCAATCCCTGTCAAACTACCAATGGCATTCTTCACAGAACTAGAACAAAAAATTTTACAATTTGTATGGAAACACAAAAGACCTTGAATAGCCAAAGCAATCTTGAGAAAGAAAAATGGAGCTGGAGGAATCAGGCTCCCTGACTTCAGACTATACTGAAAAGCAACAGTAATGAAAACAGTATGGTACTGGCCTCAAAACAGAAATATAGATCAATGAAACAGGATAGCAAACCCAGAGATAAACCCACACACATATGTCCCCCTTAGCTTTGACAAAGGAGGCAAGAATTTACAATGGAGAAAAGACAGCCTCTTCAATAAGTGGTGCTGGGAAAACTGGACAGCTACATGTAAAAGAATGAAATTAGAACACTCCCTAACACCATACACAAAAATAAACTCAAAATGGATTAAAGACCTAAATTTAAGGCCAGACACTATAAAACTCTTAGAGGAAAACATAGGCAGAACACTCTATGACATAAATCACAGCAATATCCTTTTTGACCCATTTTAGAGAAATTGAAATAAAAACAAAAATAAACAAATGGGACCCAATGAAACTTAAAAGCTTTTGCACAGCAAAGGAAACCATAAACAAGACCAAAAGACAACCCTCAGAATGGGAGAAAATATTTGCAAATGAAGCAACTGACAAAGGATCAATCTCCAAAATATGCAAGCAGCTCATGCAACTCAATATCAAAAAACAAACAATCCAATCCAAAAATGGGCACAAGACCTAAATAGACATTTCTCCAAAGAAGATATACAGATTGCCAACAAACACAGGAAAGAATGCTCAGCATCACTAAGCATTAGAGAAATGCAAATCAAAACCACAATGAGGTATCATCTCACCCTGGTCAGAATGGCCATCATAAAAAATCTACAAACAATAAATGCTGGAGAGAGTGTGGAGAAAAGGGAACACTCTTGCACTGCTGGTGGGAATGTAAATTGATACAGCCACTATGGAGAACAGTATGGAGGTTCCTTAAAAGTCTAAAAGTAGAACTACCACATGACCCAGCAATTCCACTACTGGGCATATACCTTGAGAAAACCATAATTCAGAAAGAGACGTGTACCACAATGTTCATTGCAGTAATATTTACAATAGCCAGGACATGGAAGCAACCTAAGTGTCCACTGACAGATGAATGGATGAAGAAGATGTGGCATATATACACAGTGGAATATTACTCCGCCATAAAAAGAAGTGAAATTGAGTTATTTGTAGTGAGGTGGATGGATCTAGAGTCTGTTATACAGAATGAAGTAAGTCAGAAAGAGAAAAACAAATACCGTATGCTAACACATGTATATGGAATCTAAAAAGGAAAATGGTTCTCATGAACCTAGGGGCAGGGCAGGAATAAAGACGCATATGTAGAGAATGGGCTTGAGGATTTGGGGAGAGGGAAGGGTAAGCTGGGACAAAGTGAGAGAGTAGCATTGACATATATACACTACCAAATGTAAAACAGATAGTCAGTTGGAAGCAGCTGCATAGCACAGGGAGATCAGTTTGGTGCTTTGTTACTGCCTAGAGGGGTGGGATAGGGTGAGTGGGAGGGACGCTCAACAGGGAGAGGGTATATGGATATATGTATACATATAGATGATTCACTTTGTTATACAGCAGAAACTAACACAATATTGTAAAGCAATTATACTCCAATAAAGTTGTAAAAAACACCCCAATAAAGCCCCCCCAAAACCTGTCCTACATTCCTTGCATACATTTCATGTAAAATATTTTTCCTTCACGCTTATTGTTTCTAGTAGTTTTATTTACATATATTGATTACATTTTTTAATCATTATGGAGAAAATTAGGAAGTAGACAGTTGTAAACTGTCATATATCAGCATTCTGCAGCAGACCAGCAAACTTTATAAGTAGAACATACAATTTTTATAGGTATATGTTTCCTTGTGGAACAATTTTTTTAGTGTGGCAAAAAAAGAACATGTTCATTAACAGACACAGATTATCGTTAGCCTTTCTGTACCATATAAAATTAAGAAGCCAAAAGTATATAAACTTAAGCTTATGCCTAATAATGAATGTTTCAGCATTTTATCTTACTTAGAAATGATCTATATATTTAGTGAATATCTATTACTTAAGTTGGCATAACTCTAAGGTTGCAAGTTACAAAAGAGATTTTGGAAACTACTTTTAAGTAAATACATTATAAAATGTAATTATTGTTGAAATAAAGTTTGTCAGAATAATGACTCAATTTGATTAAAATCAAATTTATAGTTTTTATAATCTTATACATCTGGTAAATATAATATTAACTTATTTGATTAGTAAACTCAAGTAGAATAAAAATGTATGACTATTAAATTTAATTCTAACAATTATGAAGACATGTCTTTTTAAAAATTAAACCTACAATATCAAACTGGTCTTATTTATCAAAGATTCACCTAAATCAAGTGAACTTAAGAAATATTTCTGTATTTTGGGGAGTTTTAGGAATATTTAATTTCTATAATCACATTTTTATCTAAGCCAATTCAAATAGAATTTCTTTAAGGGCTTATATACGTGAATTTGGTAATACCATCTGCAGGTAGGAAAATATCACATAACATACATGCATAAACATACAGACAGATATAAATAGAAATCTTATGGCTTTCATTCTGAAATTTTAGCTATGAGTCAGGCATAAAAATGATACAAAACTCACTAGTCTATGTCAGATTTGCTCCTCATCTCTTCCCACTTTATATTTTTATCAGAATTGTGTTTCTGGTAGATGGAACAAGTTAAAGTTACCTGCTCAATATAGGTACTAAAACATTTCATCATATCTCTGGGGGGAGACTTTTAAGATTTTCTTTTGCCCTGATGTATAATCTCACAGGGGCTGAATTTGGAGTGAGGCACAGAGGAGACAGTAAATGGCAATCCGGGTATCTCCAGATCCTGTATGAGTGGATAAAATATCTGGTCTGTTTCCCATTAGCTCTTTTTACGTTTTCAGCCTCAGGTGGTTGCTTTTTGGGTCCCTTGATCCCTTGAGAACCTCTGATGGGAGAGCAGGGGGCCTAAAATTTGAGTGACTTCAGGAAAGTTAGAGGCTGGAGTGGGAAGGGAAGGTCTAGTGGGTGAACAGAGGCATACAGGAGATGGGGGTTTGAGGGGAGACTTAGCAAAAGATTTAAGGGAGCTGAAGGGAAAACTGAAGGTGGTAAAAGGATGGAGGAGCAGAGGAGATGGGAAAGGATACATCTCAGATGAGATAGTTTGGGGGAGATATTAAGTTTCCCAGAGAAGCCACTGAAATTCCAAATTATCTTTAGTAAAGTCAGCCCACAGGAAAGGACGTGAACAGAATGAATGCCACTGTGGTGAAGCGTATTGGCTGCAAGGGTTTGAAAAGCGGGGGATTTCAGTTGGCTGAAAATCTCCCATGTTCTTTTTTTTTTATTTATTTTTGGCTGGGTGGGTCTTCATTGCTGCGTGCAGGCTTTCTCTAGTTGCGGTGAGCAGGGGCTACTCTTCGTTGCGGTGTAAGGGCTTCTCATTGCGGTGGCTTCTCTTGTTGCGGAGCACAGGCTCTAGGCATGTGGGCTTCAGTAGTTGTGGTATGAGGGCTCGGTAGTTGTGGCTCGTGGGCTCTAGAGTGCAGGCTCAGTTGTTGTGATGCATGTTCCGCAACATATGGGATCTTCCTGGACCAGGGCTAAAACCCATGTGCCCTGCATTGGCAGGTGGTTTCCTAACCTCTGTGCCACCAGGGAAGTCCTCTCCCATGTTCTTAACTAATGACAGTTTGCAAACAAAGAAACCTGCCTTTAACCCAGGCTTCCTGTCTTATGAACAGAGAATTCTGGGACCCTAACCCAGCCTCTGTTTGCCTGGGATTCTAACTCAGCTTGTATAATATATTCAGAATCTTAAGAGTCAAAATTTATCATTATCAGTTTTGACAGACTTTTTTTTTTTTTTTTGAGCACTGGATCAGGACTCAGACTCACCGATGGATTCCTGATCAGTAAGTCAGGAGTGAAGACAGAAGCTTCAGAGTTGTGCAGCTGGGGTCCTGAGTGAGTAATACTTTATTGAAATAGGAAAATGGAGCTCAACTCTGACTTATGCAGAGGTGACTGGCTGTTTGAAAGGGAGGATGAGGGAGTAGGGAGGGGGTAAACAGGGGCTCAAGCAGAGTCAGAAAAATGGAAATTTACAAGAAGAGGCACTTGTGGAAGCTGGCTCCTACCCTCCTACAGAGACTAGGAGACAGGGATCCTATCTTCAAATGTCAACTGATACAAACAGTAAACTCTTTTGTCAGCCTTGAATTTTCCCAGGCAGGAACTTTAAAGGGGGCTGGGTCATCCCAGGGACACAGCCTTGAGTTGTTAGAAATGATGCTAGAGTTTGTTAAGTCTCTTAGGTTGGGTGGTAGATGAAATCATTTGTGCTGGGAGACGACAAGGTTGAGGAGTAGTCAAGAATAGAGCTCAGAAGAACCTGAATTTGTTCAAGGAGTCTTTGCCTAAACCTCATGAATAAGTGAAAAAGTTAACGTTCATGTAAAGTGGTAGTCAGACTAGGAATATGAGGGCTAATGAACATCTTGCCCCCCAAATGCCAACCACCATATTGCTTTTCATAATAAACATGAATAGCAAAACAAGGCAGCCATAGACAGGACTGCAGGCTCCAGGGGCTGTTAGTCAAACCCAGGATGGGGTCAGGGTCAAACCACTGCAGACCTAGGCTAGTGGAGGCTCTCGGGACCTTGTCTCCTGGGGCAGCCTTCTGAGCTTTCCCATGTTAGGACAGTGATGGGGATCGGGTCGTAGGGCATAAATCAGGAGCCAGACCCATGCACTGTGCCTAGGGATGGAGATGTGGATCCTGAAGAGCCTCAGGAGAGGGGGCAGGGCTGGTGTTGGAGGATGGACTGAGTCCAGGGGGCCAGAGGGAGCATAGGGTCTAGGAGATGTGGTGAGTGGCAGAGGTGAGGGCTGGTCCTCTGTGTGTCCCAAAGGGGTAGGAAATATGAAACCAAGAACTGAGAGGAGTATGGGAGTGGGCTGGGCTGAGGAGTTAATTGCCTAGAAACAAAACAGCTAAGGGGACACTGTGGAAGGAGAGGTCAAAAACTCATCTCCTGGGAGGAAAGGAGAGAGAGAGCTATGGAGAAGCCTGGCTACACACATGCACATCCCCACACTCCTCACACACAGATGTATTTGTGTGTGTGTGTGGAGTAAAAAAGAGATGGGGGGGGGCTTCCCTGGTGGCGCAGTGGTTGAGAGTCCGCCTGCCGATGCAGGGGACACGGGTTCGTGCCCCGGTCCGGGAGGATCCCACATGCCGCGGAGCGGCTGGGCCCGTGAGCCATGGCCGCTGAGCCTGCGCGTCCGGAGCCTGTGCTCCGCAACGCGAGAGGCCACAACAGTGAGAGGCCCGCGTACCGCAAAAAAAAAAAAAAAAAAAAAAGAGAGAGAGATGGGGAGCGGGGAGATTCATTTTGTGAGCTCCCGTGTGGTTTATTCTCTTTCTATATGGCCAATAAACTGAGTCACTCACACATAAAACCTGACTTCACATCCCAGATTTGGTTGGAACTAAGTTCCTTTGCATTTTTAAAAACTTAATTTTATCAAAGTAATGCAGGCTCATGTTTAAAGAGTAAAATTGGACAAAAAACATAATAAAAAAAACAGTAGTCCTTTAACCTCCCTCCCTGCTTCATCTCTTCCCTAATCATCCTAGTTTTGTTGCCAGAGGGAGAACTTTGTGGCTTTTGGGTTTGGTTTTTCTGTAATTACTTCCTGACGTCTAAATTATGTGTTAATACCACCAGTCCCTGTCTATTGACTCTGCTCGAAGGGATCAGGATTAAGTCGTTTACACTACCTCCTCACCCCTCTTCCCGCGGGGTTTCATTTCCTCCCATACACACATTTACATTTTTGAACAATAATCTTTCAACTAAGAAAGTAAAAGAAGATCTTCAGAAATGAAGGAAATCAGAGAAATTACACTATCGAAGGACTTTTATGGAAATAAAATACTGGAGGATATTTCAAGCAAGATGAAGCCAAGGAAAGATAAAGTAGATGAGACATGTAACACAAGAAACAGTGATGTGCAATAAAATTGCCAAAAGTTGTGGTTGTTACTGTATTTGCTGCTAATGCACTCATGATTTTTAAATGTAATTTTTAGAAAATAGTTCCTAAAATAGAAGAAGGAAAAACTGTATTTGAAAGCATCTGAAACAAAACTTCCAGATTATTTCAATCAAACCTGGGAGTTTGGAAGGGGATGAGTAGAAAGGAAGAGAAGAGAGGTAAAGCATGCCCAATATTTTGTCTCATTCAGAAGTAACCAGCACTTCTAGACACTGAGGAAAAAAATACAGGCTTATACATTTTTAAGAGTAGTTACAAATAGAAATAGGTTCTAGAACTTTGAAACCACTAGAGGGGGCACCAAGAAAGAAAACTGTATGATCCAACCAGTCAGGAAAGAAAATAAACAAGAAGAAAGCATGTTTCATAGGAACATAAGGTAAAGGGACAAGAATAAGTCAAAGCAAATCAGTAGCCACAATAAATGTGACAAATTAAGTTCTCCTATTAAAATACAGAGACTTCATCTTGTGGCAGATACATTATCCATTGTTTGTGTTCTAACTTTGTTTATGGTATCTTTCATCTTAGAGTGATATAAAATTTTAATGTAGATAAATATGCTAATAATTTATTTTATAGTTTCCGGGGTCTGTTTCATGTTTTGAGTATAAATATGATTTTAAAGGCATAAATATTTAAGTAGAAAGAAAAATTTATTTCTTGCAAATGATAAAGTTGTCTACCTCGAAAACCCAACAGAATCCATTGAAAAATTATTTGAACTGATGAGAGAGCTTTAAAGGGTGGTCAGGTGCAAGATATAAACAAGAAGACAATGATTTTTCCCCATACACTAATAATAAGGAATAAAAACACTTTTTAAAATTCCTTTCATAATAGCCACACAATTTGTGAAATAAAATCTAGGAGAAAAAATTTTAACAACGTGCCTGAAGAAGCAAACAAAAAGACTATACTGAAGGACAAAAAGTGGACAATATTCTTGAATGGAAAATTAACATATATATAATAAAGATGTCAGTCATTCTAACCAAAATCCCAGGATGTTTATTTTGAAAAATAGAGAAGACGATTCTGAAGTTCATATGGAGAAGCAAATATGTAGATATACTTCAGTCACTTTAAAAAATGAAGGAAAATCAGAAGTGAGATGCCCTTCAAATACCAAAATGTTACTAAATAATGTGTTTCTGATGTGGGAAGAGATAAATAGGTAAACAGAACAGAACAGAGACTTTAGCAACAGATCCAATATTGTATAGAAATGTAGTAATTAATAAAGATGCCCCTTCAATCATGGGAAAAACTGTGGTTTTCTCTAACAAGTGATATGACATTTACTTTCCACTGGAAATTTTATATTCCCTCACCACACACACGCACACACACCTCTGATGAACATCAATGAAATAAAACCTATAGAATTATTAGAAGATACTAGAAATATTTGTATCGTGTTTATCATTTAAAATTATATTGAGGTCTTCCCTGGTGGCGCAGTGGTTGAGAGTCTGCCTGCCGATACAGGGGACACGGGTTCGTGTCTCGGTTGGGGAGGATCCCACATGCAGCGGAGCGGCTGGACCCCAGAGCCATGGCCGCTGAGCCTGTGCATCCGGAGCCTGTGCTCCACAACGGGAGAGGCCACAACAGTGAGAGGCCCGCGTACCGCAAAAGAAAAAAAAATTATATTGATATTCAAAACATGAAGCAGACCCCAGGAGCTATAAAATATTGTCATATTTATCTACATTAAAACTTTACATCTGGGCTTCCCTGGTGGCGCAGTGGTTGAGAATCTGCCTGCCAATGCAGGGGACACGGGTTCGAGCCCTGGTCTGGGAAGATCCCACATGACGCGGAGCAGCTAGGCCCGTGAGCCACAACTACTGAGCCTGCGCGTCTGGAGCTTGTGCTCCGCAATAAGAGAGGTCACGATAGTGAGAGGCCCACGCACTGCGATGAAGAGTGGCCCCCGCTCGCCACAACTAGAGAAAGCCCTCGCACAGAAACGAAGATGCAACACAGCCAAAAATAATTAATTAATTAAAATTAAAAAACTTTACATCTCTCTAAGATGAAAGATGCCATAAGTAAAGTTAAAACAGAAACAATGGGTATAATTATTCTAGGCAGTATCCAAAATATCTAAAGAACACCTATAAATTGATAAGAAAAGGTAAGCAATCCAATATAAATGAGATAGAACAGACAACTCACAGCCCTGAAATACAAGTAGACCATAAACATGAACGAGAAATAGGAAAAGACACACTAAAATAAATTTAGCAAAATGCAAGAGATTTATGACTTCAGCATTTATTAAAAGCATGCACAGAGATGGGCACCATTATACCCTGCTGCTAAAAGTGGCAATAGGTGTAACACTTTTGGAGGGTAGTCATCAAAACCTTAAACGCATGTTCTCTGTTATCCAGAAATCCCCTTGTGTTCTAAGGAAATCATTACACAAATGCACAGAACACATTCAGTGCAGCTTTGTTTGTGTGTAATAATGAATTTCTGCCCATCAGAAGCCAAGACAGACACGATAGAAAAGGTGCACAGAGCAACAAGAATGGGATGATGTGAAGCATCTCCCTTGCAGGCTTGAAAGCCAAGTCTGAACAGAGATAACTGTGTCCGTGACCAGCTCTCAGCCTCACCTGGGGCAGGTTCTCAGAACTGCACCCAGGCCGTAGGGTGTGCACCTCCCAAGGGATGTGGTGTCATGGAAACTCTGCCTTCTTATTACACTGGTGGAGTCACTCACTCACTTTGCAGCTTGAGTTCTGGATTGTGCAATGAGGGGCTTGGGAGAGGTGATCTCTAAGATATTCTGTCTCCTACATGCTGTGGAGGAACGTACTTCTAATTTTAGTCTCTTTGTTCCCTCCTCCATTTTCCTTCCTGGGGCCTGCTCAGGAGTTGGTGTGTTGTCCCAGCTGTGGGACAAACATTTAGTAGTCACCGGAAGAGGTCAACTCTGAATGATATCCCCCTTTCCGCCCCCCCCTCAGGCAGTTCTCAACAGGACCTGCATTCAGCTGGTGGCTTCCTTACAACCAATTTTCATTCTATATGGTTTTGCACATTGTAAGAGGATGCTGGCTAATTCTTTATCTGAAGGGAATTTCTCTGAGGCTGGAGTGCCCAATGCTGATGCCTTGGGGCAATACTCTTCAAGTCACCCCAGAAATGCCTGCTGACCTTGGAGACTGGTGATTGGGCAGTGGAAGGGTGTGTGCAGCCCTTGCAGCCCTTTACACCTCCCAGGACCCAGCTAAAGATGAGCGCCTGCAGTTCAGAGAGCAGGTAGGGTGCTTCTCCCTCTCTCTCAATGCATGTGTGCACTTCACCATCTGTGTGACAAAAGCACAATGGTGGGTGTCCTGCCAGCTGACAGTCTGAGTTTCTTGGAAAACAACAAAAGAAGGTATGTACTGAGGAAAGCTCAGGAGGCCACGCTTTGGGCTGGAGGAAGGTTGGTAAGAAATTAGCAAATCTTTCTGCCCCTGAGCAGTGCAGAGCAAAAAACATCTCCCTTAATGACCATCTCCTCTTTTGTGTATCAACTTATGCGATTACCTAGTATCCTTCATGAGGAGGAATCTCTGCTGGAACCCAAGAATATGCCAAGGGTCAAGGAGACTTGGCACTGAACACCGGGAGCCAGAACTGTAGATGAAAAGAAAATATAGTCACATAAAGACATTTGTAAATGTGGCCCCATTAGACATTTATACAAGTTCAAGCTGTATGGGGCAACTTGAAGAGTGAGAAGGAGGAAGTGTGTGCACAGAGAGAGGTGGAGGAATTCATCCATGAAGACACTGGAAGAAGTTTTTAGCAGGAACTTGGGGAAAGAGATTGGCAGAGAGAAGAGGTGGGTAGGACGCCGGGTGTAAATGCATGGGGGTGGAAGTGACCACCGTGGGTGCTTGACTCGTAAAGATTAGGGGCCAAGAATAAAAAGAAAGAAGGTTGGAAAAGCTAGAATGAGCACTGAGAGGTAGAGAGAGGGGTGATACAAATTTCTGCATGGACTCTGAAGATGAGGGAAAACATTTTATGTATTCTCAAACTCAGGAGAGAAGATGACTCCCCTCTCTCCCCCAAACCTGCATCTGTGCTCACAAGCTTATCTTAGGCTGCTCTTACTGCCATTTCTTTTGCTATTTTTCCTTAGCAGAAGAGAATGATTAATTCATATACTTGAGAATTTGGCATTACTTTTTGTTCCATCTCCCCATGTTATGTGTGAGAATGGCCTTTGTGCTTGGGGTGTTCTCCAGCTCCCACACCCCTGAATCCCCTCAGACAACCTCATGGTGAGGGCCGGTGTACATCAAAGAGAATTGGCCTAAGTGACCCAACGGAGTAGCTGTGAGTTCCCCACTGTCCAAGGGCAGGTGAGGGTCCCTCCCTTTTCAGTTTCAGTTCTCCAGGAGTCCAGAGCTCACTCTCTTTTTGGATACAGGTATTTATGCATTTCTTGAGGCCTTGGACTGGAGGTACCCACATGCAGCTGGTGGGAAGGGGCACTGGGCCGTGTCCCTGCTGGAGGATGCACCCTGAGGTGTAGAAAGTGGCAGGTGGGGTCTCCCTCCCATATCCCAGCAGTGCTGTGTCACAGAAGTGAACTCTGCCTGCTGCCTTTGCATTCTTGCTGTAACATTCTCACCTTTCCCCAGGTGGTGTGGAGGACCAGAGGGGAAGGCCAATGAAAAGCTCAGGACGAACCTTTCCAAACAACCCCTCCATACGACCATCATTTTCTTCTCTGGCCTGAATCACTTCAGGTCCTTTGAACTTCGAAATGGCTCTTGACTGCCCAGTAGATCAATGTTTCACTTCCCTGTGTGGAATGAAGAATCCTTTGTAATTTGGTCCCAGCCTTCCATTCCACTGAGGAGTTTCATAAATACTCGTGGCAAGCCCATAGCTTTTCCTGCCCCATACGTGCTAACTACTTTCCTCCACTCAGAGTTTCTGTCCCCCTCCCCTCGCCCCCATCATTTCCCTGATCCTGCTCTTTATTGTGTCAATTTTATGTTTAATCTGTCCCTGAGCACCCCTCTGTCTTCCCAGCCCCAGGGACTTGAGCTCACCATCTGAGCTCACCACTCAGCCCCTTTTGCTGTCCTGGGATGTCTCTATGCATGCATAAGCCTGGGATGCATGCACCAGCCTGCCTGAATATGGAGCATTACCTTCAAATTTGTGCCCCAAAGCTCACTGTTTTGACCTCCATCCACTAACCCAGAACCCTAGCACTTGCACAGATCCCTCCCCAAACAGGCATTTCTGAGAGTCTTCCATGTGCTTGAGTTACCCCGTGTCACACATCTTACTTGTCCCCTAGGAAGGATGTCAGTGTCGGGGTACAGCCAGGTGGCTGGCACCTTAGTCCACTGTGCTTCTCTCCCACTAATACCAAAGTTGCACAGTGGCATATGGCAAAATGGGGTGGGGTGGGGTAGTCATTGCTTCTTATTTTTTTGAGTTCCACTCCATTAGAGAAATCCCAGTACAGCACCCCACTGTATTTCCAAGTTGTATGTGAACAGCTCTTGCAGGTTTTACTTATGGCAAAGTTACCGGGTTATTTTTCTTACTGTCCTTACCCTGCAGACGAGGGTATAGCTGGTTAAGAGTTCAGCGCCAGACCTTTCCTAACCCTTAGTTAATGGATATTCCTGTCCTGTCTCTGTATCTTTTGCTATGATGGTGAAGAGAGCGGGACTAGTCAGGCATGGCCATCCTGCCTCCCTGGAGCCCCAGATATCCCGGGCAGCCAACTGGAGCGTTTTTTCCCTCCTCTGAGCCTCTGTAGTTTGCAGTCTCTACAAACCTCCCAGATACCTTTCCCCTCCTTCCAAGACCTTGGAGGGACATGTTCCATGGAAATTCAATTCATGGTTTTCCTCACACAGGCAGGATGTGACAGAGACTTCCTCGTTTTGTTCTATCTATCTTGGTTTTTATAGCAAAGGGCAGAGCAAGCAGTGTTGTGCCTTAGGTGGAAGGTGGGTGGGTAATTTTGTCAAAGATGAGCTGGTCCCCCTCAACTGAACTGCCAGCCCATGTCTAGGAGACCTTAGCATCTGGAATCTGGATACTTCACAATTGTCTCCCTTGCAGGGAAATTGAGATCACCAGGATTCATCTGCCATTTTGGACCCTTGGCTGCTACTTGCCAGGTATGTGCCTCATTCTCAATGCCTGTCTAAACCTCCACCTTTCAGAAATGGGAGGCAGAAATGAGGCCTTAGGAGGGAGTGCAAGATGGGTTGGCACCATCTCATCAGCTGAGCCTGGCTGCAGGATAGGGATGTCAGTGTGACCAAGGGGAGATGCCCATTTAGGCAGCTCCACTTGAAGGGGAAGGATTCTGACACATCCCATTTCCCCCTCAAGCCATGTGAAGCCTCAAAGAGGGTCCCTCCTTGGGACAATTCATCTCCTGTAGAGACAAGGGGTGGAAACCCTCTTGTGGACCTATTGAAATAAAAACCAGAGCAAGCCAGTGATCGTTAATTGACAGCTTGTGAAAGGCAAAACATTGCAGCAGGTGCTAGAAGGGGAGCGGGGTGCAAGAGAGCCAAAGCCCTATGCCTGGGGGCTCGTAGCTTAGGATACGGAGAGCGGGAGAAGGGCAAAGCACACACAGCCCAAGCTTACAAATTAGCAAAAGCAGAATAAAATAATCTTTAAAGAGAAACTCAAGAGCTGAAGGACTGGAAATCAAGGGAACATAAATGTTGTTTAGGAATTGGGGATGCAGGAGGAGAAAACTGGAATGGGGTTGGAGTGAGACCAGGGAAAAAATGAGAAGGAAAGAAGGAAGAGGAAAGATAGGCTTGGGTGGAAGTAGCCGCATCTCAGCAGCATTTCTTTGGCATCGGTGTGCACGACCCTTATTCCTCCTTGCGTCTTCAGAGGCTCCCTGGAGAGCAAGGAGCTTGTACCCCACCAGCAAAGCTTAGCTCCAGCCTGAGACCCCTTTTCTGGCTGTCCTTCCCCTCACTGGGTCCTCTCTCTTCCCCAAATATGCAACGTGGCCAGTCTCAACTTTCCCCAGCAAAACCTCCCCATTCTTTTTCTTTTCAGAAAAAGAATCTGAAATCCATTTACACTGTGATGCAAATAGCTGAAATCAGAAAGTGTTTCCCTTCAGAGGGGTAAGGATCAGAGACTTTCAACTGCAAAGGGAGGTTGGAAAAGGCAAACTTCAGGTAGCGACTGGGGAGTAGGGTGCCCTTTAGACCAGGAAGGGGCATTCAGCCCTTCTGAAGTCCCTTCAAGAATTTGCCAGACTGTCTCTTTCCTATTAAAGTCTTTAAAGTCAGGTCCGTAAGTGTTGGAAGGAAAGGTACCACAAGGCATTACCTCCTGCTAGAGGAGATGCTGTTGATAAGGGAAACTCCAGTTTTAAGTTGTTTTATCAGAAGTGGATTTTAACATTTTTATGCATTTGTTGGTTGGTTAGTCTTGTGGCTGACATATGGAAACTCAAGCCACTTCTTCAGTGCATGTGAGATGCTGTCAGGGTGAGCACTGCAGTCAGTGACCAGGCGATTCCTAACACGGGTCACAGTTTGGGGGACAGGAAAACTGAAGGTGCACCCAGCTTTGACACACGACAGCTGGTGAGGAATCTGTATCAAGAGAAGGGCAGAGGGGCTTCCCTGGTGGCGCAGTGGTTGAGAGTCCGCCTGCCGATGCAGGGGACACGGGTTCGTGCCCCGGTCCGGGAAGATCCCACATGCCGTGGAGCGGCTGGACCCGTGAGCCATGGCCGCTGAGCCTGCACGTCCGGAGCCTGTGCTCTGCAACGGGAGAGGCCACAACAGTGAGAGGCCCGTGTACCGCCAAAAAAAAAAAATAAATAAAAGAGAAGGGCAGAGCTTGGGAGGAACTCCCACTCCACCACATTCTAGCCGTGTGTGCAGGGCAAGTCACCTGGCCTCCCAAGGACACCTCAGTGTCCTTGCCTGTAATTTGGTCCTATAATAATAGTGATAATATTTCTGCTATAGGTAAGTACTTGGTCGATAGTAAGTGCTCGATTTATATTAGTTTTATTACTGTGGGCACATGCATGTTATATGTGTGTTTATGACCTCTTCCCCCTGCAGCCTCAGTGACTGAAATCACATGAATGTATCACAGCAGAGAACTGCCGTCCTGATAGTAATTCCAGTGTCTGGAACACACTGACTGACAGCTGGCAGCCTCCCCCTGCCTGGGAATATTGGAGCATGTGCTCCCGCTGTGAGGTGCCCCTACCCCCTGCTGTGGGCCTAATGCCCCATTGCTGCCTTGGGAAGGACTCAAGTTAGCACCTAGCACAAGTATTGACCAATTCCTCAGAGTCTGGCTGATCCAAATGGATCCAGAAACACGCTCTGAGCCCCTCTTGTTTTGGAAGGCATTAGCTGGTGCTGATATACCCTCATGGCTTCACCCCATGGGGTTCTATGTCCTTTGCTGCCAGTTTCTAGGCCTGTCACAGACACATTCCTGCCATCAGCCAAAAGGGCAAGAGGCTGGACTGTCCAGCCTGAGCCTGGACCCTGGCCCAAGGTCTCTGTTCTGCTGGTTATTGTGTGAATAATGATTCCAATAACTGCTGGCTATCAGCCAGGCACACTTCAGAGGGGACTCCTATCTCCTCCCTGAGGGGTCCCTTCTGAAACATGAATGGAGCCCCCCCAACTTGCCCCTCTGTCTTCCCACCTGCGTGTGGAAGGGCAGGGCCCGCAGACGCTGGCCCACTTGACTCCTAGGCCATTGCCCCTTCCTCCTGCTGTAGTCCTGTCCGCCACTGTCCTTCCAGCACAGAGGTCAGTCAGGGAGCCTCCCTTCCATTAACTCACCTGCACACCTCCTTAGACTAGTCTTCTGCTGCATGACCAGCAGCTTTTTAAGTCCTTCATCTACTGTAAGCTTTCTTTTTTTATTGTTAACAATTTTAGTCTAAGAATTTTGTCAATTTAGGTAAATTAAATAAATCAATTGAAAAACAGATGAAAGGAAATAAAGAAGAAAAAAATATATGACCACCTGAATAGTTGCAGAAAAATAATTTACTAAAAGCTAATACTTTTTTCTCTCAGCTTTATGAAGTATGATTGACAAATAAAAATTGTATATATTTAAAGTATACAATGTGATATTTTGATATGTGCATTCATTGTGAAATGATTATCACAATCAAGCTAATTAACATATCCATCGTCTCACATAGCTACCATTTTTTTGTGTGTGGTGAGAACACTAAAAATTTATTCTTAGAAAAATTTAAGCATACAATACAGTATTATTAATTATGATCACCATGCTGTACATTACCTCTTTAGAACTTATTCATCTTATAACTGAAAGTTTGTACCATTTGACCAATATTTACTCCATTCCCCCCTCCCCTTTCCAGCCCCTGGTAACCATCATTCTACTCTTTTTGAGTTCAACTTTTCTTTTTCTTTTTACTGTAAGCTTTTATATATAGAATGGATAAACAAGGTCCTACTGTAGAGCACAGAGACCTATATTCAATATCCTATGATAAACCATAATGGAAACAAATATTAAAAAATATATATGTGTATAACTGAATCACTTTGCTATACAGCAGTAATTAACACAACATTGTAAATCAACTATATTTCAAAAGAAATTTAAAGTCCTTCATCTACAACCCGCTAGTGATATTGCTGATAGTGTGGCTGGGACTCTGCAGCCACAGGACCCCAGGGACACGTGCCACCTCGCAGGTCTGTGGGAAAAGGAAAACCAAACAATGGAGTGGGGGGCCAGAGAGAGGGAGAACAGAGACGGGGAGCTGGAGAGTAGAAACTGCATGGGGCTTTCTGCTCTGGGGGTGCTATGATGGCATGAAAGGAGAGGGAGGCAGCCTCTGGAAGAAGATGGAGGCAGAGAGAGGAGCTGGCTTTTTAAAATATTTATTTATTTGTCTGGCTGTGCCGGATCTTAGTCGCTGCACGTGGGATCTTTGTTGCCGCATGCGAGATCTTCATTAGGGGCATGCGGAATCTTTTTAGTTGTGGCATGTGGGATCTTTTAGTTGTGGCATGAGAGAGCTTAGTGTGGCATGCAGGTGGGATATAGTTACCTGACCAGGGATCAAACCGGGGGGCCCCCTGCATTGGAAGCATGGAGTCTTAACCACTGGACCACCAGGGAAGTCCCTGACTTTTCTTTAGAGAGCACCCATCCCACCCATAGGAGGCTTAAGCTTAACAACCCTCTGAGTTGGACTGGTTTCTTCCATGGTTTAAGCAAAGAAATTAAGGTTCAGCAAGTTACATCATCTGTCTAAAATCTCACAACTAAATAGAGGAGAAATGTGGAGAGGCTTATGTATCTCCCAAGATGTACAGCTGCCCAGGCTCACTGGGTCTCACGCTGTGAGGCATTACTTCAGGTCCCAAAGGGGCATCAGGAGTGAAGAGGGAACAGCCCTTGCCTGGGGCTGGGTCTCCAGTGCCACAGACGAGGCATGGGGAGGGCTAGATGGGACGGCACCATCACTATGGTCTCAAAGATGCTACTGACTCAGTGGCAGTCGCCAGCTGACCTCCTGGGAGCTCCACCTGAAGTCTCAGGGATGGAAGAAGGTGTCCTAGATGTGGCTGGAGTTAAAAGGCAGCCAGGCATGCATCCTACTTCGGAAAGATTAGAACTCTGTGTTTGTTCCTCTGTCTTGTGGACCTGATGTTCCAGGTCAAAGGGAACTGGGAGCAAGTTTGGGCAGAGAGAAGGAAAATGCATCTGGGAATCCTTACAGGCTTCCCTTTGTTTGGGCAAAGTCACTAAATCCTAGCTCAGCCCCAAAACAATGCATGGCTCTGTTCCTGGCTCTAAACAATGCGAAGCTAAGAAGCTGCTTCCTCTGGGACCCATTGGCCTTGTCCTCTCTCAGCTCTGTGAGTCCAAGCAAGGCCAACAATGCCATAAGCAGTGCCGCCTGTTAAAATTAGAAGCAGCTCTCACATCTGGCTATGATTGAAAAGAAGCCAGGCACTGGAGCTTGCAAGAACCAGACAAAAAATAATTGAGGCAGTGACAGACGTCAGGCCTGATGCATGGGGTTCCAGCTCTCCTGCGTCACTCCAGTATCTCTTTGTCCCTCTCCAGGTGGCCCCCACTGCTGAGGAAAAGTGATGGATTTCCCAGTCTCCCTGGACTCCTACCAGCGAGTACGTCTTCCCAGCAGTCTCTCCTTCCTCACTCACCTCCTCCTCCTGCTTCAGCCCGGGGAGATGCACTCAGGTAACCTGTCTAATCTGCAGCCCAGACAGCCAGGACGTGAGCACCTCAGCTTCTGCCCACCCCTTCTGCAGGTGATCCCAGGGCTGAGATCTTGTAGCCTGGTACCAGGCTGTGCCAGGGGCTAAAATATAAGATTTCCATACCAGTTGTTAAAGAGCCACCACCCCCAAACACCATCCAGCCCCACAGTGCTCCCCCACCATCCCTGCAGCCACCCACAGCTCCACAGCTCACAAGCATGGCAGAAGGCATAGCAGCAGGGTGCCAGGAGATTCTTATTGGTCTGTGCTTAGGCTGAACCAGTTGGAAAATATTTTTAACTCCTCTCCTGCATATAAGCCATAGCTTTTGAACGGCAGGGAGGATCCTAATCTTACCATCTCTCATGAAGGAAGCAACTAACAGAGAGTGTAAACTAGTTACGCAAATACAATTCCCTAATTCCCTGAGCTGGAAACCAGGGATACCAAGGTGACTAGGCACAGCCCAGATCCTCAGTCTTTCAAGGCAGGGGGACAGACATGATATACATGGCTGTCCAGCTGTGTGACCAGAGCTGCAAGAGAAATGTACCCAAGGATTTGGGAGCACAACTAAGAGACCAGTTTGTTTTTTCCAGAAAGCCATGAAGGGCCATAGAAAAGAGGTATTATTTGAGTAGAGCCTTGCAGGATGCACATTCTCCAGGAAGATGACAGATGGAGAGTAAACTGAGGCAGGCTGTGCCCAGAAGAGGGCCAGGCGTCAGGCATGGGGGCAGGGACAGCTGGAGAAACCTGGAGAGGGAAGCTGGTAGGGATGGTATCAGGGCTACACCCGGTGGGCAATAAGGGTTCTCAAATGGAGTGAAGAAAGGTGCCCCCATGCTATATGGGCAAAGTGAAGGATGGGAGAGATTCATAAAGGAAGAATTTAGGGTGGGATTAAGCTGAGCTTTGAACGAAGGAAAGGAGGTGTACAGAAGCCAGAAAAAAGAATGAAGTCATGCTGGGTAGAGAGGCACTGCAGCAGGAATAGCAACTCTTGTGGAAATTGCAGAAAACAGGGAGTAGAGAAGCCATACCGAGACATCACTGCAGAGAACAATCAAATGAAAGATCCAGATAAATTAAAATCTTGAAAGCAGGATTTGGCCTTAGATAGGAAAACCCATGAAACAAGGAGCACCCCTAGATTACTTTAATACCCTTTGTTATTACAGAAGCTGTCCATGTGCATTATAAAATGTTAGAAAATCAGACAAAGCAAAAATAAGAAAACATCCATTCCCACCAGGCAGAACTTATCACTATCAATAATTTGGTCTATTTCCCTTGAGATCTTTTATTCTGCACATTTATGCAAATATGTCAAATTTTTAATCAAATAAGAGGATAGTGTACATATGGTTTTGAGACTTGCTTTTTTTTTTTTTGCCAAAGATTCCATTTAATTTAATTCCCTGGCCATATTTACATAACTGTCCCCAAAATAATATTTGCATTTGGTAGGTTCAAACCAGCTACCAGTCCAGCACCACACATTTGTATCTGGTTGTAATGTTCCTTGTGTATTTTTTAATGTGGCACACTCAACTTTTTCATGACAATTACTTGTTCAAGCAACCGGACCGGTCATCCTGTAGAGTGTCTCACCTTTGTCATTTGAATGGTTTACTGCAAAAAAAACATATTTGAGGAGTGCTGATTTGGGCCATTGTCTGGGTTCTCGTCCTAGAGGAGGTCAGAGTGGTAGGCCATGGGGAACCCATTCTGGCACACGTCGGGGATGAGGTGGAATTCTCGTGCCATCTGTCGCCGTACCGGGACGCCGAGCACATGGAGATCCGCTGGTTCCGGAGCCAGGCCTCAGACGTGGTGCACCTGTACCGGGAACGGCAGGAGTTCTATGGACAGCAGATGGCGCAGTTCCAGAACAGGACCAAACTCGTCACGGACGAGATCGCTGATGGCAGCGTGACCCTGAGGCTCCACCCCGTGGTCCCCGCCGACGAGGGTCCATACGGGTGCCGCTTCCTCTCCAGCGACTTCACTGGGGAAGCAGTCTGGGAGCTGGAGGTGGCAGGTGCGTGACCAGGTCAAGCCCCAACAGAGAGGAGAAAATGGTCCATTTGGAAACAGGTCAAGAGTAGATAGAAAAGAACAGAGAAAGGGAAAATATCTCTAATTTTTTAAAAAAAGTATTAAAAAGAAAGATTCATTAGAAAATGAACAAAAAAATGCACACAAAAAAGATACACAAATGGCCCTGAAACATAAGAAAAGATGATTACTTTTACTCATAGTGAGAAAAAGGCAAATTAAAGCTACAGAGATACAATTTTTTTACCCGTCAGATTGGCAAACATTCAATATTTGGATCACACACTCTTGGTGGAGGTGTAGGGAAGCAGGCCCCCTCCTTTATATTAATTAATTAATTTATTTATTTATTTTTGGCTGCATTGGATCTTCCTTGCTGCGCGTGGGCTTTCTCTAGCTGCGGGGAGTGGGGGCTACTCTTCGTAGTGGTGTGCGGGCTTCTCATTGCAGTGGCTTCTCTTGTTGCGGAGCACGGGCTCTAGGCGCGCAGGCTTCAGTAGTTGTGGCACGTGGGCTTCAGTAGTTGTGGCACGCAAGCTCTAGAGCACAGACTCAGTAGTTGTGGCGCATGGGCTTAGTTGCTCCGCAACATGTGGGATCTTCCTGGACCAGGGCTCGAACCCGTGTCCCCTGAACTGGCAGGCGGATTCTTAACCACTGTGCCACCAGGGAAGTCCCCACCTACCTTCTTGATGGAGTTCAAAGTCCTGCAGCTCCAGGTCAGGGGGATTAGGCAATGGCTAACAGGACTGCCTGTGTATCTACCCTTTGAACAGCAATTCTACCTCTAGGAGTTGACCCTGAAGATACACCTCCCACAGCTCCAGTATGAAAAAAGGCATATGTATAAGTTTACATTGTACAACAGTGGAAACTCCCTAAATGTCCAAGCACAGATGCTGAGCGTGGTCTATCACACTATGCAGCTAAAAAAATGAGAAAGAGCTCTAAGCTGATGTGAAGTGATTTATGTGATGTTTTTAAGAGAAAAAAGGAAGACGCAAAAGAGGTTCTATAGCATGTTAGCTTTTGTGTAAGAAAGGAGGAGAAACATGGCACAAAAGAAACAAGGATAAACTAGAAGCTAATGAAATTGGTTACTTAAAGGAGGAGAGGGTGCAATGGGATGGAAAGGATGGAGAAATGCCTGGGTTTTTTTTTTTTTTTTTTTTTTTTTTGGTGGTACGTGGGCCTCTCACTATTGTGGCCTCTCCCGCTGTGGAGCACAGGCTCCAGACACACAGGCTCAGTGGCCATGGCTCACGGGCCCAGCCACTCTGCGGCATGTGGGATCTTCCCGGACCGGGGCACGAACCCGTGTCCCCTGCATCGGCAGGCGGACTCTCAACCACTGCGCCACCAGGGAAGCCCGCCTGGGGCTTTTTTGATCTACTGTTTTTTACAGTATTGATGTTTAAACCATCTTAATGTTTTGCATATTCAAAATATAAAGCTAGCTTACTTGGATAGAGAGATAAAGAAGTATATATAACAAAGCCACTTGAGTGCCAGTGGGATTCAAGAGAGAGAAAAGACAATCTATTGAAATTTGGGGTGGGATTACTCTTCATTCTAGGGGGACTGTCCCTTGCATTATATGACTAAATATCAGTAGCCCTTCCCTATTTTCAAATGCCCTTCAGAGGTAGTGCTGTCCCCACATGCCACCGGTGATTTAGCCTGTCATTTATAGTCCACTGGTGGAGGGCTGCAAGCCCACAAATGTGTTAAGCGCAGTCACAGTCATGATGCCTTATGGTGACTGCAGATGGTGAATGGTGGCATGAACTTCACATACAACTTCTGGGAAGGAGCCTGATCTTTCCCACTCTTCCTGCCTCTCTCAGGGCTGGGCTCGGACCCTCACATCTCCCTTGAGGGCTTCAAGCAGGGAGGCATTCAACTAAGGTGCAGCTCCAGTGGCTGGTACCCCAAGCCACAGTCTCAGTGGAGAGACCATCAGGGACGATGCCTGCCTCCAGAGACTGAAGTCATCGTCAAGGATGCCCAAGGCCTGTTCAGTCTGGAAACCTCTGTGGTCGTCCAAGGGGGGGCCCACAGCAACGTGTCCTGCTCCATCCAGAACCCCCTCCTGGGCCAGAAGAAAGAGTTCGTGGTCCAGATAGCAGGTCAGTGGGTGCCAGCGCACCCTCATCTTCCTAGTCTTCAAGTTCTCCATGTCCATTATCCCAAACACCATCTATTAGGACACAATGGCCCTGGAGCCTGGCTGTGTATGGGGTGGGTTAAACCTGACACCTTGAAAGTCAGCCATAATATCAGGAACCTAATGAGTGTACAACTGACAACCCAAACAGTAATTGGGGGAGGCCCCAGAAAGCCAACGTTATGAACCAAAGACCAGGCACTAAAATCCAGAAACTCTAGTTATTAGAGGGCATCATGAGAGCCCATGTGTTCCTAATTTTATCCCTCAAACAATATTTATTGATCACCCACAATGGTCCCCAAACCCTTGGCCTCAGGTCCACATTCCAGCGGGGGAAACAGATACACAAAAGGGTAAATTACAGCACATGTTAGAAGATGTTATCTGAGACAGAGAAACATGAAGCAGGGAAGCATGCTAAGGCGGGGTGGAGTGTATATATGGATTTAAAAGTGGTGGATCAGGGAAGAAGACCAGTTAGGCACTGAGTTCAAAGGAAGACCATTATCTAGGATCACAGTTTTATTGTGAGGCGCCCATTTGAAGGATTTAACGTTCATGGCTCTAATTGTTTTAAGTCTTGAGGATAAACCCAACCTATGGGCCATGTTTCACATGGTCCAAATCAATAGTTATATTATCATAACAGAAAGAAATCTCACCCTTATAAGCGATAACTTGTCCTCAGGTAAGAGGACTTGATAAGCACCATGTGTCACACATAGTTCACCCGAAATTTACCTGGTAATTGGGTAAGGAGTAACATCTGTGTTAGCTAATTGTCTTTATCCAAAGGAGAAATAAGATATCTCTTATCTCTATGACAAGCATGTAATTACAACTTGGAGCCAGGTACCTAAGTGAAACTCCCAGCAGACCTGGAGATAAGGGTACTTTCTCCTTGATGTTTCCATTTCAAAGAGATGGCTCTAGCTCCTTAAGAAAAACATTCCTGGGTTTTAAAATGGGCAAGGGGCTTATTTACCTTTCAGAAAGATTTGTATACATCTTGAGGGGATAGAGAAAGAATCGACAAATTTTCTAAAGGAAATACTCTAAGAGAAGGGAAAGGGGAATCTCCCTCCATTTTTGCACCAGGGGAAATCCAGTTTTTAAATTTGTGTTTAACCTTGACAAAGGGTGTGGGTCACATGGATATCTGCAAGGAGGCCATTCAGGTAGAGGCCATTCAAGTGCAAAGGTCCTGAGATGGAAATGTGTGTAGCTATCTGAGGAGCTGGAAAGATGCAGGAGAGGCTGGAGATTGCAGGTCAGGGAGGCACAGGACCCTGAGCTCTTTAACCCCTAAGTCAGTGCTTCAAAAACACCTGTGGTGAAGGACGAATCCTTTGTAGCTCAACACTTTTAACCAAGACAATATAAATGCACTGCTAGAAAAATAAAATTAGAAACCGAAAGAACACATTATGCCTAATGAAATAAGCCAGACACAAAAGGACAAATATTGTATGATTCTCTTTATATGAGGTACCCAGAATAGTCAATTCATAGAGAGGGAAAGTAGAATAGATGTTACCAGGGGCTGGGGTGTGGGGGGAATGGGGAGTTAGTGTTTAATGGGTATAGAGTCTCAGTTTGGGAAGATGAAAAAAGTTCTGGTGGTGATGGTTGCACAACAATGTTAATATACTTAATGCTGCTGACCTATAAGCTTAAAATGGTTAAGATAGTAAATTTTATGTTGTGTATACTTTACTATGATAAAAAAGTTAAAGACCACTGAGATAAAAGCACCAATTTCTTATTATCTTCAACAGACACAAAATTATTCTATTAAATTGCCACAAGAGTTACTAAAGGGTTGCTCTCTATCTTGCATTCATTTCTTTACTGTCCAGCCACTGTCCTTGAGAACCCTGCGCCACATTCTGCCTCTGGGCAGATCCTCCCTAGGACGCCTGGAGAGGGAAGAGAAGAAGTGTCAGTCAGCCCCACAAAGCTTTGCTAACAGTTCTTCCAAAGGTGTGATGAGAAGTAGAAGCCAGGTGTTTGCAAGAAGCGGGAGATGACGTGTGGATTCGTCAGAGTGGTAGAGGGCAGTTATTCACTGGGTTTCATGTATCAACACCTTGGATTGTCATGCCCCTAGATGTAAAGCAAGAGTAGGAAAAAGTAGAGGGCGGTCAGGGCTGTGGTCACAGAGGTTCTAAGCTGGAGGGCTGGGCAGAGCCCATCAGCGCCTTCCTTTCCCATCCTTCAGTTTACAGTGTCTTCCTCTGCGCTGAGCAAGTTCAAGTTCGCCGCTGGTCCTCTGATGCCACCTCTCTCTAGAGCACTGCAGACTGGTTCTCAGGCCCGTTTTACAGAGGGCTATGCTGGGGCCCAGGAAGCGGCAACCAGGCACTGGGAAGGTTTTCCAGCACGCAGTGTCTAGACTAGGCTTCTCACTTAATGTTTAGCGAAAAACAAATCGAGACAACTCCATGTGGGGTGTTTTCCAGACGTATTTTTACCCGGAACCTCTCCCTGGAAGAGAGCTTTCCTCGGGACTCTGATGGGACCGCTGATCCTCCTGGCTCTCCTCCCGACGCTGGCGCTGTACTTCTTCCGGAAGCAACGGAGGTCCCAAGGTACCAGGCAGGCTGGGGGCTGCCCTCCTGGAGGTGGCTTTTGCCCAGTGGTGGAGGCGGCCATAGCGGGGCACTGCTGAGGGGCCATCCTGCGGAGGCAGGGCTGGCATGGGTCGTGGAAACAGGCAGGGGAGCGCGCACGCTCACGTCTGCTCCCCTTTTTTCTTCCTTGCAGAAAAGCTGAAGAAGCAGGTGGAGAAGGACAAAGGTAAGCAGAGGGAAAGACGCGCTCTTCGCGCGCATCCCTGACTCGCAGAAGTGGGGACGCTGGGTGAAGAAGACGAGTAGGTCACAGCGCGGGGGTTAGGAGAGGGCAGAGACGGGGGTGGGCGGGGGGCGTGGCAGAGGTTTTCTTCCACTTCTCCTGCCTCGGAGCCTGCGCCTCCCTCGAGTCCAGCTCAAACTGGTTCTCCAGAGCACATAGGGTTCCAAGTCTGTGCACTTTGGAGATGCAAGGCCTCAGTGATCCATGGAGATTTTCCTCTTTTCTTCGTTTTCTTTCCCCAGGGAAACTCACAGAAGAGCTGGGTAAGTTCTGGGTGCCATGCCCACAGTGCTGGCTGTGGGCTAGGGGGTTAACCCCGGTGCACGGTGGAAGCAGGGGTTCAGTGATTTTAGGCGCCCTTTGGAGAGCAATGGATGGCAGCGCTCTCATTCGAAATCCATCCCTCTAAGCCTCCCGCCTTGACCCTCCGAAACCGATTTGTGTGCACCTGCCAAGGAAACCTGACCTAAGACCCTCTGGAAAGACTGCCAGGCCCTCTCCTGCAAAGTGTACAATTCAGTTACAATTCCACTGAAAAAGGTCTACTCCCTCTGGTTCATCTTCCTAGGACAACCTCTTTTTAATGCAAATGTCACTGGGAAGGAAGCCATCTTTAATTTGCACCAAAGTGAAAGCAATTTATCAAATCCACTTTTCTTCCCAGGGGGACTCAGCACCTTGAAACCGTGTTGGGGGAGGAGGGAAGGGTGAATCCAAAGGAAGAGGGGATAGAGGAGAGGGGAAGGTCACCATGGGTGGGGGAAGACCTTGAGAACCACCTTGTCTGCCCCAGTAAAACACCAGACAAAATAGTAAAGTTGAAGCTTGTCTTGCAGTCTACCTAGTCATGGAGGGGAAAACAAACAAACAAAAAAGGCAATCAACCAAACAACAAAAAGAGCCACAATAAGTCATTAACATCATAGGCCGAATTAGTGTATATTGTTGCCTTTCCCAGTCTTATTCTTAAAAAAGGACAAAGATTAGAGAAATCAGAGGAATGCGTTTCTAGTGGCAAAATATCAGAGTTTTGGTATCTGGCCTGGGGAAATAATTGAGTGTGATGTCCTCCTAGTTCTTTAAATAATGTACCCAGTAAGTGACCCTGAGGCTCCTGCAGGGTGTGCTCAGTGCCTGGACTTACACAGGACTTCCTCCCCAGGAAAAGCTTGTATTACAGGGCAAGTGAGCAGTAGCCTCTCCAAACCAGACCAGAAACCTTGAAAGAGGTCCCTCAGTATCAAGAGCAGTTTTCCCTTCCCAGCGCTGTGCAGATTTCTGCCTTAGAGCAAAGAATAGGATGAGGTGTAAGAATCCTGCAGATGAGTGATGCAGCATCTAGGATGGGGTCAGGGTGAGCAGCGGTTTAAGACTAAGAAACCTCTTCCCAGTGGCCTAACTGCCTTGGGAAGGTGGTTCCACTCATCCAAAGGCTGATGTTTTCTCTGTGTGTTCTGCTTACAGGGAAACTTCAAGCGGAGCTGGGTAAGTGACCCCCCCCTTAGAACTATTTCTTGTTGTCCACCTTGTAGCATCTGGTTATCCGTGTATGTTCTTCTTATCTCCCAACCAGGTGTGATGGCCAGGCTGGAACTCTGCTGGCTGTGTGGGTGGCAGGAGAAAGGGGAGAGGAGCAGGGGTGGGTGCAAAGTTTGACGTGTGAACAAGGAAGCTGCAGGGACCTGGTGTTCTAATTCTGTTTTTCCTTGGCTGCTTCAGACTGGAGAAGGGCTGAAGGCCAGGCTGGTGAGTGAAGCCTGTTTTCCTCCCACTGTCCACGTCACATCTCAGCATCCCAGTCACCTGCTCTGACTAACCAACTATGCTTCATTCTGGTTTATTCCATAGCTACACACATGTATTAATCTATGTTGCTTGGTACAGGTTATATTTGAGCTTTACTTTTATATTTATTTTTATATTGTCCTGAAGTGTAAGCATATGGTAAATCATTGGTGCCAATCCTGGTTGCACATCAGAATCACCTAGATTCCTGGTGTCCCCCCTCAAAGACCATCACTCCTGGTGAGAGTTACCTTATATGTAAATATAAGGCATGTTACCTTATATGTAATAATTTCTCCTTGTACCTTCCTCCATTTCCCCCTGTAAAACAAACAGTCTAATGTGTATCTTTATTTTGTATGTATTCTTGCAAGAGGTGAATTTCTGTTTTGGGCACGTGCGTGCACTTCAGTTTCTGTAAAGACATTTACAGTCTCATGCTGCTCCTTGCTTTTCTCACTCATTGCTGTGTTTTAATATCCATCCCTGCTGCTGCATGTAAATCTAGTCTGTATCTCCTTGCTGCAGGGCACTCCACTGGAGCTAGCCACCCACCTGGAGTAGACATCCAGCCTGCTTCTAACTCGATACACCACAAACAATGCTGAATAAATATCTGAAAACGTGTTGCCTTCTGGCTGTGTGTGGAGGTTTCTCTGGGATGTATACCCAAGAGGGGAACTGCTGGCCCATGGGGGATGTGTCACTAAGTGGGATAGAAGGATCTCCTGAAGGTAGCACCATCATCCTTCACGCAGTGCATGGAGGCTCCATGTGCCCACATCCCGTGTGAGCCAGCTTTCTAAGTTTACCAGTCAATGGGGATAAGTAATTGTTCTTTTGGTTTGCACTCCTCTGGACACTAAGAAGTTTGAGCATCTCTTTATATGCTAGCTGGCTTTTTGGGCTTCCTCTTCTGAAAATTGACAGTGTTCCTGTCCTTTGCCTATTTTCCATATGGCATTGCTATCTTTTTCTTGTTGATTCACAAGACAGGGCTGGTGTCAGTGCTGGAGGATGGAGCCTTTTGGTTTGCAGGCATCCTTCATGCAATATTATTATTATAGAATATGATATATACACATAGGATATTAATCCCTCATTGTTATTATACATTGTGAATTCCTTCTTCTCTTCTGTCACCTGCTATTAGCTTTGTCCAGTGGTGCCCCTTATTGAAAAGAAATAACCAGGGCTTCCCTGGTGGTGCAGTGGCTGAGAGTCTGCCTGCCGATGCAGGGGACGTGGGTTCGTGTCCCGGTCCGGGAAGATCCCACGTGCTGCAGAGCGGCTGGGCCTGTGAGCCATGGCCTCTGGGCCTGCGCGTCCGGAGCCTGTGCTCCTCAGCGGGAGAGGCCACAATAGTGAGAGGCCCGCGTACCGCAAAAAAAAAAAAAAAGAAAGAAAAGAAAAAAAATAACCAATTTTGATAAAAGCTAATTCATCACATTTTTACCTTAATGCTTGTGTTTTTGAAGTTTTGTTGAAGAAGATCTTCCTTACATTTAGGTCACAAAGACAGTCTCTTACATTTTCTTCTATTCACTGTATATGTGTTATGTGCAGGTTTTTAATACATCTGAAATTCACCATTTTATGTGGTATTAGACAAGAATCCAGCAATTTTTCTCCGAATTAAGAGTCAGTTTTCCCAATGCCACCTACTACACCATCCATGGTTTCCCCATTGATTTGGGTATCACCTTTAGTGCATATTCAGTTCCCATGTCTTCATGGGTCTGTCTTTTGGTCACATATTACTTGGGCTTTTAAAGTACCTGAAAGCGCAAGTCCTCCTCCATTTCCCCTTCCTTTTTAAAGTTAACGGACCTTTTTAAAATATAAATTTTAGGATACATTTATGAAGTTTCTAAAAAAATCCAAAAGTAGTTTTACATGGGATTGCTTTGAATTTATAGATAAATTTAGGGAGAATTGACACCTTTATCGAATTGAGTTATTCTATGCAAGAGTTCTATATTTTTAAAGATCTACTGGTTATTCTGTTGCAAAATCAGGGTTGCAAGGCCTTGCTGTAAATTTATGGAGCTCTGAAAATGTCTTCTATTGCTTTTGCATTTTGTGACTAAGGTGCTCTCTTTGTTGTAAAATAGAAGAAGATAAAACAAAACAGAAATCCACACAGAATGGCTCATGGTAAGAAAGAGGGCAAGACAGGGTGTCCAGAGGATGTCTCAGGACAGGAGCCAAGCTCAGCTGGGCCTCCTGGAGACTAAGCCAGTCAGAGATTGAAGCTTCATTTCCATCCTTTAAGGTATCCCAGTTGCTTGTATTGGTTCTCTTTGCCCACATACTCTGTCATCCCACTGTTCCCAGCACAACTTCAGCCTGTACACAGCTTTGGTACAAGCCAGTACTGACACCAGCCCCCCACCCAATCCCAAATTCCCGGGAAGATGCCGTGGTGGACCCAGGCCAGTCTGGATCCAAGCCAGCTATCATGGTGGGAATGAGGTTACTTAGTTTGTAGGCATCCCTTTTGCATCTTGAGCCTCCCTCAAGGTTCTAGGGTTACTGACTCAGATCTCTGATCCTCTTTTTCCCCTCTGTTTGGTTTCAGAGTGGACAGCAGCCCAACAACATGCAGGTAACTGAAGCCAAGGAACTGTGCCTTGTGAATTAGGCTGGCTGGATCTTAAGTAGAAGGGAGGTATCCAGAACTGAGATTAGAGGAAGGGTCTGTCCAGGAGCCAAGTATGGAGCCCACATACAGGCACACAAGCTCACGTATAAAACACATAATATGACACATAGGCCTGCACACATACATGCTCGCATGCATTAATGTGATTGCACTCACACATGCTCCCACACGCACATAGCTTTCTGGGTTTTACTAGGTTTGTTTCCATCTGGCAGAAAGGTTGCTACTGGGGCCTCTTTGCAGGAGAGAATACAGAGTTTGTAAGGAATCTCCCACATCATCTGACAGAGGGTTCCTATCCATCAAATAGGTGTGGTTTTTTGGGGGGGATGGGGTGTTAGAGTGCAGGGTACTGGACTAGATGATCTCAGAGGTCCCCTACAGTTTTAAAATCCTAAAATTGCTGTAAAAGAGTCCCAGAGCTCACTAGTGATTTCATGGTCACACAGGGTGGTGAAAGCAGCCGGGACAGAATCAGCCCTAAGCTCCTTCCCGTTGATCAGGTCTTGGGGAAAGTGAGCCCACCTCTAGCCCCACAAACCTACCTCATTTGCTCTCTCTGCTCTGCATGGCACCATGGAATTCAAGAACCTTCCGGTTCAGGGTTCAGGAAAGAAATGGGATTCCTCTAATCATTTTCAAAAACTAGGAAGTGACTTTCATGCCCCTTCAGTACCAGGGTGGTGGGAAGGGGGTTGCAGGAGAGGGGGTGACTATTCCACTGATTGGTCCATCAGGATAACTAGAGGGTTTGCCTGTCGGGGGAGGGGACAGGTGTGGGAGTAGGGGCAGAACCGTCCTTCACCTGCACTAAACATATGCCTCTGCGCAGTGGATGTGACCCTGGATCCTGGCTCCGCCCACCCCAGCCTGGAGGTCTCCGAGGATGGCAAGAGCGTGTCCTCCCGCAGGATGGCGCCAGACTCAGCGGCCGCTGACCCGCAGCGGTTCTCCGAGCAGATGTGCGTTCTAAGCCGGGAGCGCTTCTCCACGGGCCGCCACTACTGGGAGGTGCACGTGGGCCGCCGCAGCCGCTGGTTCCTAGGGGCGTGCCTGGCAGCGGTGCCGCGCGCAGGGCAGGCGCGCCTGAGCCCGGCGGGTGGCTACTGGGTGATGGGGCTGTGGAACGGCTGCGAGTACTTCGTGCTGGACCCGCACCGCGTCGCGCTCACCATGCGCGTGCCACCCCGGTGCGTGGGCATCTTTCTGGACTGCGAGGCGGGAAAGCTGTCCTTCTTCAATGTATCCAATGGCTCCCACATCTTCACCTTCACGGACACCTTCTCTGGGACACTCTGCGCGTATTTCAGGCCTAGAGCCCATGACGGAAGCGAACACCCAGATCCACTTACCATCTGCCCATTGCCAGTTAGAGAGAAACGCGTCCCCGAAGAGGAGGACAATGACACCTGGTTACAACCCTATGAGCCCTCGGACCCCGCCCTGGCCATGTGATGAGGCGCCCTCGTGGCCACAGGACTGGGTCCTGGGCGGCTTCCTGGATACCCAGTCAGTGCTTTGCTCTGCCGCTTCCTCTAGACGGAACAAATACACTGACCCCAGTGTATGAACCAAAACGCAAGCAAAGGCTTAAAAGGCTCAGTATAGCAGAAATGGGAAAAAGGGAGACCTTTGCCTATGTATCAATAGATGTGTATGTGTACACGTATGAATATGATTTTCTTTGAAAAAAAAAAGGCAATTCCAAAGCTTATTTGTGCGTGTTGTAGGTTTGAGCTGATGAGTAGAAATATATTCATGTTGCTGCTAGTCAGGGTGTTCACTGTGGAAGACATGAAAGAAACTGGAATGGGGGGGAAAGAGGAGAAACTTCACTGGATAAAATTAGAGGTATCAGTTAACTTGTGTATTTTAATAGTTTTGTATATATTTTCTAGCTCTAGAAAGATCTAGAAACAATGACACTTCATAAGCAGTGAGTTCACTTAAGGCTCAGATCCTAGTTTTCACTGTCAATTCCCACTAAAATGAACTTGGAGAAATGGTGGGTTCCAGGGCTGGAGCAGAGAAAGTACAGGTAAATCTGGAACATCTTTTGCTGTAATGTACAAACATGCTCAAAAACTGACGGGGGGCTTCCCTGGCGGCACAGTGGTTAAGAATCCGCCTGCCAATGCAGGGGACACGAGTTTGAGCCCTGGTCCAGGAAGATCCCACGTGTCGCGGAGCAACTAAGCTCATGTGCCACAACTACTGAGTCTGCGCTCTAGAGCCCACGAGCCACAACTACTGAAGCCCACGTGCCTAGAGCCCGTGCTCCACAACAAGAGAAGCCACCACAATGAGAAGCCCGCGCACTGCAACAAAGAGTAGACCCCACTCACCGCAACTAGAGAAAGCCCACACACAGCACCGAAGACCCATTGTAGCCAAAAGTAAATAAATAAAAATTTTTTAAATGTCAAAAAACTGATGGGAACATAACAAAAAGATATAGGAGCTAGGTCGAAGAGGCTCCACTGACCAATCATGGGACAATTTGAACATTAAAATGGATAATGACAAGAATTGCTCAACAAGGGGTTGATCAAAGAAAAAAATTCACTAAGTGTGCTGTCTCTTCAGCCAGAGAAAAGAAATACAAAAACAACAACAAACGAAAAACAGAAGCAAAAGGAAAGAATGAAAGAATAATTGTGAACTCATGGTTTTTACTATGTAATAGATGAAACACACATATGATATATAGATGGATAGATAGATTAGATAGATAGATGATAGATAGATAGGTAGTGTGTGCACATACATATAGTTCCTAGCTCTGTCTGCTTTGAGGGCTTAGAAACAATAACACCCCTGTACCACTGAGCACACCTTGCACCCAGAACTTAGTTTTTAGTACTACTTACCAATGAAAGGAACCAAGGCTCCTTGGAGAAATGGTGGACTACAGGGCTGGGGCAGGGAAAATATAAGAAGGGTGTGATGTTCTGATTTATACTAGGAAATATTTATTTGGTCTTCAACCTAGATTTTAGAACAGAGCTCTTAAACTCTTGGAATTTCTAAGTGATAAGAGTGATAAGGGTGTCTTTCGATATTCATAACAAGCCCCTTTCAACCACACCCGATAATGAGATAACTTTTGGAAAGCCAGTAAGGATGGGGCTGGTTGCCAGGGGAACCAACTGTGTGACCAGAGGGTTGGAACTAACCCCCGCCCACGCACCCCCCTCCACCGCTGGGAGGGGAAAGGGGCTGGAGATTGAGTTCAGTCATCAAGGGCCAATGATTTAACCAGTCATGCCTATGTGATGAAGCCTTTTTATAAAACCCCAAAAGGACTGGTTTCAGGTTGGTGAACACTTGGAGATGCAGGGAGAGAGGTGCTCAGAGAGAGCAAGGAAGCTCTGTGCCACTTCCCACATACCTTCCTGTATGCATCTATTCCATCTGATTCCTGAGCTATATCCTTTTATAATAAACCTGTAATCTAGTTAGTAAACTCTTCCTGAGTTCTGTGAGCTGCTCTAGCAAATTAACAGAACCCAAGGCAGGGGTCTTGGGAATCTCCAATTTATGGTGGGTGGGACAGAAACACAGGCAACCTGGATTTGTAATTGGTGTGAGAAGGGTGGGGGGAGTCTTATAGGACTGAGCTCTTAACCTGTGGGATCTGACACTATCTCTAGGTAAATAGTGTCAGAATTGATTTAATAGCTTGAGGATGTTGAAGAAACACATAGCAGAATGGGTCTAAACCATCTTTTACCAGAATGCAAAGAAGTCCTCAAAGAATAGTGGGGAGATGTCAAATGGACAGAAAAGCCCACTTGAAGGGACGCCCAATAGCCAAATTTGAACATCAAAATAATTAATAGAAGTTACAGACTGAGAAAAATGGAATCCAAGATTATGTATATCTGTACTGATATACATAAATGAACAAATAAATGGGGGAGAAGAGAAAACTTTACCCTACAATAGAAGTCTCAAAGTATCTCAACATAAAATACTAATTATTTTAGAAGTACAAAACACCAACTTTGCAGTGGAGGAGACTGGCAGATGCCACCTCAACCAAGTGACAAGTTAACATCACCAAATACGACATAAATTCACACGATGTGCCTTCTGATACAGTACAGTGAGAAGAATACAGCAGCATCACTTTTGAGGTATTCTTGCCCCCAAAATTCATAGATCAGAAGGAAACATCAGACAAACTGGCTGATACTCTTCAACAATGTCAAGGTCATAGAAAAGATAAAGCAAGGGCTTCCCTGGTGGTGCAGTGATTGAGAGTCTGCCTGCCGATGCAGGGGACACGGGTTCGTGCCCCAGTCCGGGAAGATGCCACATGCCACGGAGCGGCTGGGCCCGTGAGCCATGGCCGCTGGGCCTGCGCATCCGGAGCCTGTGCTCCACATCGGAAGAGGCCACAACAGTGAGAGGCCCACATACAGCAAAAAAAAAAAAAGATAAAGCAAGACTAAGGAATTGCCTCAGATTGAAGGAGACTAAAGAGACATGACAACTAAATGCAATAGGTGACTCTGAGTGGGATCCCAGACCTATACAAGACACTATTTCGAGAAGAAGAGACATTTTGAAAAAATGGTTATGGATCAGGGACTTCCCTGGCAGTCCAATGGTTAAGACTTCGCCACCTTCCAATGCAGGGAGTGTGGGTTCAATCCCTGGTCAGCAAGTTAAGATCCCACATGCCTCGTGGCCAAAAAAAAAAATAAAACAGAAGCAATATTGTAACAAATTCAATAAAAAGACTTTAAAAATGGTCCACAACCAAAAAAATCTTTTAAAAAATGGTTATGGATCAGCTAGTAATGTTGGATAGATATTCATTTCCTGATTTTGATCTAGGAGAATGTCCTTATTTTAAGAAAATATACACTTCTGTATTAAGGAATAATAGAACATAATTATTTCCAAATGGTTTATTTAAAAATACGGTAATATAGAGGGAGTGATCAAGTAATGCAGTGGTGTCTGATAAATATTTAAAAATTGACTTTCTGGGGAAAAAAATCTGTAACATTTTTTGACTCACACTGTGGCTGATTTCAAGCTGCTGATGTGACTTCTTTGGTGAAGTTGGGAAGAGATGCCCTCGATCAGCTCTCATGAGACACCAGCTCCAGCCCATCACTGAGTTTATACAATTTCACGTAAGGCATTTGGTCACCTCCTGTGGCTTCTCTAACAAATCAAACATTTTTGAGCTTATGAAAATATGCTCGGCCACCTGTTATAATACAATTATAGCCTTATTTACATACCATGAATGGTATTCAGAGAAAGGAAGGGTTTTTTTAATTTATTTATTTTTATATTTATTTTTGGCTGTGTTGGGTCTTTGTTTCTGTGCGAGGGCTTTCTCTAGTTGCGGCAAGCGGGGGCCACTCTTCAACGCGGTGTGCGGGCCTCTTCACTATCACGGCCTCTCTTGTTGCGGAGCACAGGCTCCAGACGCGCAGGCTCAGCAATTGTGGCTCATGGGCCCAGTTGCTCCGCAGCATGTGGGATCTTCCCAGACCAGGGCTCGAACCTGTGTCCCCTGCATTAAGCAGGCAGATTCTCAACCACCGCGCTACCAGGGAAGCCCAGAAGTTTTATTTTCTATAATCATTTACATTAGTGTGCAGATATTTTGGAGTCCAAACAGGTGTTTTGTGATAACATTAAAAATATGTTCCTTGACCATATGCAATCTTTATCTATTGCTTTAAGAGTTTTGCGTATTAAAACATTTGCATCTATAGCTGGTACAAAAGGCAACATTAAAGATCTTAGACATTCAGCTGACTGTTTTGTGACCCATAAAGGCCATGCTGGAGGCCACCTAGGAGGCTGGAACATTCAGAATACACACCCATCTCCTTCCAGCCCACACCCAGTGCCCCTCTGGCAAGTTTCTAAAAATAGGACATGGTATATTCAGTTCTCCCCACTGTTCACATTTTCTATGCAGCTATGCCTCAAACCTGGGAAAGGGTGAGCCCAGCATCTATGTATGGATCCCAATCCAGTGTACAAAACACACTTATGAGGTGAGGCTTTCCCTGCTTGACGCAGCCTTTGTGATGGTTAACTCACAAAAACTGGCAGAGCTGAGAGAGCCCCTAGACTGTGACAATAGCATGCAAGTCAAGTTATCATCGGCTCCACAGAAATCTTACACGACAAGACAAGGATTCCCATGGATTGGGCTCATTTTTGGTGGGCTTATAAATTGGTAGAGCCATTTCAAGGTCAATTTCGGTAATGTGTACCAATTTCTCAACAAGAACGTCCTCTGACCAAGAATTCCACATCCAGAAATCTGTTCTACAGAAATATTCACACCGATACCTAAAGATACAAGAGGATGCTCACAGAAGCAGTGTGAAAGTAGATGTCTGGAACTACCTACTTGCTACTAGGAGAACAGATATATATGGTTTATTCATACTATGGGGTACTATGGCACTATAAATTTTTATGGTGCACATACATTTTTAAAGGGAGCATATATTGCTTCTGTTTAAAATTTAAAAATAAGCTGATGATTCTTTTCCTTCTGCCTCATCTCAATGGGAAAAAAATCACAAGAAAATCTTTTTTAAATGTATAATTGAATTGATCTGATTGGACACTTGGTACGCGGGCCTCTCACTGTCGTGCCCTCTCCCGTTGTGGAGCACAGGCTCCGGATGCACAGCACAGGCTCAGCGGCCATGGCTCACAGGCCCAGCCGCTCCACTGCATGTGGGATCTTCCCGGACGGGGGCACGAACCCGTGTCCCCTGCATCAGCAGGCAGACTCTCAACCACTGCGCCACCAGGGAAGCCCTGACTGTACACTCTTAACAGCACAGGGTAGTAACATGACATGTTGTCATGTCTGTTATAGTTTTCAAATCGCTGCCTTTGATTTCCTCTGTGGAATCCTTCCTTATTGTCCCTCAATAGCATCTTGAACAGAGCATATCGTGTTCATACAACTTTGATTATACTGTTCAGTTTGCGAACTCTGACCTCGTATCCAATTCTGATCCCAGCAGGTTGGGGGCCTGCTGTGGGGAGGGGGCCATTCTGCCTCCGGAAACTTCCTCTTGATCCCTCTCACAGGCTCTTGCTGTTCCTTCAGCGATGAGGCAATAACGGGAGATGAGAGAAATGGTGCAGCCACAACCTCCCCAGATCCTCCCCATTCCTCAGTTCCCTCAGCTTTGGTCGAACCCCTAATCTCTGCTCCATCCTGTTCCTGCCAGGACAGCCCAATGCTCCTTTGATTCTGGATTCCCTCACCTGCAGACAGCATGCTTGAGAAGGATGCAGCAAAGTGGCTCAATTTGGCTAGCTTCCCAGATGTTCTTTTGACCCATGGGAAGCTCACACGTGTGTGCATACTGAGTGCAGGCTGGCCATGCTCTCTTCAAGGACCACATCCCCCAGTTTCCTCTTCCTCTGGGTAGATCAACAATCCTATCAAACAAGATGACAAGCTCTTCTTGCAGGCATCATCGAAAATTACATGATTCTTTGAGAGTTGGCTTAGGGGAGTGGCAAGTGACTCCACCCCCAGGGAGGGTAATTACCTCTCAACATATGCATTCAAACTCCCAAGACCTCGGTGACCCCCCTCTCCAGTTTCCTTCCCATCCTCTGTCCCCCAAAGGAAACGATCTCTTTTAACCACTTATTTCACACATTTATTTCTTTTATTTAGTTTATTGTCAACATACATCAGTTCTGTAAAATGAAAAACTATGAATAATCAAAGCATAATCATGAAAATTCACAGTAGCTATTCAATACGAAAAATACAACCATAAAAGCAGGTTCACTCACGCACACATAGCAGCAGGAGATGCAGCAGACATTTCAAAGGACAGCAAGTGCTTGCGTTTTCATCTGAAGACCGTGACCATATCAATACTAGAATGCGTCAGCTTATCAGTGTGTGTTCACCACAAGAGTCAAAATTCATTTGTAAAAATGTTTTTCACATTGAAATTGTTGTAAAAGACACACTTTCCAGAATTAAGCCTCCTCTCAGGCTTCTTGCCAGTTTCTAACACCTAAAAACTAACTGATACAGAAAATGTTTCAAATGTTAACTATTCTGATTCTTAAAGGTTAAGAAAGGATCTTCAAAAATAATTTAAAAGAATCATCGCAAATAATAATACTGGTACTCCCCCAGCCTTACTCCAGCATGGGCGTCTCTGGTTCTGATTCTGCAGCCTTGGGCAGGGCCTTCACCACACTCCCACCACTTTGCTTGCTTCCTTCCCTGGTCCTTCTACTGGTAGCTCCACTCTGGCTCCAGGCAGCTTTGTGTCCAGTGACTGTGCCTGCTCCCAAAGTCTTGGTCTGAAACTCAGTTCCACAGGGGCCAAGGCTCAGGACATCCCCAACACTGGTGAGACTTGGGGGGTTCCTCCTCCAGCCAGCAGACCCCTGTATACTGGTTGCCACAGTCCACATCAGGCCGAGGAACTCTCACTGTCGTCTTCTTTCCCAGCAGCAATTTGGAGAAGATTTTGTAGACAAAGGTCCACATCACTGCTGGCACTCTGATTATGTCACTGCTGCTGCTTCCCTGGATGTTCTCTAGACTTTCCCGGGAGGGAGCCCTTGGAGAAGAGCTGGTCAATGAGAGACCTGGGAGAACCTTAGGACTGGGAAACAGAGAAGTAGCAGGTTAGCTGGGCGCAAGGGGGTGCGGGCCAGAGTCTTTGTTGGGACTGAAGCTGGCTTTAGAATGGTAAACCCCACACAAGCTGGGGGCCACCTATCATCTGCCTTCTACTAATCTGGATGTTCACAACCTCATTGTAAGGCCAGGTGCTGACCACAATTTTAACTGTCACCTTCTTGGCTGCTCTCAGTAGGTCAAAGAAGCAAGAGAAACACCAGTAGCATGAAAAAAACCAAAGTCAGTGAAAGGAAATGGGTCATTCAGGTGGAATTAGGTCCCTCTGTTGTCAGCCATGGTAAGGAACCTCAGGCACAGTAACCTAGATTTCAGATTTCTTCTCTGCACTATTAAAAGCTTAGAAGCATCACTCCCATTCTTACAATAAGAAAATAACTGAAAAATGGAAAAACAATATCTCTTCTTATATCCATCAGAGAACTGAAGTCACAAGGCAAACTGTAACTAGAGAGAGAGGCAGATACAGAGAATCATAGTTTATAGGTGAAACCACACAACTCAGATGGGATTCAAACCCAGCCAAAACTCAGGTTGGGAATTGAACCCACGAACTAGGACTTCTACTCAGCCAAAACTCAGATCAGGACTTGAACCCACTGTCTTTTAGTTAAAATCACTCACCTGGTGTCAGGACTTGCTGCAGCTCAGGTTCTTTATGTCTCAATGCAGAAGGAATTCGGTGAGAGACAAAATGATACGTAAGAAGTGGATTTATTTAGTAAGATACACATTCTATAGATAGAATGCAGTCCATCTCAAAAGGCGAGAGTGGCCCTGAAATATGGGGTGGTTAGTTTTTATGGGCTATGTAATTCTGTAGGCTAATAAATGGGAGGATTATTCCATCTTGGAGAAGGGGCGGAGATTTCCAGAAACTGAGCCACCACCCACTTTTTGGCCTTTTATGGTCAGCCTCAGAACAGTCATGGCACCTGTGGGTGCATCTTCTAGATGCTAATGCATTACAATATGCATAAAATGAGGCTCAAGGTCTAAGGGAAGTCAAATCTTCCACCATATTGGGCATAGTTGGTTCTAATGAGTTTATGTCATATCCTCAATGGCTATGTCATCCTTTAAGGGTTGTGCTCTGCCTCCTTCCCTCCTGTTTCACAGGGAGCCCCAGAGGAGAAGCCTGCTGGTGAGGACAGTACCAGTAGGAACACAAACTGTAATTAACCAACTGCTGGGGGCGGAGCGTGGACAAGCTTGAGAGTTCAAAATTCTAGGCAGGGACCAGTTTAGTCCCCTCTCGCACTTTTCTGAGTTTCACCTCCAGGAGCCCCACCAAGTTCTCACTATGAAGATTGGAGGAAAATCCCCTCATGCTTCCAGCAGGAGCAGTGTAAAAGCAACCATTTTGAAATCTGCCAGAGCACCCTGTTCTTCCTCCAGTTCTCTGTAACAAAGGCCAGCACTCAAGGGAAACTACTTTATCTGACCTGGGGAAGGGCAATTAGCCAGCCCCTCTAGGCTTCCTGTCATGTAGAAGAGGGGAGAGGGAGGCTGAGAAGCACTTGTGAAGATCATACCCCAGGGGCCCAGACCCACAAAAAGACTGAGACATAATTATAGGACTATAGAATGTTCCCTCTTCCCAGTGCCTTCTTCTAACTCAGCAACAGAACCCCTGCACAATGACAGAGGGTTATAGTTAAAAAAACTGAAAGGCTCAGACTCTATTTAACAAGGACTTGATAGGAGAAAGAAAAACAAGGACACTAGAGGAAACTGACATTTCAGACAACTACAGCTACAGCACACAGCAAACACAATATAACTCCCAGCCAGATCAACGTATACCGTCACACTAAAGCCAATTTACCTGGTTTCTATTACCTAATACATCAAGTTCAGCTTTCAACAAAAATACAAAGCATGCTAAAAGGCAAGAAAAAAAATAGTCTGAAGATAAAAAGAAAGCAACAGAACTGAATTCAGATATGGCAATGATTTTCGAATGATTGGACTGAGAATTTAAAATAACTATGATTGATATGCTAAGAATTCTAATGGAAAAGGTGAACAACATTGCAAGAATGACGGATAACATAAGCAGGGAGACTGAAACCCTAAGAAGGAATCAAAAAAAATTGCTAGCAATCTAAAACACTATAACAGAAATGCAGAATACCTTTGTTGGGCTCACCAATAGATAGGGCTGAGGAAAGAATCTCTGAGCTTGAGAATATGTCAATAGAAACTTCCCAAACTGAAATAAAAAGAGAAAAACATAGAAAAAATGAACAGAACAGAATATTCAAGAACTGTAGGACAATTACAAAAGGTCTAACACATGCATAATAAGAATACCAAAAGGAAGAGAAAGAGAGAAGGGAACAGAAGAAGTATTAGAAGTAATAATGGCTAAAAATTTCCTCTAATTAATAACAGGCAGCAAACTACAAATCCAAGAAGCTCAGAGAACACCACGCAGGATAAAACACTAAAAATCTACACCTAGGCATATCATATTCAAATTGCAGAAAACAAAGACAAAAAGGAAAATCTTGAAAAAAGTCAGAGGGAAAAAAACACCTTACCTATAGATGAACCTTACCTATAGAGGATAGGAATTACATTGAATTCTTATCACAAACCATGTAAGCAAGAATTGAGTGAAGTATTGAAAGTAGTGAAAGAAAAAACCACCAACCTAGAAATCCGTAGTCAGTGAAATTATCTAATGCAGTAAGACAAAATGAATAAATAAATAAATAAAAGGCATACAGATTGTGAAGGAAAAAATAAAAATGTCTTTGTTCAAGGATGACATAATTATCTTTGTAGAAAATCCCAAAGAATTGACAAAAAACTCCTGGAACTAAGAAGTGATTATAGCAAGTTTATAGGGCACAAAGTTAATATACAAAAGTCAATTGCCTTCCTATATATACCAGCAATGAACAAGTTGGATTTGAAACTAAAATCACAATACAATTCACATTAGTGCACACACACACACATACACACACACAAAGTATTATACGTAGGAATAAACTTAACAAAATAGATACAAGATCTAGATGAAGAAATCTAAGAAGTCTGATAAAAGAAATCAAATAAATTCTAAATAAATGTAGAGATATGCCATGTACATGGAAAGGAATATTCAATATTGTTAAACTGTTAATTCTTCCTATTGATTTATAGATTCAATGCAATCCCAATCAAAATCCCAGCAAGTTATTTTGTGAATATCAACAAACTGATTCTAAAGCTAATATGGAGCTGCAAAAGACCCAGAGTAACCAACACAATCATAATGAAGAACAAAGTCAGAAGACTGACACAATTCAATTTCAAGATTTACTGTAAAGCTACAGTAATTATGACAGTGTGACACTGGCAAAAGAATAAATGGATCAAGGGAAAGGAATAGAGAACCCAGAGATAAACCCAGGCAAATATAGCCAACTAATCTTTGTTAAGCAATGGTACTGGGAACAACTGGACATCCATATGCAGAAGAAGAAGGAGAAGAATTTAGACACTGACCTTGCACCTTTCACAAATATTCAAAATGGATCATAGGCCTAAATGTAAAATACGAAACTACAAAACTTCTAGAAGATAACATAGGAGAAAGTCTAGGAGACCTTGGTTCGGTAATAAGATTTTAGATAAACACCAAAAGCATGATCTATGAAAGAAAAAAATTATACATTGGATTTCATTTAAAACTTCTGCTCTGTGAAAGACAGCGTTAAAAATAAAAATACAAGTCACAGACTGATAGGAACTATTTCCAGAATACATATCTGATAAAGGACTTGTATCCAAAATATACCAAGAATGCTTAAAACTCAACAACAAATCCAGTTTTTAAATGGGCAAAAGATCCAAACAGACACCTAAGAGAAGATGTACAGATGACAAATAAGCATATGAAGACATGTTCAACATCATATGCCATTAGAGAATTGCAAATAAAAACATCAGGTTATCACTACACACCTATTAGAATGGCTAAAATCCAAAACACTGACAAACACCAAACACTGACAAGGATGTGGAGCAACAAGAACTCTCATTCACTGCTGGTTGAGAATGCAAAAATGATGCAGTCATTTTGAAAGACAGTTTAGTTTCTTACACAACTAAACATAGTCTTATGACCATAATTCAGCCTTGCCATATGATCCAGCAATCACACCCCTCAGTATTTGCCTAAATGAATTGAAAATTTATGTCCACATTAAAAAAAAACCTGAATGTGAATGCTTATAGAAGCTTTATTCATAATTGCTGAAAACTGGAAGCAACTAAGATGTTCTTTAAAAGGTGAATGGATAAACAAACTGTAGTACATCCATACAATGTAATATTATTCAGCAATAAAAGAAGTGATCTATCAAGCCACAAAAAGACACATAAAAACCTTAGATGCATATTACTTAGTGAAAGAAGCCAATCTAAAAGGCCAGGGCTTCCCTGGTGGCGCAGTGGTTGAGAGTCCACCTGCCGATGCAGGGGACGCGGGTTCGTGCCCTGGTCCGGGAAGATCCCACATGCTGCGGAGTGGCTGGGCCCATGAGCCATGGCCGCTGAGCCTGCGCGTCCGGAGCCTGTGCTCCGCAGCGGGAGAGGCCACAACAGGGAGAGGCCTGCGTACCGCAAAAAAAAAAAAGAAGAAGAAGCCCCCACACCAGGAAGTGCTGGAGCTGGTCTTTACCCTTTAGGATGCTTCAGAACCGCCCAGGGCCTTGTCACAAATGCAGATTCATGAGCTCCACCCCAAAACATTCAGGAAGTCGGGAGAGGAGCCCTAGAACCCACAGGTTTAACAGGGTCTGGCTGATTCTAACTCAGGTGGATCTATTTTAGAAGCTTGGGGAATCAGACTGCTGTGGGGAGGGGAGCAATGGGCTGATGGTCATCACCGCTGCCAGAGAAGGTTTGGAGCCCCAGTATATTTCCTAGCAGTTCTAGTGGGGCTGGTTATGGGGTGTGCAAGTAGTATAGATGGGGAAGGACAAGTGAGGCTAAAGAGCAGCTGTGCTCAACAGAGGTCCCAAGATGGGTGTAAAAGGAGAACACTGTCCCAAATGTTCTCTAGGAGTGAAGGTCCTGTGTACCTTCCAGAGGAGATTCAGTGAGTGACACCTGATCTCCCAGTCACTTCTCTAGAACAGATTAATTCTTCCTTCATGCCCCTCCTTCTTGGGACCTAACAGTCCAGTGCACAGTTTTCATCAGCTCTCCATTTTTTTTTTTTTTTTTTTTTTTTTGCGGTACGCGGGCCTCTCACTGTTGTGGCCTCTCCCGTTGCGAAGCACAGGCTCCGGACGCACAGGCTCCGGACGCACAGGCTCAGCGGCCATGGCTCATGGGCCCAGCCGCTCCGCGGCATGTGGGATCTTCCCGGACCGGGGCACGAACCCGTGTCCCCTGCATCGGCAGGCAGACTCCCAACCACTGCGCCACCAGGGAAGCCCCATCAGCTCTCCATTTGCACCAGCTTCCCAACTGCAGCACAAACACGAGGCTTGCTCACTTCCAAAGGCGGTCCTGCCTCACCCTTAGAACCACCAGCTGCCACTCTTTGAGCTACAAGAAGGCCTCACACAGGGGATGGCCCTTGGGGATTTTAATTTTTTTAACCTGCATAGAGAGTTCCAGAACAAGGAATAGAAAAATCTCAGAGGCACCCCCAAAGCCAGGTGAGGTCAAAACTTGCTGGATGTGGGACTTCCCTGGTGGTTAAGACCCTACGCTTCCATTTCAGGGGGCACAGGTTCAATGCCTGGTCAGGGAACTAAGATCCTGCGTGCCCCACTGGGCAGTCAAAAAATAAAAAATAAAACAAAACGGGGCTTCCCAGGTGGCGCAGTGGTTGAGAGTCCGCCTGCCGATGCAGGGGACACGGGTTCGTGCCCCGGTCCGGGAGGATCCCACATGCCGCGGAGTGGCTGGGCCCGTGAGCCATGGCCGCTGAGCCTGCGCGTCCGGAGCCTGTGCTCCGCAACGGGAGAGGCCACAACAGTGAGAGGCCCGCATACCGCAAAAAAAATAAATAAATAAAACAAAACAAAAACAACAAAGACTTGCTGGATGTCAAACTCCAGGGATGGTACCTAACTCCTCACCTCTTCTGCACCATTGATGATCTTTTTTCTCCAAGAAACAGTTGGGAAGGATGCCCACTTCTCCTGCCAGTCAGCAGGGGGAACATGGCTCTGCAGCCACGAAGTGGAAGGTGAGATAAACGTGGAGGAAACTGAGGTCACTGACAGAGCAGACTGGCAATGCAGGATGAAAGGTGCCAGTTACATGGAAGGCAGGAGAGGGCAGAACACAGGGCCTCAGGGAAGAGGGTGGGACGGCAGTCACTGAGTGCAGGGCTGGAGAAGGTGGGAGGGGCTGGAAGCAAAGGACAAGAAGCTATTCAGGTGGGCTAGAGAGAGGTCAGAGGATGGAAGAACTTAAGCTTTGTACCTTCCTCAGCGTTTACTAGAAGGGGTGGTGAATGGGGCTTTTCCCTTGGGGTTTAGTACTTTTCCTTTCTCCAGGCACCCCACACTCCAAGGCAGCAGAAAGATGTTGAGAGGCAACTGAGTCAGCATGGCCATGGGAAGCACTCAGCTTCCAAGTGAGAGTGAGAGGGGCTTATTGAGTAGGAGGCACTGGGGCAGGATTTGCAGGGGGGCTGAACCAAGCATGAAGAGAGAGAAAAGCACCCCCAAAGCAGTGCTTCTCCAAATGAGGGTGGCTCACCTGCACCACCATCTCCCAGCAGCTTTTCGGAAAAATGACTTCCTGATCCCACACCTGATGTACTAAATCAGACCCTGTGAAGGTAGACGCCCCCTCCCCCAGATCTGCTCCATCAACAAGCAACCTGGGTGACTTTTAAGCAGTCAACGTGAAAAGACCCACTGATCAAGGCCCAGAGAGTCTGTCTGGGCCTTTCTCCAGTTTGTTAACAGTGTGCTGGGGAGAGAAGGCTACACTGTACTCTCCTGCTTTCCCAGCTGGATTAGCAGTTCATTTCAATTTGCTCTGCCTGCCCCGGGATTTGAGGAGGGTGGAGAAGAGGTCATCACAAGCAATGGTTCCAAACTTTAGCTGCCTATCGGAATCACATGAATATATTTTATTTATTTTGTATTTAATTGTAGTTGATTTACAATATTGTGTTAGTTTCAGGTGTGCAGCTTCAGATTCTTTCCCATTATAGGTTATTACAAGATATTGAATATAATTCCATGTGCTATGCAGTAAACCCTTGTGGCTCATCTATTTTATATATAACAGTGTGTATCTATTAATCCCATACTCCTAATTCACCTCTCCACCTCCCCTTTCCCCTTTGGTAACTATGAGTTTGTTTTCTATGTCTGTGAGTCTGCTTCTGTTTTGTAAATAAGTTGATTTGTATATATTTTTTAAGATTCCACATATAAGTCATGTGATATATATTTGTCTTTCTCTGTCTCACTTCATTTAGTATGATAATCTCTAGGACCATCCATGTTGCTGCAAATGGCAATATTTCATTCCTTTTTATGGCTGAGTAACATTCCATTACATATATATATATGTATATATATATGTATATGTATACATACATACACACACACACACACACTCCACATCTTTTTTTTGAGAAATTTTTGAAATTTTAATTTTTTTATAATTATGTTAAATATTTACATGGGTTCAGAGTCAAGGCTACAGAACAAGGTATATTCAAAGAAATTTAGCTTCTATCTGTGTCTTCTCCATCCTATTCCCTCCGCCCTCCATGGTCAAGTTTTTAAAAAATTATGGCTAATACTGTCTACACCACATCTTCTTTATCCATCACATGAATATCTTTTAAAAGTTGCTTTGGCCCTTCCCCAGACCAGTTAAATCAAAAGCTCTCAGTTGGGAGCAAGATAAAAGAATGTAAGGCTTGTGGGTGACTGTAATGGGCAGCCAAGGAGGAATACCATTGCACCAAAGGAGGGGTCTTAACCCTTTTTGTACCATGGACACCTTCTCAGAATGTTTGAGGTACATTCAAAATGCATAGTATTACAAAGGAAAGTTATTGTATTAACCCTTGGTTATCAAAAACTAAAACAAATTTTATTTAGATGGGCCATTTTTCTATGTCAAAATGGTCTAACAACCACCAGTAATTCCACATGGTTCAACCAAATAGTAACACATACTTATTATACAGTAAATAACAAGATAGAGCAGTAGGACTAACAAATGATGTAATTACAAAGAAGTGGTAAACATAAACAATATTTCAAGGTATCTGCAACAACTGCAATATAATCTGTAAATGGCTGTGATTTTTGTTGGTGAGACACACACTACCGTGATTTGTTGCTTCCATTCATAATTTTCAGAGAGCAGCGACATCTGCTGGGAACTTGTTATGAACACAAACCCCAGATGGGCTGTATCTCTGGGGTCCATCAAGACAGCAGCCAGCTCCATCCCCTCTCCATCTCCAGGTAGAATTAGTTTTTCAATCAGAAATAATTTGATAAGTAGAAAGGTATCTCAAATTAAAATATAATCAATAAACATACTAGTTTTTTCATCTTTATTGGCTATCTCTATTTCTTCCATGAATTGCTAATCAGGGGTTTTGTCCCTGTTTCTGTCAAAGTGTATGTCTCTCTATAGTGGCTCTCTTTATATATTGGATGTTAATCAATCTCTCTTTTGGTGAAATTTAACAAAATTTACCAATTTTTCACTTATCTGTTTGCTTTATACATGGGTGTCTTGATAAACAGATATTATATTCAAGGACCAATCTGTGAAATTTCCTTCTTAAATTTAGAAAGATCTTCCCCTGTCAGCTGAAGGTTAACATATACCTCGGTTTGCCTGCTTACTTTTAATTCCTTGCTCTTTATTTTGGAATATAATTAAAGAGGTCTGTTTATTTTCTAAATACTAAACAAATTATTTTAACATTAATTATGGTGAGAAATGCCAGGAAAGATAAAAGCAGCCCCTAACAACCGATAAACATGGATACAAAAATCCTCAACAAAATACTAGCAAACTGAATCCAACGATACAATAAAAGGATCATATACAATCAAGTGGGATTTAGCCCATAGATGCAGGGATTTTTCACTATCTTCAAATCAATTGGTGTGATATGCCACATCAACAAATTGAAGAATAAAAACCATATGATCATCTCAATAGATGCAGAAAAAGCTTTTGACAAAATTCACCACCGATTTATGATAAAAGCTCTCCAGAAAGTGGGCATAGAGGGAACCTACCTCAACATAATAAAGGCCATATATGACAAACCTACAACTAACATCATACTCAACAGTGAAAAGCTGAAAGCATTTCCTCTAAGATCAGGAATAAAACAAGGATGTCCACCCTCACCACTTTTTGTGTGTGAGGGGGTCCCTTTTATCCACACCCTCTCCAGCATTTATTGTTTGTGTATTTTTTGATGATAGCCATTTTGACTGGCATGAGGTGATATCTCACTATAGTTTTGATTTGCATTTCTCTAATAATTAGTGATGTTGAACATCTTTTCATTTGCCTCTTGGCCTCTTTAGAGAAATGTCTATTTAGTTCTTCTGCCCATTTTTTGATAGGGTTGTTTGTTTTGATGATATTAAGCCACATGAACTGTTTGTAAATTTTGGAAAGGTGTTTTTATACAACATAGTTTTGGAAGTCCTAGCCATGGCAATCAGAGAAGAAAGAAATAAAAGGAATACATATTGGAAAAGAAGAAGTAAAACTGTCACTGCTAGCAGATGACATGATACCATACACAGAAAATCCTAAAGACGCAACCAGAAAACTACTAGAGCTCATCAATGAATTTGGTACAGTTGCAGTACACAAAATTAACACACAGAAATCCTTGCATTCCTATACACTAACAATGAAAGATCAGAAAGAGAAATTAAGGAAACAATTCCATTCACCATTGCAACAAAAAATAAAATACCTAGGAATAAACCTACCTAAGGAGGTAAAAGACTTGTACTCAGAAAAGCATAAGACACCGATGAAAGAAATCAAAGATGACACAAACAGATGGAGAGATATACCATGTTCTTGGAATGGAAGTATCAACATTTTGAAAATGACTACACTACCCAAAGCAATCTACAGATTCAATGCAATCACAATCAAATTACCAATGGCATTTTTCACAGAAGTAGAACAATAAATTTTAAAATTTGTAGGGAGGGCTTCCCTGGTGGCGCAGTGGTTGAGAGTCCGCCTGCCGATGCAGGGGACACGGGTTCGTGCCCCAGTCCGGGAAGAGCCCACATGCCGCGGAGCGGCTGGCCCCGTGAGCCAAGGCCGCTGAGCCTGCACATCCGGAGCCTGTGCTCCGCAATGGGAGAGGCCACAACAGTGAGAGGCCTGCGTACCGCAAAAAAAAAAAAAAACTGAAAAGTAAACCAAAGACAGATAAAAAAGGAACAGATTATCCAAGAACTGTGAGACAACCACAAAAGTTATGACACACTCATAATGGAAATACCAGGAGAAGAAACAATTGAAGCTATAATGACCAAAAATTTCCCCAAATTAATGCAGGCAGAGATCGAGGAAGCTCAGAGAATACCAAGCAGAAAAAATGTCTCGAAACCCACACCTATGTACATCATATTCAGCTGCAAAAAAAAAAAAAAAAAAAAAAAAAATTAAAGAGATAATGGGGTCCAGGCTTCTACTTGGAAAACATGAAGGAAATGAAATGAGAAATGTGTAGAACCCAAATTCAAATTCTTACCACTCCACTATCTTGTCAGTTCTCTACTGCCAAGACTGAGGTGATACTGAGACAGGAAGGGGGCAGGGTGCCCAACCTTTAAAAGAATGACATAGCCCAAGGGCATGACATAAACTGATTAGAACCAACTAGGTCCAAGATAGACCATGACAGTTCCAAGGCTGACCCTGTTAAGGTCAAATGTGGGCGGTGGCCCAATTCCTGGAAATCCCCACCCCTTCCCCAAAATAGCTGGAATACTCCTCCAACTCATCAGCCTATGAAATTACCCACCCCTATAAAAACTGACAACCCCATACCCTGAGGCCTCTTGCCTTCCAAGATGGCCCACACTCTGTCTATGGAGTGTGTATCTCCCTGAACAAACCTTCTTTCACTTTACTATGTCTTGCTCTTGAATTCTTGCCTGCACAAAGCCAAGAACCCACACTTGACGGCCATCCCAGGGACTCAGACATGACTTGGGATGTGACCATCCTCTCGCACCCCACTCTCTTACTTGCAACATCTTTTCTGGCACCCAATGCGGGGCCTCAAAGGCCATAATCTCGATCTGCCTACTGGGCTACAGCTGCCCTCTGAAGGATGGCTGGGACTTATCCTGAGCCATGTAGATTCAAGTAGCCCGTTAAGTGGCAGCTGACGTCGCCTGCAGGATCTGGCAGAGACCAGTTCTCTGGCCGTGAAGAAGCGCACTGAGGCCAAGGCTTTTCCCCCTCAGTCTTTCTCATTCTCCTATTGCTCTATCTCTTTGGACTTGATAAGATCCACCCAGAGGACCACCAAACATCCAAATTAAGACTGCGTGGCAAGTAATTGACAGATTGGTTGGGTGAGTTTCCCCTGTGGCTCCTCGAGCCCAATTCCCCCTCCCTACTCGTTTCATCCCAGTCCAGTTCTGGGAAGTCAGAACAGCAAGGGGGCCCAAACTGGGGGACTCCTAGATTTGTAGCCCACCCGCAATGAGGCTTATGGCCTCATTGCACCTCGGAGCAGATGTTGCAGGCAAGCACTTCCCTCAAGAGGGTTGCAGTCCCTTCCTCCCTAGGAAACATCGAGGCCATGCACCTTCCTAATCCCACTCAGCCTTCCTACTTTTTCCAGATTTTATCAACCCCTGAGAGGAGGTAGTGGGTGAGCACCTTTCTCAGCAGGCTTACAAATCTCTCTTGGGAAGCATCATGGCTGGACACCTTCCTTACTGTCCTGGATTTCCCTTATATCTTCCTTTTCTCATGACTTCTTGGACTGTCTATTGATCCTTCAGCCTCCTTGCCGGCTTTACCAGCAAGTTGGGTATTACCTCTTTTACTTCTGTGGAGGGGTAGCCCTCCTCAACATCCCAAGGACCATATCCTGAGGGGAGTTTTTGCCTTTTATTGTTATCACCGCCTTGTGGGCTCCAGCCCTACCCTTCAGCTCTATTTGTTTCTCTTTCTTTTGTTTCAGTAGGGATAAAGTTAATCCATTTGGTGGGGGGAGCCTAGGTCTCTTCCCTCCCTTTCTGAAGGATTTAGGCCCTGAGACTCTAATTGCTTTTTCTCACCCTGGCTCTTGTTCCTTTCCTTGACTAATCCAAGGGGCCTCCTCAGGCTAACTGACCAGGCAGATTTGGGGTGCTCATAGGGACCCCACAGTTGACACTGGGAGAATGCCAGGACAAATATCTACCATAACTACCATCTGGGCTTCCCTGGTGGCGCAGTGGTTGAGAGTCCGCCTGCCGATGCAGGGGACACGGGTTCATGCCCCGGTCTGGGAAGATCCCACATGCCGCGGAGCGGCTGGGCCCGTGAACCATGGCTGCTGAGCCTGCGCGTCCGGAGCCTGTGCTTCGCAACGGGAGAGGCCACAACAGTGAGAGGCCCACATACCACAAAAAAAAAAAAAAAAAAAAAACACATAACTACCATCTGTCCAGGATCCGTCAGACCGCTGTCTTGTCAAGACATCCCAACAAAAAATGGGGCAACTACAATCATCCCAATGGACTCCCCACTATGATGTATATTAGCTAATTGAGGAAAATTAGCTAATATGGCTAATTTAGCTATGGCTTAAAGAGGATGGCTTAAGAAAAAAGATATTAATTTCCTTTTGCAATACTGCATGACCCCAATACAAACTAGGGGACCAAGAGATCCGGCCAAAGAATGGGTCATTGAATTACAATACCATCTTTCAGTTGGACCTATTTTGTAAAAGGGAAGGTAAATGGGTGGAAGTCCCATACATACAAATGCTCATGGCCCTATTCCAAAATCCAGGTCTAAAGAACTCCTGCCAGGGGGCTTACCTGGTGGCGCAGTGGTTGAGAATCTGCCTGCCAATGCAGATTGGCACAGGTTCGAGCCCTGGTCTGGGAGGATCCCACATGCCGCGGAGCAGCTAGGCCCGTGAGCCACAACTACTGCGCGTCTGGAGCCTGTGTTCCGCAACAGGAAAGGCCGCGATAGTGAGAGGCCCGCGCACCGCGATGAAGAGTGGCCCCCGCTTGCCGCAACTAGAGAAAGCCCTCCCAGAGAAACGAAGAACCAGCACAGCAAAAATAAAAAAAATAAAAAGAACTCTTGCCAGGTGTGCTGGGCTCACATCCCTTCAAAGTGCCTTCTCCCCACCCTGCCGCTGACAGGAACCTGATGTTTTAGATGATCTCCTTATGAGTCAACCTCCCCAAGGTCCACAACCGGGATATCCTACGTACCCCGATTCTGAGGGGGGACAGTTTCCAGACCATTTACCCCTAATCCCCCCTGCCCCTCCCACCCCGCCTCCCCCCCCCACCCCGTAAATCAGCTCATGGATTTGGCCTTTGGAGTATTTAACAATAGAGATAGGGTTGAAGAGGCAAAAAGGATTCAGGGACAACATCTAACAGCACAATTACTGGAGGCAGCCTTACCCCTGTACCACCTCAGGGTTACCCTCCCTTGTGAAGACCCATGGTGAGGACAAGATCCAGAGAGCCTAGAGCAGAGCCACTGTCTCCTGAGAAAACATCTGTTTTAGGTGTAGCCAACAGGGCCACTGGAAGAACGAACACTCCCTGTATGGGAAAATTTCACTGGGACACTGCCCAGTATGCCAATGAGAGGGCCACTGGAATTGGGGCCACCCCCAAAGGGGGTGGACTCGGGGCCCCCAAACCAGTAATGGCCAAGAGGACTGAAGACTGATGGGACCTGGGAACCTCCCCAGCTCCCAAAGGACACCTGGTTATTCCTCTGGCGGAGCTTTGGGTAACCCTTGATGAGGCAGGTAGGAAATTCATTTTCTTATTCGCTACAGGGAACTCCTGCTCTGTGCTGACTGATTTCCCTGGACCCTTGTCCTCCCAATCCTGTATGATAATGGGGATTGGTGGAAAGCCCCAAACCAGGCAATTCACCCCTCCCCTCAACTGCTTGCTAGGAAATTTTACGTTTGCACATCAGTTTCTGCTCATGCCTGAGTGCCCTCTCCCCTTGTTGGGAACAGACTCGCTCATTAAATTCCAGACAATAGTCCAAGCTGGAGACACTCACAGGGAAGACACCCACCAAGAAAGACAATTACTCTTGGCTGAAGGAGTCTACCCCAGTTCCAAGCCAGAGGACGTCTCCATTCCACCCTGTCTGAGTTTTTAAGCTATGGGCTATTAGACTGGTTCACAGTGGTAGAACTAAAGGTCACTTTCTTCTGCATTCCCCTGCTGCACCAAGACTCCCAATATCTCTTTGCCTTTGAGTGGACAAATTCAGACGCTGTAATGCCATGAATGCCTCCACTCTGTGTGCTTATAAAATTCAAGCTGAGGGTGCCTACAGGATAGGAATGGAATGGATGGAAAAAAATTAGACTAAAAATTGTCCAGCTACCTTTAAAAATGGGATCACATGAGGCTATAGGCAAGCCTCCTCAGATCAAAGGCCAGAGTAAGAGCCATAATTTAAAAATTTTTTAAGCCCAGGAAGGATCCCCCAAATTGTAACTACATTACCAAAATGAGAGGCCACTGGTCTGACTAAACTAACCATACCTGATAGGAATTTTTGGGGAGGGCTTCTCCCCTAAACTAAATGAGGAAAAATAAAACATTCCAACATAGGTAAATGGGTATGTCAGTCCTTCAATATCATTGAGGTAACCATCCAGTTGTTTGGAAAAAAAAAAAAAAAAAAACTTGTCCATGTTTTACAAATCTAGTTTTTACAGGACCAGAGGTATGGCTCCAAAAATAATCCAAAACCCACCAATCCACTTACCACTCCCCAAACCTTCCCTATTTATGTTAAGAGGCTTGTAAGTATTAAACAAAGGGGAAACAAAGTCATCCTAGGAGGAACTTACCTGTACCTTTGAGATGAAAATGTCCTATCTGGTCGTCTCAGGAACACTTATCTCTGCCATCTTTTTAAAATACAAATTTTGAAAAAGGAGGTAAATAATTTGGAACTTGTCAAGGACAAATAAAAATCTTAAGTATCTTTTCCATAAATATTAGTAAAAAGGGTTTAGCCATTTAGACAAGTGAGCTTGATTTGTTCCATCTGCCAGAAACCCAATTTTAATCCAATCTCTTTTGTAGACTGATGGGTTTTAAATTGCTGTACCTGACTCATGGCTGAAATTTTGGAATGGGAACTCTGAGGCCTCTGTGTTTGTCTGTGTGTTTGTATGTATCTACGTGTGTGTCGTGGATGTATGGTATTGCCAAAAATTAATTCATAAAAGAGCTCTATTTAATTGACTTAAAGAAAATTAAGCCCTTATATAATCAGAAGTAAAAAATAATCTGGCCAGAATAAGTATTGTCTCACAGTCACCTGTGATCTTTTTTTTTTTTTTTTTGTGGTACGCGGGCCTCCCCCATTGTGGAGCACAGGCTCCGGACGCACAGGCTCAGCGGCCATGGCTCACTGGCCCAGCCGCTCCGCGGCATGTGGGATCTTTCCGGACCAGGGCACAAACGCTTGTCCCCTTCATCGGTAGGCGGACTCTCAACCACTGCGCCACCAGGGAAGCCTCTGTGATCTTATTTAACCAAGTGTTTTAAAACTTTTTGACAAACTTCCCAAATAAAAATTTTAATTAAAGTTCTTTTGATTTCCAGCTAACCTTGAGATAATTTAGAGGACCCCTAAACTATCTCAAAGAGAAATATTTAACTAGGATTATTTGGTATGTTAAGTTAAATGCAATCATTCATAATTCGGGTTATTGTAACCAAGTTTCTTTATCGATTGCACTGTAATCAGATGTTTAACCATGGCTTTTAAGTCTTTTGTCATTTATAGTTATTCTTGTACTCTGATGCTGTTACAGAAAGTGTTTCATCAGCAATGAGATTCATAGAAAGGCCATGGAAGCAGTTACAACCAGTTCCACATCAAGATGATGACTATGCAAGGATTCCAGCCCATAACAACTCAAAAACAAGAAGCTGTCCTGTCCCTGGGGCCCCTAGGTCAGGCATCCAGACATTTTTACTCCCCGACATGTGGGGTCGATCGATGCCGCTACTCAGCCCTGAACCAGCTACAGAAGGCAGACTGTCGCCCCTCAACTTCCTATAAGATTATAGGAGTAAAATCTCTGAGGGGGGGAGTGAGATCGGAAGGGGGCAGAGCACAACCTTTAAAAAGAATGACAGAGCCTGAGGACACAGCATCAACTGAGTAGAAACAACTAGGTCCAAGATGGGCCGTGACAGTTCCAAGGCTGACCATGTTAAGGTCAAAAGTGGGTGGTGGGCTTCCCTGGTGGCGCAGTGGTTGAGAGTCTGCCTGCTGATGCAGGGGACGCGGGTTCGTGCCCCGGTCTGGGAGGATCCCACGTGCCGCAGAGCGGCTGGGCCCCGTGAGCCATGGCCGCTGAGCCTGTGTGTCCGGAGCCTGTGCTCCGCAACGGGAGGGGCCACAATGGTGAGAGGCCCGCATACCGCAAAAAAAAAAAAAAAAAAAAAAAAAAAGTGGGTGGTGGTCCAATTCCTGGAAATCTCCACCCCTTCCCCAAAATAGCTGGAATACTCCTCCAACTCATTAGCCTATGAAATTACCCACCCCTATAAAAACTGACAACCCCATACCCTGAGACCTCTTGCCTTCCAAGATGGCCCACACTCTGTCTATGGAGTGTGTTGTCTCCCCGAATAAACCTTCTTTCACTTTACTATGTCTTGCCCTTGAATTCTTTCCTGCACGAAGCCAAGAACCCACACTTGGCGGCCATCCCAGGGACTTGGATGTGACTTGGTATGTGACTGTCCTCTTGCGCCCCCTCTCTTTCCTGCAACAATACCAGACAAGGAATATTAGGAAATTTCCCCATAATCCTTGGTGCCTGGAAACCACTTGATACTTTAATCTCCACCTCATCACCAATAAACACCTAAGCCTCTCTGTCCAAGGGAACACCACACTTTGGTGAAGATGGAGCCTCAGTTACAGTGGAGGTCATCAGAGGCAGAGGCACCCAGACACTCACACCTGGACAAAGCTCAGGGCCCAAGGGAGGAGGAGGAGGCAGAGACCCCACTCTGGGTCTCCACTCCCACCCTGAAACTTCCCAACTGAGCCAGAGGGTACCTCTTGCTGGAGAACGGCCCAGTCTGCCCTATGCCTGGCCCTGGGAGCTGGAGATGTGTTTGCCTGCTTTAGGATGCCAGGAAGGCCCCAGGCCACCCATCTGCCTTTCAGGCACACTGCAGCTTTAGTCCCGGGCAGGGGTCAGAAGTCACCACCTCTAGAGCCCCAGAGGGCACAAGAGGAGACCCAGAGTGGGATGGCCTGTGCCCTTGAGGCTGCAAACAATGGGAGGAGAGCCTGGCCCACGCTACACTGCCTTGGGCCCTGGGGAGAAAGGTATGTGGGACTTTTGGCTCCTGGGAAATGGGAACAAGGCTCAGAGGTCTGACTGGACGTGGAAGACACTGCCCAGACAGGATCCCAGGAAGGTTCCAAAATGAATGTTGGGCAACACAAATGTTGGTGTATAATGCATCCACCCCAAAACTCATTGGCCTTATAGAGAATCGTTTGAAAACGTGCTTCATTAATGGTATACAATTATCTATCGTTTTTTAAGAAATGCATTGAGGGCTTCCCTGGTGGCACAGTGGTTGGGAATCCGCCTACCAATGCAGGGGACGCGGGTTTGTGCCCTGGTCTGGGAAGATCCCACTTGCCGCGGAGCGGCTGGGCCCGTGAGCCATGGCCGCTGAGCCTGCGCGTCCGGAGCCTGTGCTCCGCAACGGGAGAGGCCACAACAGTGAGAGGCCTGCGTACCGCAAAAAAAAAAAAAAAGAAAGAAAAGAAAAGAAATGCATCGATTATGCAAGTATATATGCATTTTAATAGAAAGAGCTAGCAAAGAGCTCAAAGTACAAAGCAGGTTAAGTGCAGTTTCTCATTCTATCCCTCCTAAAACTGTGTGAGCTAATATCAGCTCAACTGAAAGCTAGAAAATCCTGTTAGCTTGACCTTCAAAATGTATCCAGAATCTACCCACTTCTGCTACCTCCTCTATTTCCACCCTGGTCCAAGTGCCATCATTTCTCACCTGAATTACTACAGGAGCCTAGGGGTGGACCCTACAGAACTTCCAGGGTGGTTCTGTGAACTAAAAATGCCACCTGCCATATCAGTAAACAAAGGATGTTAGAGCCATCAAGCCATCACATTATAGCCGCCCCAATGGTAAGCCCTGAGGGAACTCAGGAGGTAGGCAGGATTTGCCCACCAACTAGCAGTCAGCAGTCAAGCCTGAAGGTGCACCCTGAGGAGACTCAGGATGAGAAGCACAGGATACTGGACTCAAATAGCTGAGGTGCGTATCAAGGGAATGATTTCAGTGAGGCCAGACTTTGCATCTTCCCATACATAGAAAAGTGCTAAATTTTGTAACTTGAGATATCCGGTTTCCTTTAATTAACAGTAATCTTTTTATGTTCTGACTACATGGTCTTCGTTGCAAAGTTATCTGAGGTGCTGTGTCCTGGGCATAAGTCCTCAGTTTTGTCCACTGAATAAAATATAACTCTCAGCTTTTAGGTTGTGCACTTATTTTTAGTTCTATTAAAAAAAGGGCAGGGCTTCCCTGGTGGCGCAGTGGTTGAGAGTCCGCCTGCCGATGCAGGGGACACGGGTTCGTGCCTCGGTCTGGGAAGATCCCACATGCCGCGGAGTGGCTGGGTCCGTGAGCCATGGTCGCTGAGCCTGCGCGTCCGGAGCCTGTGTTCCGCAGTGGGAGAAGCCACAACAGTGAGAAGCCCGCGTGCCATAAAAAAAAAAAAAAAAAAAAAAGGCAAAGCCCTACCTCCTCACAAGCCAATAAGGCCCTACAAGATGTGGGCCCTGTTTTCTGGCCAGCTCTTACTCAGTCTCCCTGAGTCTCTCTGTTCTAGAATACTGTCTTTAGTCTTTGCTCAGCTGTCCCCTCTGCCTGGAACACGAACACTCTGTATCAGTAGTCAGACTCCAAACTCTCCCAGGGCTGGACCATACCTGTTGCAGCAAAAATAGAAATGAAGTTTTTCCCCTCCTGAGAACAAGGAAAGTAAAGTGAACAGTGAACAGCCTAGAGAAGAAACATAAACGGGCCTGAAAGAGTTAATCACTCCTAGCTTTATTTTAACTGTTACTAGTCTGTAGTGTCTGTAACTAGATTTGTCCTTCACAAAGCTAACCTATCACTCCCTGACACTATGTGAAATACATCCTGCACCTGTCACCCCCTAACTCTGTGTGATGTAAATTACATCCTGCACCTGGTGTTTACCGCCCCTGCACTCCCTTGTAACAAATCACCCCTTGTAGCTTTTTGCATTTCAGAAAAAAGGTCATAGACCAATAAACCAGAGAAAATGAGCCCAATTACTGGGCTGCTGGACCCAATTACCAGGACACCTGACACCAGCTGAGACTGTTTTGAAATAATGCAAGAAGAAGAAAAATGCAAGACCTTCATGACTTAGATCCTAACCATATACCCTGGAGTGCGAACCCCACCTATAAGATCTCCTCCGATTCCCCGGGAAGGCGGGGCATGGTTCTTGAGGTGCTGGTCTGCTGTGTTTTCCCCTTTGCCTGGCAAAGAATTAAGAGCTATCTTTATTTTCCTCCAAAAACTCTGTCTCTGTATTTCTGATTGGCATCAGTGTGCAGAGAGCCAAGGGTTTTTGGCAACATACCCTCTCCTTCATCACTCTGTGTGCACAGCCACTTGGTGCCCCAAACCCCACAGGCTCTCAGGATTTGAGAGCAGGACCCTTGGGAGCAGTGTGATTGAACAATTGAGGGGAGATTTTAGGTCCAGTGTGTTCAAGGAGATCTTTGTAGAAGACGTGGCTCAAGAGATTATTTCCCAAATCCCTCCAGAGCCCCTGTGATGGAAACATGATAGAAGCCAGTTCCTGCTGGGGTCTTACACTCACGTCACTCCCATTCCATCTTTGGTTTCAATGATCAAGAATTAATAGTCTCCCCAAACTCCCTGATTGCGTGGAGTGATCCCTTTGTGTCTTCTGTAGTGTTATACTGACCTACAGACTATAAAAATGTTCTGGCTGTTTCTCTTTGAGATTTTATACTTTGGCACTTATATTTAACATACAATTTCAAGAAGGCACAAAACTCTTTACATTGCTCAATGACATAAGACAGATTGAAACGGAGTTTGTGTTATAGTAAGTAACTAGTAATTAGTGTCAGGAAATGTTGGACTTACTTTATTGGTAGCTATGATGGTACAGAGGATAAAGTGAAGCCCAGAGGATGAAGTAACATTGTCCAAGGTCGCACAGCTCCTACATGTCAGACTCCACCTCTGATCCTGGCACCACATTTCAGGGAACAATGAGCTCTGAATTGGTCCCCACTCCTTGCTCACTTTGAACATGCAATTCAGAAGTTAAGACTGCCCCTAGCAATCTTGGAGAAAAGGTAAATAATGTATCTATGTATCTACCTTCATTGGACAGAAATAGGGGTGCTCAGTGGAGGAAAGATTCACTGTGAAACTGATCACTTACCATCTGTTTCCTTGACCTCTTCAATCCAAATGTTTTCAGATTGCTCAGCTCATAGCCTCAACCCAACCAGCCAGAAGGGCCCAAAGAGTACAGAGGAGGAACATGAACCACAAGAGCACCTGAGCTTGCAGAGGAAGGAGCAGAACAAGAGAGGAAGCCCCACAAGGGTGGGCGTGTCTACACTCTCCATCTCCCCAGCACCTTCTTCCGGGCCCTCATTACCTCCCTGTTCCTCAGGCTGTAAATGAGTGGGTTGAGCCTTGGCACAGAGATGGTGTAGAAGGTGGAGATGGCTCTGTCTCCCGCTGGTGTTCTAGCAGAAGCCTTCTGCATGCAGTTAAATATGCCTCCCCCATAGTAAAGGCCCACCACAGCCAGGTGGGAGGAGCAAGTGGTCAGAGCCTTCTGTTTCCCTTCAGTAGAAGGCATGCTAGTCACAGCCGTGAGGACTCGGGCATAGGAAGCCACAGTGATCCCCAGAGGCAGCAGCAGCATGACCACACAGCAAGCATAGATGAAGCCCTGGAAGAGCGAGGTGTCAGCACAAGAGAGCCTCAGCAGGGTGGGGATCTCACAGAAAAAGTGATCCACCTGTAGAGAGCCGCAGTAGGGGAAGCTGAAGACCACGCCCACGTCAATCACGCTGTTGGCCACTCCAACCATCCAGGACACCAAGGTCATCAGACAACAGGTCTTCCAGTTCATGAGCACAGGGTACCGCAGGGGGTGACACACTGCCACGTACCTGTCATAGGCCATGACCGCCAGGAGGAAGCACTCAGCTCCTCCTACCATGACCACTGAGAAGACCTGAGCTGCGCAGCCACCCTGAGAGATGAACTTACTGCCCAAGAGGAAGTTGGCTGTCATCTTGGGTACTACCGTGCCATTCAGGGTCAGGTCCAAGATAGAGAGCTGGCTGTGAAAAAAGTACATCGGGGTGTGCAGGCGCCTATCGGCTTGTCTGAGCTGGAGGAAGAGGATGTTGCCAGCCAGGGCGGCAGCAGAGGCCAGAAGGACAAGGGAAAAAAAGGAAGAAGTCATATGGTGAGTAGCTGAACAGACCCAAAAGGATGAAATCCGATAGGGAGGTGTGGTTCCAGACATCCATGGCCTTGGCCCTGAAGAAAAAATAGAGGAGCAAGCATAAGAACAAAGCAACTTGCCTGGCATCTGCATCATACAAGGAAAATAACTGCCTCCTGTTTCTTCTACAGGGCAGTGCCCAGCGCACTGTCATAGCCCCATTCTTTCCTTCTGCAGTGAATATCCATTTGCTCTCAGCTGTCCTCAGGATTTGATCTTATTTCTCTTGAAAGACTAGGGAGGGCTTCCGTGGTGGCGCAGTGGTTGAGAATCCGCCTGCCAATGCAGGGGACACGGGTTTGTGCCCCGGTCCAGGAAGATCCCACTTGCCGCGGAGCGGCTGGGCCCGTGAGCCATGGCCGCTGAGCCTGTGCGTCCGGAGCCTGTGCTCCACAACGGGAGAGGCCACAACAGGGAGAGGCCCGCGTACCGCAAAAAAAAAAAAAAAAAAAAAATCTACAAACAATAAATGCTGGAGAGGGTGTGAAGAAAGGGAACCCTCTTGCACTGTTGTGGGAATGTAAATTGATACAGCCACTATGGATGGAGGTCCCTTAAAAAACTGAAAATAGAACTACCATATGACCCAGCAATCCCACTATGGGGCATATACCCAGAGAAAACCATAACTCAAAAAGACACATGCACCCCAATGTTCATTGCAGCACTATTTACACTAGCCAGCTCATGGAAGCAACCTAAATGTCCATCGACAGACGAATGGATAAAGAAGATGTGGTACATATATACAATGGAATATTACTCAGCCATAAAAAGGAACAAAATTGGGTAATTTGTAGGGATGTGGATGGACCTAGAGACTGTCATACAGAATGAAGTAAATCAGAAAGAGAAAAATGAATATCGTATATTAATGCATATATATGGAATATAGAAAAATGGTACAGATGAACCAGTTTGCAAGGCAGAAATACACAGACATAGAGAACAACATATGGACAGCAAGGGGGGAAAGGGGGATTGGGGGTAGGATGAACTGGGAGATTGGGATTGACATATATACACTAACTAATATGTATAAAATAGATAACTAATGAGAACCTGCTGTATAGCACAGGGAACTCCACTTTGCTGTACTGTAGAAACTAATACAACATTGTAAAACAACTATACCCCAATAAAAACAAAGTGGGGGGGTGGTGTAGAGTGAAATTCTCCCCCAAGTATTGAATGTATCTTTCTGGGTATATTTTGTGCATTTAAAAACCAGTACATACATAAATCCCTTCCCCATGTTTACACAAAAGTTAGAACACTATAAACACTGTTCTACACCTTGATTTTCTAATTTTTAGTTTTTTATTTTAAAATATATATAATGTATACAAGAGATTTATATATGTAGTGTTTCTTTGCTAACTTCCTGAGATGGAAATTAGACAGCTGATTTTCTGCCTTTTTCATTTTAAAATATATCCATTTAAAGTTATGAATTTCCCACTAAGCATAGCTTTACCTATATTCCACAAGTTTGGACATGTCATATCTTTGTTATCTCTCTTTTCAAAATATTTTAAAATTTACATTGTAATTTCTTATTTAACTCTTGGGTTACTTAGAAGCTTATCCCTTAATTTCCATATATACGAATATACTGTTGACCTGAAACAAATAGACTCCAGATATTTCTCCAGCAAAGATAGATTTATTCAGGATCAGCAGAAAATTGCAATTCAAGGTCTGCTACGATGGGGAGCCATATGCAAGTGCCCTAACAGCAAGGGAAGGAGAAACTTTTTTTGTTTTAACATCTTTATTGGAGTATAATTGCTTTACAATATTGTGTTAGTTTCTGCTGTATACAAAGTGAATCAGCTATACATATAAATATATCCCCATATCCCCTCCCTCTTGGGTCTCCCTCCCACCCTCCCTATCCCACCTCTCCAGGTGGTCACAAGTTGGGAGGGGTAGAGCAAACAGAATCCACAGCTTTTCATCTGCTGAGTCCTTGTCAGGAAAGAAGTTTTTCTTCTTCCTGTTGGGCTCTGCTATCATGGAAGGGCATGAGAGCTCCCCCTTCTTGTCTCACAGCTCTATTTAATTGAATTTTCTGTTTACTAATTTTTCATAATACATATAAATGGATTTTCTAGTTTTGTTTATTTGTCAATTAATTTCTAGTGTAATACTAAAAGAATATTGAAATCTGATTTCAAGGCTCTGAAATATGTCAAGACTTGCTTTATGGAACAGCATGTGATCAATTTTGGCAACTGTTGGGTATGCACTTGAAGAGAATGTGTATTTTGTAGTAGTTGGGTATAATTTTCTACTTATACCCACTAGGCCAAGTTGCTACTCTAGTTGTTCAAATCCTCCATATCCTTACTGGTATTTTTGTTACTGTATTCTAAAGTTACTAAGACATGTGTGCAAAAATCTCACATTATGTTGTGAATTTGTCTATTTCCACGTTTAGTTCTTTCAAGTTTCCCTTTATATAACGCCACATTGTTAGATACATATAATTTTTTTAATTTAAAAAAATTTTTAATTTTTAAATTTTTTTACAGTAGTCCTTATTGTTTATCTATTTTAAATATAGCAGTGTGTACATGTCAGTCACAAACTCTCAATCTATCCCACCCCTCCACCCTTCCCCCCATAACCGTAAGTTAATTTTCTAAGTCTGTGAGTCTGTTTCTGTTTTGTAAATAAGTTCATTTGTATCATTTTTTTAGATTCTGCATAAAAGCAATATCATATGATATTTATTTTTCTCTGTCTGACTTACTTCACTTGATATGATAATCTCCAGGTCCATCCATGTTGCTGCAAATGGCAGTATTTTATTCTTTTTTTGGCTGAGCAATATTCCATTGTATATAAGTACAACATCTTCTTTATACACTCATCTATTGATGGACATTTAGGTTGCTTCCATGTCTTGGTTATTGTAAACAGAGCTGAAATAAACATTAGGGTGCATGTATCATTTAGAACCATGTTTCTTTCCAGATATATGTCCTGGAGTGGGATTGCTGGATCATACCGTAGCTCTATTTTTAGATTTTTAAGGAACCTCCATCCTATTCTCCATAGTGACTGTACCAATTTACATTCATACCAACAGTGAAGGAAGGTTCCCTTTTCTCTACACCCAGCATTTATCGTTTGTAGATTTTCTGATGATGGCCATTCTGACTGTTGTGAAGTGATACCTCATTGTAGTTTTGATTTGCATTTCTCTAATAATTAGCAATGTTGAGCATCTTTTCTTGTGCCTCTTGGCCATCTGCATGTCTTCTTTGGAGAAATGCCGATTTAGGTTTTCTGCCCATTTTTTGATTGGATTGTTTGTTTTTTGGATATTGAGCTGCATGAGTGGTTTGTAAATTTTGGAGACTAATCTCTTGTCCATAGCATCATTTGGCAATATTTTCTCCCATTCTGTGGGCTGTCTTCTCATTTTGTTGTGGCTTCCTTTGCTTGCAAAAGCTTTTGAATTAAATTCTGTCCCATTTGTTTATTTTTGTTTTTATTTCCATTACTCTGGGAGACAGATTGAAAAAGATGTTGCTGTGATTTATGTCAAAGAGTGTTTTGCCTGTGTTTTCTTCTGAGTTTTATAGTATCCAGTCTTACATTTAGGTCTTTAATCCATTTTGAGTTTATTTTTATATATGGTGTTAAAGAATGGTCATTTCATTTTCTTACATGTACCTGTCCAGTTTTCCCCTCATCATTTATTGAAGAGACTGTCTTTTCTCCATTGTATAGTCTTGCCTCTCTTGTCATAGATTAATTGACCATAGGTGCGTGGGGTTATTTTTGGACTTTCTATCCTGTTCCATTGATCTATATTTCTGTTTTTCTGCCAGTACCATTCTTTTTTGATGACTATAGCTTTGTAATGTAGTCTGAAGTCAGGGAGTCTGATTCTTCCAGCTCCGTTTTTCTTACTCAAGATTGTTTTGGCTATTCAGTGTCTTTTGTGTCTCCATACAAATTTTAAGATTTTTTTGATCTATGAAAAATGCCATTGGTAACTTGATAGGGATTGCATTGAATCTGTAGATTGCCTTGGGTAGTATAGTCATTTTAACAATATTGATTCTTCCAATCCAAGAACATGGTATATCTTTACATCTGTTTGTGTCATCTTTGATTTCTTTCATCAGCATCTATAGTTTTCAGAGTACAGGTCTTTTGTCTTCTTAGGTACATTTATCCCTAGGTATTTTATTCTTTAATGCAATGGCAAATGGGATTGTTTCTTTCATTTCTCTTTTTGATCTTTTATTGTTAGTATATGGATGTGCAACAGATTTCTGTGTATTAATTTTGTTTCCTGCAACTTTACCAAATTTATTGATGAGCTCTAGTAGTTTTCTGGTAGCATCTTTAGGATTTTCTATGTATAGTATCATGTCATCTGCAAACAGTGAGAGTTTTACTTCTTCTTTTCCAATTTGGATTCCTTTTATTTCTTTTTTTTCTCTAATTGGCTGGGCTAGGACTTCCAAAACTATGTTGAGTATAAGTGGTGAGAGTGGTCATTCTTGTCTTATTTCTGATCTTAGAGGGAATGCTTTCAGCTTTTTACCATTGAGTGTGAGGTTAGATGTAGGTTTGTCATATATGGCTTTATTATATTGAGGTATGTTCCCACTATGCCCACTTTCTGGAGAGTTTTATCATAAACAGGTGTTGAATTTTGTCAAAAGATTTTTCTGCAACGATTGAGATGATCATATGGTTTTTATTCTTCAATTTGTTGATGTGGTGTATCACATTGACTGATTTGCAGATATTGAAGAATCCTTGCATCCTAGGGATAGATCCCACTTGATCATGGTGTATGATCCTTTTAATGTATTATTGGATTCGGATTGCTAGTATTTTGTTGAGGCTTTCTGCATCTATGTTAACCAGTGACATTGGCCTATAATTTTCTTTTTTTGTGGTATCTTTGTCTGGTTTTGATATCAGGATGATTGTGGCCTCATAAAATGAGTTTGGGAGTGTTCTCTCCTCTGCAATTTTTTGGAATAGTTTCAGAAGTGTAGGTATTAACTCTTGTCTAAATGTTTGATAGACTTTGCCTGTGAAGCCATCTGATCCTGGACTTTTGTTTTTTGGGAGATTTTAAATCACAGTTTCAATTTCAGTACTTATGATTGATCTATTAATATATTCTATTTCTTCCTGGTTCCGACTTGGGAGATTGTACCTTTCTAAGAATGTGTCCATTTCTTCCAGTTTGTCCATTTTATTAGCATATAGTTGCTTAAGGTACATATAAATTTTAAATTATTTTACCTTCCTGGTTGAATGAACCTTTTATGAAATATCCCACTATATCTCTAGCTTTGCTTTTTACTTTAATGTCTGTTTTGCCTGATAGTAACATAGTTTCATCAACATTTTTTACATTGTTGGCATAGCATGTATTTGTCCATTCTTTTGCTTTATACTGTTAATACCCTTAATTTTAAGAGAATATTTTGTGTACAGTTTATGCTCTTTAAAAAATTGAGCCTGATGGGCTTCCCTGGTGGCGCAGTGGTTGAGGGTCCGCCTGCCGATGCAGGGGACACGGGTTCGTGCCCCGGTCCGGGAAGATCCCGCGTGCCGTGGAGCGGCTGGGCCCGTGAGCCATGGCCGCTGAGCCTGCGCGTCCGGAGCCTGTGCTCCGCAATGGGAGAGGCCGCGGCTGTGAGAGGCCCGCGTACTGCAAAAAACAAACAAACAAAAAAACCCCCAAAAACCCACACACTCCTTTCCACGCTCCTTCCTCCACCTGCCAAACTCTCTGTGCCTGTCCAGGCCCATCCACAACATCCTTCCTTTGAAAAGAAGGAGAACTGGAACTAACATTAGTTGAGCACCTACTATGTGCCGGGAAGGTCTTTACATGTTTTAAAAAAAATAAAATAAAAAATTGAGCCTGACAATTTTCATCATTTTTTGACATATTTAGTCCACTTACATTTAGTATGATGTCTGTGATCATTTTCTAGGGCTGCCATAACAGAATACCACAGAGTGGGTGGCTTAAACAACAGAAATTTATTTTCTCACAGCTCTGAAGACTAGAAGTCCAAGATCAAAATGTCAGCAGGTTTGGTTTCTTCTGAGGCCTCTCTCCTTGGCTTGCAGATGGCTGCCTTCTCACTACGTTTTTTCCTCTGTGTGCTTTTGCCCCTTATGTCTCTTTTGTGTGTCTAAATTTCCTCTTTTTAATAAGGACACCATTCAGATTGGATTAGGACTTGCCCTAATAGCATCATTTTAACTTAATCACATTTATTAGGCTATAGCTCCAAACATAGTCACATTCTGAGGTACTTGGGGGTTAGAGCTTCAGTGTATGAATATAGGGGGGATACAATTCAGCCCCTAACAATATCTGATATATTTCAGTTTAAACTCATAATCTTACTATTTGGTTTTTCACTTGTCCCACTTGTACTGATTTCTGCTTGCCTTATTATTATTGTTATTATTATTATTAATTAGGTAATATTTTTCATTCTTTTCTTTTCTCTAATAACTTGTTAGTTATCGTTATTTTTATTCTTCTTTTAGTCGTTACCTAGAAATTACAGCTGGCATACTTGATTACTAGTGTCTAATCCAAATATTTTTGTTACTTCCTGCTTAACATGAGGACCTCAGCACACTCTACCCATTATTTTTTGTAAAAGGCAACTCTTAGTCTTCTTACTGCACTTCTTAATGTAATCTGTCTTTTTTGATGGATGCTGTTAAATTTTTTCCTTTTGTTTTGATTATCCAGAGTTTACACTATGTATTTCTTTTCATTCACCTTGCTTTTGACTAATAGAGCTTCTATGACTTGATGTTTTCCATCACTTTTGGAAGTTTCTTTACCATTATTTTTTTCAAATATTGTTTCTGCCCTATTCTCTTTTTCCCCTCTGCTTTTGAGACTCCAGTTACATTTAAGTTAGACCTCACTGAGTCTATATGTTTCTCATGATCTTTCCCATATTTTATGTTCTTTTTCTGTGTTTCAGCCTTGATTTTTCTATTGACCTACTGCTCTCCTCACTTGTGTCTAAACTGCTCCTAAATCCATTTATTAAGTTCTTAGTTTAGTTTTTGATTTTTTTTCATTCTAGAGTTTTATTTGAATGTTTTCATAAATTATAGCTGTCTGGTGAAATTATCCATCTTCTTTGCTTTCCTCTTGAGTATAATAATAATCGTTATTTTAAAGTCTCTAAAAGGTAATGTCAATATATGAATCTCCTTTGAGTTTGTTTCTTTTTCTTCTCTCTTGATTTTTGGTCATTTTATCCTTGCCCTGGAATACCTCGTATTTTTCTTGAATGGAAAACATTATGAATTACATATTAAGAGATAGTCTGAAGCTCTGGATGATAATCTTTTCCTTCTGTCATGCAGCTAAATTGTCAGCAGATTTTAATCTAGCCTATGACCTGTAGGAAGCTGGGTCAGTATTTATGAGAATTTGTCTATTTCTGACTAATTATTATTCCTAGGGTATAGTCCTTCTGTGGTCTTAGCTGGAAACCTGGGATGTTTTTGAGGGCTGTGAACTCCAATGTCTGTCTCCCAGATCTATGAGATTACTGAAAGCTCTGCTCAGCTTTCCAGCCATTAGACCCTTTGCTGTTTAAGTCAACAAATTCCTTGAAAGAAAAAGCACCACAGAACATCCAACCCATCTCAAAATACTTCCCTTCTATCTGGGACCTCAGCCTCTCAAGTCATGGTTGCTTTGCTATTGTTATGATGCCTTCAAAAAATTTTGCTTTCTTGTATTTTATCCAACTTCTATAATTGTTCTCATTGTGAAAGTTGCTCTAATACAAATTACTCCACTATAGCTAGAAATGTTTTCTTCTTTATTTAATTTTTATTTTTAATTGTGTGAAACATTTGCCAAAACCCAAACTATAAACAAAAGTACATTCAAAGATGCCTAGTTTCTATCTGTCTTCTCCAAAATTTCTTCCTTCTTCCTATATGAAACACATTTTTATTAGTTTTTGGTTATCCATTCATTTTTCAATTTTGAAAATATAAACAAATGTATATATATACATATATATAATTATCCTCCTTTCTTACACAAGAGATAGCATACTATGTACACTGTTTTGCACTCAACATTATATCCTGAAGATCACTTCAGCATAGCAGATAGAAATACTTTGTGTTGCTTTTTACAGTTGTATAGTACTCCATCATGTGGCTATATTATAACTTGATCAGACCACCTTTAGTGAGCTTTCAATTTTTGTTATTATGAAAAAAATTTGGACATGTATGAAGTTAGAGAGAATGGTTTAATAAATGTCCATGTACCTATCACCTAGCTTTGACAATTATCAACTAATGGCCAATATTATTTCATCTGCTCTCCCACCCACTTCTCCCTGCCTCCCTCATCTATGGATTATTTGGAAACAAAAATTCAGGAATCATATAACTTCATTACATGTAAATACATTAGTGTGTTTCTCTAAAAGATAAGGAAATTAAAAATAATAATGGAATGAACATTTTAAAAGAATTTCTAACAAATATTGATATTGACATCTCATGGACATTTATGTCACAGTTACTGCTTTCTTTATAGTGTTTAAAGTTTGGGGGAGTAATTTGAATACTCTCAGACACTTGAAAAATTATTTTAGAAAATTACACTTATGCATTAAAGTAAAACAGAATACTTCTATTTATTCAAGGTAGTTTTCAAAATAAAAAAGAAGGTATCAGTTCAGACTTCCTTGTAATTTATTTGAGAAAAATTGGCATTTCAAAGACTACATCTATAGCCTTTAGAATCTTTAAAGATAAGGAATAATTGCTATTAATAGACTTTTCTCACTTCCCTACTGTGGGTCCTCAAGCCTCAAGCTATCTTGAGTTAGGATGGATCAAGGAGAAAAACACTGAATTTGGATATGAGATTCAAGTTTGATTTTTAATGGACTGGATTTAGAATACTTAAATGAGCTTTAGTCTGACCACCCAACTCTTGAATATGCATGAGATATCATGAAAAAATGGGGATGAAAGAATTGAGATGTCCTATTTAAAAGCAGTGGTTGTACAAAAATAAATGCATTTCCTTGTTTGTACAAGGTCAACTGGAGCCTGTTCAGTATAATGAATGGCAATATAGGAGATGTCACATGGCAATACAGTATATGTTTCCCAGGATGTAGACAGTAGGCTTGCAGTGATTCGTGGGAGGCTGAACTCATGGTGGATTGAGTTTTGGGGTAGTTTGAAAGGAGAAGATGTGCTCAAGCTCGATTTTGGAGAATTAGTAATGACCGAGGAAGACTAGAGGAAACAGACATAGTACAGTCGTCCCCAGGTATACATGGGGATTTACTCCAGGATCCCCTCTCCCCGGTGGATACCAAAACCTCTGCATGCTCAAGTCCTTTTTATAAATGGTTAAATTGCATATAACCTGTGCTCATCCTCCCATATACTGTAAATCATCATCATAATATTACTTAACCTAATACAATGTAGATGGTATGTGAATAGTTGCCAGTGCATGGCAAATTCAAGTTTTGCTTGTTGGAACTTTCTGGAGTTTTTTTTTTTTTCCTGAATACTTTCAATCTATGGTTGGTTGACTCTGCAGATCCAGAACCCAGAGATACAGAGGGCTGACTGTAATCTCCAATGGGGAAAAATGGTTTGAGCAAAAGTGTGGACATTGAAAACCATCAGATGTATAAGGAGGATAAGAGGAATAGGCTGAAAAGGGAGAAGAGTGGCAAATGCTCTAAGTCATGTCCTCAGCAGCCAATGTGCTGAAAACCAATTTGCTGGAACCCAATTCCATTCTCTGTTCTCTGGTCTTCCTGCCTCTCCCTCTAAGCATCCCCCTCAATGTGTTCCTTGCCTCCAGCTGAAGGAGCTGGAAGCAAGACCACACAAAGGGGTACATAAAAAAAAAACCCTGTAGGGCTTCCCTGGTGGCGCAGTGGTTGAGAGTCCGCCTGCCAATGCAGGGGACACGGGTTTGTGCCCCGGTCCGGGAAGATCCCACATGCCACGGAGCGGCTGGGCCCGTGAGCCATGGCCGCTGAGCCTGCGCTTCCGGAGCCTGTGCTCCGCAACGGGAGAGGCCACAACAGTGAGAGGCCCGCGTACCGCAAAAAAAAAAAAAACAAAAAAAAAACACCCTGTAACAAAGACACTGTTTTATGATGGTCTCATCTTATCAATAACCAGTGCTGTGGCTGGACCAGCCCTTGTGGTTCCTATTATGACTGCAACATACCCTTCAGCAATAGCCATCAGGAAACTTTGAAAAAATAGAGGTTTATTACATACGCAACACACCTGGGACCACACAGTGAGGCAGCAAGTAGAGAAAGAGAAAGAAAGAGTGGGCCTGGGGTCCTGCTTTTACAGGGGTCAAGGGTGGGGGCCTAGGACTTTAGGGGATCACTCTTTATTAGTTAATTTAAACATAAGACCATGAATTTAAATCACAGGAAGAGAAAAAAAAAAACAAGCAGCCCAAATGGCTAATTACTGAAATCAACCAGGATGTCTAAAACAAAGGAGCCTCAGTGGGGAGAGGCAGCCAGGCTCTGGCTCTTTGTCTGGCAACATGGATGGCAATGTGTTCATTCCACACAGTCTTCTTTGAAGTGGATGCCTTCAAAGAAGTGGCAATCAAAGCTTAAGTCAGGTACTTGCATTATAAAAAAACCCAAAACACAAACAAACAAACAAACAAACAAGAAAGCCACTGTCAGAGCTTATACGACAGACACCTAAAAATATAAGGATTTAGAAGAAACAAGTTTGGTGACTTAGCCATTTGGCAGGTAAAATGCCACCATATTGGTCAGTGAGAAAATTAATTAATTCTATAGGACATAAAGCCAAAAATAGAGAAACCCTAAAATTTATCATTCAACATGAGACACTCTTGAGAGTGAAAGGGAGTGCTATCCATGATTACGCTGGGACAACAGGTATAATAACTAGACCACAGGATTGTCCACAGAAACACGTGAAGGGCACTGAGCTTAGATAAACATCTAACAGGGTTTGGGAAGACACCCAGCTCCCATGCCACCATCTGACTCTCTCAAAGATGGGTGCTTTTCTTTCCCTCCCACTAGGAGGGACAGAATCGTGTTCAGTTCCCACTTTTGATTCAAGTGCAACATCTCACCCAGCGCTCTGCATACCATAGGCCTCCAGTAGACGCAGGCTGACTTCACAGGGCAGGAAAAGGACAGGTGTGGACAGCGTAGTACAGGGAGAGCCAACTGGGGCAGTCACAGGTAAAGACCCCATGTGGGCCTGGGAGGACACTGGGGAACCATTGAAATGTGTCTGTGGTGGGGGTTAGAGCACCAAGAAACTTGCCCCCCATGCCTGTGCCCTGGCTGCCCTGTGCCCCTCCCATGACCAGGTTTCCCCACACTGTCCCACTGGCCCTTCTTCTGGTCCTGTCCCCAAGCTCCCTGTTTGGTTTTCTTCAGTTATAAACTTGGGAGCTTCTGCTCCAGGGCTGGAGTTTGTGGGCTCCCCTGGGACTTCACAGCTTTCCCTTCCTCACTCAGGTTCAGTGTTAAGCACCTGCATGGGCAACGGGAGACAGTTCTGCAGCCCATGCTGGGAGGCAGCCCATGGAAGGTGGACGGGAATCAGGGGGTGGGCTCAGATACACGGATCCTGGCTCTGTCCCCATCTGCCCACCACCATCTCCTTGACTAAGTTCACTTTCTCCACACCCCTTTTGCTGAGAGGAGGCTGTTGTCTGTCTGAGGTCCACTGTCTGAGCTAGAGAGTCACAGAGAGGCTGAGGGTGACGTGGACACCCACAGCTGGGCTGAGAGGTTGGTGGGAGCTGAGGAAGGAGGTCAGAGCTGAAGGGCTCCTCTCTGACCCCTCTGACCCAGTAAGTGCAAACAAAGAAAGGAGGCTGAAGTGATTTTGAGGCTGGAATCTCCTTCACAGGGTATTTGCTGAGTTTATTTTCTTCCAGGGAACCCACCTTTAGGTGAGGGTCTTTACCTGTTACCCGCCTCTCTCCTTTTTGCAGTTCCTATTACTGATTGCTGGTTATTTCGCATTTCTATTTATCAGCATTTTCTCTTCCTGTTATTTTCTGCCTCTGTTAGTTTTTATTTTCTTTTGGGGGGATAAGGCAGTGGGCATATATCTTCTAGTGTTATGCCTCTTCTCACTCTTTCTTCCAGTCCTCTTCCTTTGATCTACTTCTCCCTTTTTCTTAACTTAGTGTCTCATTGACCTTTTTCTTTTCTCTTTCCCTCTGTCTGGATTGGGGGGCCACAGTGATGGGTTGAAGAGTTTTCTAAAGCAGGAAGACAAAGGATGAGTGGAGAGAGATGCAGGTAAAGAGGCAGGGAGGAGAGGGGAGGTAGAGTCGCTTTTTCCCCAAAAGGTGACTTGTTTTATGGTGACATTTCTAGGAAGAAAAATGAACTTGCTAACTAAACACCCAGAGAAAGGAATGATGTTATAGTGCAAGAAATGAGCATGTGAGATGCCAGAATAATTTCTTGAATTGTTTTGCATAATACAATTACTCATTCAACAAATATGTGCTGAGAACACAATATATACCAGGCACTGTCCTAAGAGCCTGAGATCCCACCATGTGCAAAAGTGGCATCAGTGAATATAGGTTTTAGTTGAGAAATTAGGAGTATAACAAAATTCATGTGAATTAAATGTAGCATGCCCAATGGTGTTTAGCGCAATGAGAAACATGAGGCAGGTTAGGAATGAGAAGGAAAAAAGGATTTCAACTCTAAATAGATGTGGAGGAAGGCCTGGATAAGAAGGTGAGGAGCAGGTAAGGGAACAAGGTGGAATATACCTGGGGAGAGTCTTATACGAGGAGGTAAGAACAAGCCTTGCATCCGCCTGCTCTGTTGGAGGAACGGAAGGGAGGCCAGTGAGACTTGAGTGGAGGAAATTCCAGGGAGAGCAGAACATACATCCTTTTGCCTATGGATGCTCCAGCAATATCTATAGAGACGGCTGTCCTTTCTCTGAGAAATTGAATTGCTTTTGCCCGTTTGTCAGCATAGCGTATACAGAAGTAGAAATACAATGTTGCACATGAAACATTTAATGCCATAAACCAATGTTACCTCAAAAAAAAAAAAAAGCAAGCAGCAAAAAGGATAGCAACAACAATGACAAAAAGATTAGTTGGGGAGAAATATTTGACAAAGGACTTGTAGCTGGACTAAATAAAGAACTTATCAAAACCTAATATTTTAAAAAGTTGTCCACATTAACAGAATTAAGGGGGGTGGAAATCACATGATCATCTCAATTGCTGCAGAAACAGCATTTGACAAAATTTAGTACCCTTTCATGATAAAAACATTCAACAGACTAGGAATAAAAGTAAACAGGTGGGGCCTCCCTGGTGGCGCAGTGGTTGAGAGTCCGCCTGCCGATGCAGGGGATACGGGTTCGTGCCCCGGTCTGGGAGGATCCCATGTGCCGCGGAGCGGCTGGGCCCGTGAGCCATGGCCGCTGGGCCTGCGCGTCCGGGGCCTATGCTCCGCAACGGGAGAGGCCGCAGCAGTGAGAGGCCCGCATACCGCAAAAAAAAAAAAAAAAAAAAAAAAAAAAAGTAAACAGGTGGATGGTTAAACAAACTGTGGTACATTTATACCATGGAATATTACTCAGCAATTTAAAAAAAAGAAATACTATTGATATAACTGGAATGGATCCCAAGGCAATTATGCAGAATAAAAAAGCCAATCTCTAGAGGCTACATATTGTCTTATTGCATTTATATAGCATTCTTTTTTTTTTTTTTTTTTTTTGCGGTATGCGGGCCTCTCACTGCTGTGGCCTCTCCCGTCGCGGAGCACAGGCTCCGGACGCGTAGGCTCAGCGGCCATGACTCACGGGCCCAGCCGCTCCGCGGCACGTGGGATCTTCTCAGACCGGGGCACGAACCCGCGTCCCCTGCGTCGGCAGGCGGACTCTGAACCACTGCGCCACCAGGGAAGGCCCTATATAGCATTCTTGAAGCAACACAATTAGAGACAGAGAATAGATTAGTGGTTGCCAGGGGTTAGGGATGGGAGACAGGAGAACTTAGCGGGGTTGTATGTGGCTATAAAAGAGTAGCCCAAGGGAGTCTTGTGGTGATGGAACAGTTCTGTATCTTGATTGTGACACTTTCATGAAGCTACACATGTGATAAAATTGCTATATATCAGGTCCTGGGTCAGGAAGGGGCAGCTGTGAAGCTGTTACCTGTCACGGGGTGGGGGTCGACTGTGGCCCGGTGCCATCTCTTAGATCCTCCCCTGTCCCCTTAAAAAAAAAAAAAAAGAAGTAGTGAGTCAAACAAAGAATCATGCCTCTTGAGAACTAGGTAAATTTAAATCTTGGGTAGCCTAATAGACAATGTTCAATCATGACATTGAAAAAACATGCAGTTGTGGTGTGCTGTGTTTTCATTTTTATTTGTCTCTAAGTGTTCTGCAGTTTCCCTTGTGATTTCTTCATTGATCCATTGGTTGTTTAAGATTGTATTGTTTAGTTTCCACAAATTAGTGAATTAAAGTTTTACTTCTGTTATTGAAAAAAAAAGAATAATGATGTACATATTAAATTAAGGCAAATTATATAAGTTTAAATAGTGAGCTGATTCCAGTGTAAATAAAGAATGAGAAAATGAATGTGCTGGGGAAAAAAATTGCTATATAGAGATATGGAGAAATCTGAATAAACTCTATGGGTTGTACCAATATCAATTTCCAGTTTTGTTACTGCACTATACTTATACAAGATGTCATCATTGGGGAGAGCAGGTGAAAGGTACATGAGACCTCCCTGTATATTTCTTTGCAGCTTTATGTGAATCTATAATTATTTCAAAATATTTTCTTTCTTCCTTCCTTCCTTTCTTTCTCTCTTTCTTTGAGCCCAGATTCCAAATTAACATTCTAAGAAGCTAATGCTCTAATGTGTAGATAGTAAGAGCCCTGCTAATGTCAGGGGCTGTGGTCAGTTCATGATTCCATGTGGTTTTACAGACATTTTCTAATCCACACTGAGGACCTCACTGTGGAGCAGTGATAGGGCCTGTTAATAAAATGACTGAGTGGAAGGTCGTGTTATTAAAACACGAAATACTCAGCTAAGGCCAATCTCTGCAGGCCCATGAGGCCTGAAAGACACACACATTGGTTGAAAAGCAGACAGCTATACAAAGTTATAAAAATCACACCACAATCTTTACATTAAGATTTAACATAAGCACAAGGAATAAAGCCACCGAATGCAGCAGTAATCCCAGAGTATTGGTTACCCTCTTCTCTTCGAATCTCCCATCCAAACTCAGAGCCCTAGGGACAGAAATCAGGCTACTTTTGTCTTCTAGAATTTGAGCCAACCATTCAAATGAGGTTTTGGAAATTTTAATAACATAAAAATCTAAGTTTAGAGCAATGACGTGCAGATGGACCTGATGCCTGGCAAGAGTGACCTTCCACAGACGGAGGTAGGCAGCGGGAGCCGGGAGCCATCCCCGAACCCCCGCACCGGAGCCCTGCCACAGCTCGACCAGGACGGCCCAATGGAGGAGGAGGAGGCCCAGCCAACGGCGGAGCCGCAGGGAGACAGAGGCCTTGCTAACCGGCCCAGCTCTGGGGAGTAGCCAGGCCAGATCGCCAGCCCTGGCTTGGAGAAGGTGGGGGAGGGGGGAGGGGGGATACGACGAGAAAGACTAGGAATTTGATGACTGGGAGGACCACTGCGACTCTCTGGCAGAGGAGCAGCTGAGTGGTGCAGGCTGTAGAGTTTCAGCAGCCCTTGGAGGAGACAACGTGTTTCTGAGAACCTCCAGAGTAAGAGAAGCAGCTCTGGATGGCGGGTTTCAAATGCGTTATGAAAACACCTCTTTTGATCAGTTGGCTTTTGGGGAAAAGCTTTTTTCACTTATGGTTGGCAATCGTTTGACCGAAGAACTCGGCTGTGATTAGATTATTGATATGATACAGAGTAGCTAAGTGATTTGGGAGAGACCCAGCGTTCCACTGTCTCTCGGGTTCTTTCCAAATAGGTCCGTGCCAATGGAAAACTTGATCTTAAAAAAATTTTTTTTTCTAATTAAATTAAATTAATTAATTAATTTATTTATTTATTTTTGCAGAGTAGAATAGGGCAGGGACAGCACAGTTATGAAAAAGGAAGATAATTGGTAAAGAAAAAGGCTGGGGCTTCCCTGGTGGCGCAGTGGTTGAAAGTCCGCCTGCCGATGTAGGGGACACGGGTTCGTACCTCAGTCCGGGAAGATCCCACATGCCGCGAAGCGGCTGGGCCCCTGAGCCCTGGCCGCTGAGCCTGCACGTCCGGACCCTATGCTCCGCAACGGGAGAGGCCACAACAGTAAGAGGCCTGCGTACTGCAAAAAAAAAAAAAAAAAAAAAGAAAGAAAGAAAAAGGCTGTTAGTACTGTTGAATCCTGTTTTCAAGAATGTCCTAAAACACCTACGGCTTTGACTTTGTTATTGATCCAGATTATTTTCCTTGCATTGGGGAAAATATCTTTCATATGTAAGGGATGGTTTTGCAAGAATAAGTCATGACCAAGACAAACTACCAGCACAAGAGCCCACTGTATTAGTTGCATGACAAAGAGTAACTAATTTGTCCAATTAAAGACACGATCTCTTTGAGTTATTTGGACTGAAAGCATTTTTATTTATTTATTTGCCACACCGCGAGGCTTGCGGGATCTTAGTTCTCCGACCAGGGATTGAACCCGCACCCTGAACAGTAATATCGCCGAGTCCTAATCCCTGGACTGCCAGGGAATTCCCTTGTCTGAAAGTATATGGAGAAGACTTTGAAGATTCCACTTTGTGATCTATCCAAGCTGTGGTTATCAAAGGCTAAATTTTTAGTGTAAGATAAATTGAGTATTCTTCAGTATCCCTAAAGGATAATCAAGCTCCCAAAGAAATATGTATTGTGTGTGCTATGTCTTAAAATATGTTTCCAAGATCATCTGAAATTTTGCTTGTACTTGTATCTTAATCATTTAGATAGCTATTGTGATCTATAATTCAAGAAAATACCTTGCCTTGACTATTTTTAAAAGTCAAATTTAAGACGTCCTTAAAAAAGTTTCAAATTTGAGACATTAAAATGTATGTGAAAGTACAAGAAAACAAACTATTTCTAACATCCTTATACTCTAGAGAAAGTGTTTTACTTGCGCTCTTTTTTTTCATTTAACTTTACAGGTAAAAAAGACTGTTTCAACTTCATAATGTAAGAACTGTTAAGTGAAAATTGTCAAGTAAAAAGAAAGCCCTACATCTAAAAGACTTTATGAATACTCATGTCCGTCAACACTTAAAGGTTTTAAACCTGCCCAGAAATCCCCCTCAGTATCTGAAGTTTCCTCAGTCTCCTTCTGTAGTTAAGCTTGTTATTGGTTATGCACTGGCATTCGAGGTAATTTTTTTTTTTAAAAAGCACAATTCAAGTCTGTATCTGAAGCAAAATCACTCACTGATGCAGGTAAAAATCAACAGAAAACCAAACTGGAGATTAGTTCACCAAATAGTGATGGTTGTCTCTGAGTTTGGGGCTTGCAGATGAATTTTTTTCTATATACTTTTCTTGGATTTGCTATTTTTTAAGAAGTGGGTTTTTATAATGCGGGGCGGGGGGGGGGTGTCTCTGTACAGTGTGCAGTCAAGCGTGTTTTGTCAAGACCCCGTACCTCCATACCTCCAGCTAGAACATTTGTTTCAAGGGTGGAAACATCAGGCAACAGAACTGCATGGATGGAGGCTTCTGAGACCGCCAAGGCGGTCACTGATGAACCACTTCTGAATGTGTCGGTGTTATTTGCCAAAAAATGTTATGGGTTAAACAAAAAAGAATTGGGAGGAAGTAGTGCAGTGTTTCCCATTCCTTTTTTTAATTCGTAAAAACAACACAAGCTCACGGGTAAAACAAAACAAAACAAGTGATAGTGTAGAAGGCTTCCCCTGCGTCCACGCCCACTCCCCCAAAGTGAACTGCCAGAGTGACTTCTTGAGTATCCTTCCCAAAAACATTGTGTGCTTCTGTGCTTCGTGAATCCTCCTTTGTCAGAGCGCTCGCAGAGCGCAGATTCCACGCCGGTGGCTCTGGGCAATCTAATTCTGCTAGTTGGAGTGTGGTTCTGCTGACCTGTAGACCCACCCCTACAACTGATTTCCCACAGGACCCTGCGGATGTTATCTAAATTGAAAAATAGCTCCCAAAACGTGTTTAAAGTCAGGGTAGCGTGGCCGAGCGGTCTAAGGCGCTGGATTAAGGCTCCAGTCTCTTCGGGGGCGTGGGTTCGAATCCCACCGCTGCCAGCTTGTTTATCCCTTTTTTCCCCCCCATTCATCACAAAAAGGATTATGCAAATTGGACGCTCAACTACGGGCCCCGCCTTCACTCGGAGCATGGGACTTCGTTCACCAGCCTGCTGAGATATATCTCAGCTCAGGGCGCGCCGAAGTCCCAGATCTCAAGTTGGGTGGCTTAAGGTCTCTACGGGGGCCCGAGGATGATTGAGGAACCCAGCGCTGTAGATGCTGGTTCTCCCCTCCCTGGAAAACCGGGAGAGGTGATGATGGGATGTCCTGAACTGGGACCAAACTTACTCCAAAGTAATAAATTTCAAAAAGCTAAAAGGAGATACAGCCTCTAGCTAACCTTGTTTCCGCCCGGTTTCGAACCGGGGACCTTTCGCGTGTTAGGCGAACGTGATAACCACTACACTACGGAAACAGGCCCGCTATACACCTTTCGTAATACTCCTGAAAATCTCTAGTTAGGAAAACTTCTTGTGAGTACGGTGCATACACAGCTCTATGGTGGTGAAACAATGGTGCCACGATCCAGATCATTGGAAACGCCCACAGAAGGCTCTGCACCCAACCTCTCACCGGCAAGCTGCTCACCCACTCTTCTACCTGCATTTCTTTCCCATCCCGGAACTCTTGGTGATGCCCACTGCCCGTCCAGGACGGAAACTGTCCACATAACAAGAAATTTTCAGAAGGTAAAATGAAAAAAAAAAAGAGAAAAGCGGGCTCGTCCGGGATTTGAACCCGGGACCTCTCGCACCCAAAGCGAGAATCATACCCCTAGACCAACGAGCCACCCGATAGAATAACACCTGGTTCAATCCTTGATATGCTGCTATGTAGAGTCGTTTAATCGCTGAGAAAGTGAACATTTTTTTCTGGTATAATGAAAGCGTTCTCTGGATCTCCGAGTCTCTCACGCCCAACCTGTCCCTGTTCGACCGTCATCGCGTCAGCTGTTAACTCTCAGCGGTAGATAGTTCGCTCAGCATAAAAGCTCGGTATCCCTTGGCCCCTCTGAGATCTCCTGGAATCCAAATGAGCGCCTCATTGCTAAGGCTACTCGGGCAGCAGGCAGGGGCATCCTTCCACTTTGGGGACTCCTCCTCTCCCAGGGGAGCCCAAATAAGGCGCAAGTCTGGAGGCCCAAGGGCAGAGTACAGAAGCCGGGAGAGCCGGGGGTCTCCTGGAGAGAACCGGGAGCCGGGCTTGTAGTGGAGGCGGGATGGACTAGGTCCCGAGCCGCGACAGACGAAATGAAACCTGGGTAGTTCCTTCCTATGAAGCGCCTGGTAAGGGCAGGAGGGGGGGCTGGGGGGGGGGCTTTTCTTTATCGTTTTATGAAAATGTTAAAAACAACATATACTTATTTGCAAAATATTCAGGAAGTGTACGGAAGTGAGAAATGAGAAGCATAAATGAGATGGCCAGGAACCCCGCTCCCTCAAAGGGGGACCGACCACGGTAGTTGGTGCGCAGCCCCCCGAGGCTAGCATCGGTGCGCGCACGCACACGCACACACGCGGCGCCCTAGCTGCGTTCTCCCGGGATCGCCCCAGAACAGTCACCCGCCCAGTGAACGAGAGGCCCGGGCTGTGCGGGCGCTTTCCTCCTCCAATTCCACTGGGTTATTTAGTAGTAAAAAGCAGTGATTCCTGGGATCACTGCTTTCAAAGTTCACGAAAATCCACTCAGAGTGGACCCAAAAGTTTATTTTTGTGCCACCAGCAGAGAAATTCCCTACACGGATGGCTGTTACAAAAGAGGGAGACGAATGGTGGTTAACCTACTCCGAGGGGAAAAAAGTGCTATTTTTTCCATTGCCACTCTCCGAGATCTTGCTCAGCCCTCTGACCTGACCTCTCTACTCGTTGCCGCTCCTCCTCTCGGCCTCTTCCTTGGAGACCACGAGGCTAACGCACTCCATCCCCACCTGCTGTGGTCTTCCCCTCCTCCCGTGCGCACTCTGCGTTGGGTGGGCTCTCCTCTGCTTCCGGCGGCTGTGCGTCCTTGGCCTCCCAGTCACTACCGCCTCCGTGTTGTAAGCATTCGCTTCTCTTCTCTGTGGAATTATATAGAGAAGTGCAAACAAATGTCCACACTCGTGACACCTGGACCTAAAAAGTGTAACTTTGTCACATTCGCTTCCAGTCTTTTTTTAAAACAACTATTTAGTTTTCCTTTTAACAAACAAAAAACAGTAATACATGCTGACCTTCTGACTTATTTATTCTGTTAACGGAAGTCAAGTGTACAAAATGACCCTAAATCCTCAGTGAACATGGGGCCCCCTGCCCAATGGGCAGAACCAGGCCCGCTAGAGGTCTCGGGCGCCCGCCCGCCCGCCCGCCGTGGCCTTCGCGGGCATGACCCATCCGGGGGGCCTTGGCAGAAGCAGAGCCCTGACTAGGCCCCGCCGCGTCATCCGAGAGCGCTGGAGCCCTCTCTCCAGCGGATGAGGACCCTCAGAAAAGCCCTGAGCGAGTCGCCATCCCACGTGAGGTCTAGCTTGGATCAGCTTTCGATAACAGAACCCGGGCCTCCTTCTCACCAGAAGAGAGAAAACCGCTCGCGGGAACCTGGGTAGACGCCCAGGAGGGGAGAATGAGGTGAGTGGGGGGCGTGGCAGAGGAGATACCCACTTCCCTCCCTCACACAAGCCAGCTCCCATCCAAAGAGGCAAGCTTTCCATCAAGACCCGAAGGGACTCGCCCCACACGGGCACGCTGAGGCACCTGCGCGTCCCGGACTCCCGGGATTCTTCAACTACTATGTGACTGCCCTACTGGAAGGCCACCTCATTAAAGAAGCCCCTGCGGGGACCAATGGCAAGCTACGCGGGGTCTTAAACATCGCTCCACTCTCGACTAAAATAGTAGATTCCCAGGGGGCGGGGGCGGGGGCGGGAGGGCTTTCACAGGTGATCCCCCAAGCAACGCAGAAAGAATTAGAGACCAGGGCAAGCCCCTGGCCGAGTGGAGCGACAGGAAGGGAACGGAAAGACCCGCCGTGAACTCGCGGAGAGGGCGCGCATAAGGAAGCGAGAGAGGGGTCGCGGGGGAGAAGGCGCGCGGGGCCAGCAGAACCTGTGATCTCAAAGCGAGGGACGCAGTGGGTCTGGATCTTCGCGAGAGTAGACGGGAGGGAGGGACCGAAGGGTGCCAAGCATTTAAGGGGCACTCGAGGGGCAAAAACACGTAATGGCGGAAATTCGTGTTGGGGTATGCATTTTCAGCTCTTCAGAAGAGAGGGATGGAAAAATATTGTAGCAGGCCCCAGCGAGATTTGAACTCGCGACCCCTGGTTTACAAGACCAGTGCTCTAACCCCTGAGCTATGGAGCCAACTGCGAATCGCCTTTCTGCGCACGAGTACTTGACACCGCTCTGGTCACCGCGCAGCCGCAGACACTGGTCACCGCGCAGCCGCAGACACCAACATGCAGGAGTTAAGTGACGACAGGCGGGTCCCACGTCCCTCGACCAGTGAGCGCCCCGTCCGGCTGCCGCCACCTCAGCTGCGGCGTCAGTGTCAGCGTCGCGGGCCGAGCTGCAAATCCTGGGAGAGAGCCCAGAGGAGACAGGGCGGCGTTGCGCCCTCTGGGGAGCGGAAGCTGTGAAAGATCTGGTGAGGGCGGGGCGCGCTGCGGGAGGGGGCGGGGCCACCAATGGGCTGAATACGAGGAGGACCCGGGGTCTTCCGCACGGCTTTGGGGTCTGGGGCGAAAACTTGTTGAGGATAGAGGTCCTATGACAGTAGGGGTCCGAGGTCGTGGCTCTGAGAGGAGGGCTAGAGGAAGGGTGTCAGTATGCCTGTCCTGAGAGGAATACAGGTCTGGGCTGGGTGGGTGATCAGGAGGGAAAGATTTGTAGAGAAAGGTGGGAAAATCAAAATGTCGATGTGTGAAGGACTGGAACGGGACAGGAGGTCCCTAGCCCCTACCGCAACTTACGGCAAATTAGGAAAAGGAAATCCTTAGGGGCTCGTCTTGAATTTTGGGAGAGCTGGTTCCATCGGGGCCCCCAAAAGGGCCCACGGGGCAAAGGGAAGTGATTGAGAGCCCAGGTGAGGGACAGGAGCCCGGAAATGGTCAGAACCTACGGCTGTAGTTGGTGGAACTTGGTCTGATGGCCCAACCCACCCTTTGGTCCCTGCAAGGTCAGATGACTTAGGTCACTGGGTGGCCAGGCCAGAGGAAGGTCCCTACGTGCCCTCTTGTCTGGATGCTGAGGAGTGGTGCGAGGGTCTAGTTTCAAGGATGTGGGTTTTCATGTCTCAGCAGCTCACAAGGATCTAGGACCAATGAATGGATGGAGTCAGAAGGAACCCAAGTTAGGCCAGTCATTGCTCTCAGAGGCCCAGACATCTCAGAGATCTTATGATGGTCAAAGGATGGGAGAGGAAAATGCACACACACAGGCATACTCTCACACCAGCCTTGTGACATCCTAAGTCACTGCACCACCCTAGTGACCAAGAGAGAACATCTGTCGTACTGTCCATGTGTAATTGTTATGTAACTGTTGTTCCATCTCTTCGAATTTGTATATATCTACATGGTTATTCTGCAAACTCTGATAGACACACAATCACATTCACAAACACAAAAGCTGAAAATATAAACACAGCCATCCCTGCAGTGCCCAGACCTGAACCTACAGTCACCCTACCTTCTGTGACCTGTAATGTGTTGCAGTACTTCAGCACAGTTGTTAGATGATATAAAGGGTAATTGTGCTACTCAATCCAAAAGCCATACAAGCCTGGATAACATTAAGGCTTGATGATAGCATTAGGCAATTTAATTAATAAGTGAATGTTAGAAATGGATTTTCCTTGTGGAAATCAGTGGTATCCAAATACATGGATTAGCTAAAGTGTTCTAGAGCTACTCCCTATGTATGAACACCACATAGGGTTCATCCTCTGGGATGCTGCTATAGGCTGGACTCTTCAGTGGTCCTGTCCCCAGCCCATAGGACACTGGATTCTGACTGCCTAGTGCTATATCTCTGGATTGCCTCTAGAAAAGTTTCATGCCTGCCCCGACAAGAACATCTCTCTTACCGTCCCTTGTATGCAAAGTGTGCTTGAAGTATCTCAGGGACAGAGCATGGAAACTCCAAGATGCTTGCAGATCAGACTGTTTGATGGTCACTGCCCCTGCATGCCAACATGTCTATCTAAACAATGTGTGCAGGACAGAATTAGGTCTGAGAGTGGATTTCATCTAGCTGGGTAGCTAGGTAGTGGGGGAAGGAAACCTTTGGCTTTCACCTAAATATGGGGTGGCTAATATTTTACAATTACAAATCAAAAATAGGGTGCGACCATACTGACCTATGTTTGCTTGCACCTAAACCCTATACGCATGCTCATAAATGCCCTCTCCAAAATCCACACGGCCCCGCCCCCCGTTCCTGAGATCTGAGATATAAACACACATGCAAACGTTCCTCACACAGATAAACACACATGCTCACCCAGTCTGGCAGAAACCTTTGCTCATAACTGTGCTCTTGCATTCAGACTGGGGGAGTTAAGAATGAGCCAATGGGCTTCCCTGGTGGCACAGTGGTTGAGAGTCCGCCTGCCGATTCAGAGGACGCGGGTTCGTGCCCCGGTCCGGGAGGATCCCCCATGCCGTGGAGCATCTGGGCCCGTGAGCCATGGCCGCTGAGTCTGCACGTCCAGAGCCTGTGCTCCGCAATGGGAGAGGCCATGACAGTGAGAGGCCCGCGTACCGCAAAAAAAGAATGAGCCAAGGCACCCTAGAAATGAGCTCACAGTCTGTATTTCCATCTCCCCATCCCCGTTTCCTGGAGCACCCTAAGCAGGGAACAGCCCACCTCCACTCTCCCAGAAGCCCAGCCATGCAGAAGCTGGGGAACAATTAGCCAAGGGAATCACACCCTCCAGGGTACAGGCTGAGCAGGCCTTGGCACCAGGGTCTTCTGCTGTTGGCATACATTTGGGAAGCTCCAGAAGTGTCTGTCAAGGGCATGCCTATGCTCTGTGCATTTCCATGCTGGTGTTAGTTGCTTCTGTAAAATTATACGTGCCGCCTTGAGTTTCAAAATTCCAGAATCTTTGGTCTCCTTACCCAAGGGAGACTGTACTTTGGCACTTGAAAAGGGTTTAGGCAAACTTGAGAACACGGAGCAGTCACTGTGGCCGAGGCTGTATTGTACATTTCCACTCTGTCATCAGGCTAAGCCACATTGGATGGCAGCAATGCCTATATGCTGTTACCCTGGGCTTTTCCCTCATGTACAGATCAAGGGTCTCCTACCAGTTCCGGCCCAAACTCTCCACTGAGCTGGAAGTACAGTGATCCTCCCTGAGTAGACAACTTCGTCAGGCCAGCTAGATTCAGGTCTCTGAAGGCAGAGCTGGCAGCTGACAGGAAGGCAAAGCAGAAGGGATCATGAACCTGATTGGCCTGGCAGGAACCTGCCCCCTTGCAACTGAGGATGGCACAGGACCAGAGCTTGGTTTTGATCCACAGAACCAGAAGCCCTGCTGAGTTGGGGCAGTGGTAGGAAGCACCTCTGGTGGAGCTGGGCTCCTGTCCTCATCCACGTCCACCTCCTCACAGCTCAGGCCAAATCCACACGCAGACAACAGGCAGGAGACATGCCAGGAGGGTCCAAAGCATCTCTTCCCCTGCTCAACTGACCTCAGAGCCCTTGTCCCCAACAGCCCATTCTCATGTCTTTGATGTTGTAGTCTGCAGAAGCCCCTCTAAGGCAGCCTGGGGCAAGAGTCTGCAGGGCATACCTAGAGTGACCAGGAGGCTCCATCTGAGGGCACCGTGCCTTCCCATGGGCAGCCAGGGCTAGGAGGAGTTCACCCTTGATCGACTGACCCCCTCAGGGAGGCCGGGCAATGCCCCTCAAGGCCAGATTCGCAAGTAGGTGCCAGTGGAGCAGACAGAGAAAAGGGGGAACACGCGCTCCTGGAAGTTGACACGGAAGGTGTAGATGTGGTGCATGTCCTCCGCAGCGTAGAAGGACACGGCCCCCACCTCCAGGTCCAGGGCGACCCGCACGCGGGACAGGTGCCCACAGCTGAGGGCCGTCCTTTCAGGGCTGGTCACCGCCCAGTACTGCCCGCTGTTGAGCTGCAGCGCCCAGACGCCCTCCTCGGGGGTGAAGGGCGTGAGGCCCTTGCGGCGCACGCTCTCACGTGCCACGCCGAAGGCCCAGCCGTCCTTGGAGCCCACTTCCACCTCCCAGTGGTGCCTCCCGGAGGAGAAACCGCAGGATGCCAGAACTCGCGTGTTGGTGTCGAAGCGGCGCGGGTGGCTGGGCAGGTCCTGGGCCCGCTGTCCAAGGCGCACGCTCTTAAGATCCAGAGAGAGGATGAGGCGGGGGTTGGCCGTGTCGGGGTCCAAGGTCAGCTCCACTGTGGGGTTTGGGGAGGGGGGAAGACAGGGAGAGACAACCCATGCAGCGTCCTTGCGCGGCTCCCCTCGCCCCACTCCCACCGCCCCCTCATTAAGTAGGTGTTGAAATCACGGAAAGGCAATTTATAGACCTCATTTGGATCTCAATTCAAACAGATTGACAAATCCAATTTAAAAGAGGTGGGGGGGCCTTGCCTACTGGCGCAGTGGTTAAGACTATGCCTGCCACAGCAGGCTACACAGGTTCGAGCCCTAGTTCCGGAAGATCCCACAGGTGGAGCAAGTAAACCCCTGCGCCACAACGACTGAGCCTGCGCTCTAGAGCCCGCGAGCCACAACTTCGGAAGCCCGAGAAGCCCGTGCACCGCATCGAAGGGTAGACCCCGCTCTCACAACTAGAGAAAAGCCCGCGTGCAGCAATGAAGACCCAAGGCAGCCCAAAAGAGGAAAACAAAAAGACAATTGGGGCTGTACAGCAGAGATTGGCAAAACATTGTAAATGAATTATACTTCAATTGAAAAAATAAAATAAAAAAAAGACAAGTGGGGAATTTCAGACCCTAGATACTGGAAAGAATCATTAATTTTTTAGTTATGATGTTGGTTTTGTGTTTGCTTTTTTAAGGTTTTGTGTTTATGTTTTTTTAAAAGTCTATCTCTTTAGAGACAACATACTGAGATATTTACGGAAATGAGAGTTATCTGTGGTTTGCTGCGAAATAATCCAGTGGGAAGCAGTGGGTAGGGGTGTTTATGAAAAATACTAGCCACGAGTCAATAATTGATGAAGGTGTGTGATGAGTACATAATACGCGTTATGCTCTTCTGTCTACTTTAGTTTATGTTTGAAATTTTCCATAATAAAAAAGTTAAAATATGCACACTTGTTGTAAGTGCTACTATGTTCCAGGTCTGTTCTAGGCCCTGAGAATCCCACAGTGGAGTATCCCTGCCCTCCTGAAGCTTCCTTTCTATGGGGAGAAGGAGGAGAGACAATAAATGAGAGAGATCAGGAGAGCAGGCTGTAATTTCAACTAGAGGGGCCAGGGAAGGCCTTACTGAAAACCTGCATTTGAGCACAGACGTCAAGGAGATGAGGAAGTGAGATATGCAGCTGTCTGGGGGAAGGGTGTTCCAGGCCCTGGCATAGCCGGTGCAGTGCAAAGGCCCTTAAGTAGCTGTGTGCTTGGTGCCTTCCAGGAGCAGCAAGGACTGTGTGTGGCTGCACGGAGTGAACCAGGGGAAGAGTGTGCAGTGAGGCCAGATCCCTAGGGCCTTGAAGACCCCTGCAAGAACTCCAGGCCTGGGCTTCCCTGGTGGCGCAGTAGTTGAGAGTCCGCCTGTCGATGCAGGGGACACGGGTTCGTGCCCCCGTCCGGGAAGATCCCACATGCCGCAGTAGCGGCTGGGCCCGTGAGCCATGGCCGCTGAGCCTGCGCGTCCGGAGCCTGTGCTCCCCAACGGGAGAGGCCACAACAGTGAGAGGCCCGTGTACCGCAAAAAAAATTAAAAAAACAAACAAATAAAAAACCTCCAGCCCTCACTGAGTGAGAGGGGCAGGGCTGTCACAGGGTCCTAAGCAGAGGAGGACATACTCTGACTCAGTTGGTTTAGATTCTTCCCGAGTAAAATCTGATTTAGCTCAGTCAGCATCAGGTCAGCATCAGGAATATGTGCCCTCCCCTCCCCATTTCCCTTCCCCTTGGGGTTAGATCCCACTCACCCCAGAGCCCTGCAGGAGTGATAACCACCTCCCTTCCAGTCTTCAGTCTCCCCCTGCTTCCCCCGACCCCTGCACACAATCCCTGTCCCCAGGAGAGGTCTCCATCTCTCTGGGAGCAGGGAAGAGAGGCTTGTCCAGGTGACCGACAAGCACTCCCTGATCTAAGTATCTCAAGGTGCAGGGCACTCCTGCTCTGGAACAACTTATGGGCCTATGGGCCCCACTGTGGCCTGAAGGAATCAGAATTGTGAGGATGAGGAAGAAAGGGCAGTCGATGGCAAAGTTGCTGAGGTGGATGGGCGGAAGGAACCAACCATGCACAGAGCCCCGGGGGACAGTCACTGGATCTCTGCATGGCCAGTTGACGGGCACTCACTGTTAAAACAGCCATCATACCTTTTTCCTCTTTCTCCAGTTCTCCCCGAAGATCCTCTGAAGAGGAGAAACAAAGCAGGTTGTGTGTGAATGACATGGGAAATTTCTATCTGGGAACAGTGGTGACACCACCTCTTGACACTGACAGCCCCTGTAAGTGTTAAATCTGGGGGTTCACTCACTCCCCAGATACCCTAGAGTTGATGGGCAAGTGCTGGGCCAATCATGGGGGCGGGGAGGGGGCTGTATTCTAGTTCTACTCTCCCACTTCCCCCTCTTTTGTCTGGAGCCACTCTGAGCTGAGCTCTCCCTCCTCATCCTTCTTTCTGCCCCCAGTGCCTCTCTACTCCATCTGTCCCCAGGGGAAGCTTCATGCCCTGGGGTAGGGGTGGGGGTTCTAAATAAATTAGCCACCACCGCCTCCCCGAACCAGTCTGGCCTTGACACACCCTAGTTCCTGTTTTATCATACAGCTTTTGGAAAGGCACATCTTCAGGACCCCAAACCACCAGAAACACACCATCACCACCAGGACTGCAGGGCCCAGCCCCACACACAAGCCCCTACCTCTGAACTTCTTGAACAGCCCCTTTAAGACAAAGGTCTTGAGAGAAACATTCCAGACTTTATTCTTCATCTCAGCAGAGACTGTGGTTGGCTTGGGGGCAGGCACATTGCTGCACCTGCAGGACAAGGACCCTGAGGAAGACCCACTACCACTGTCCCACTCCCACTGGGCTTGACAATTAGGATGGTGAGGGCCTCTGGGTGGGGAGAGGTGAAAAGGAGAGCCTGACCTCGTACCGAATACCCATGGCCAGGCAGCAGATGTTTGCCTCAGAAGGTACCCAGGTAAGGCAGTGGGGGCATCGGGAGGTGAGAGGTCAGGGGTGGGGGATGAAGAGAGGAAGCTAAGTGGAAAAGAAGAGCCAGCTTAGAGAGGCCCAAGGTATTGTTAGGTCCACTCACCTGCTTAGTGTGTTTTTGAATTCCTGGAAAGAACAATGAGAGAAAGCCAAATCAGCATTCACCTTTGAGAAAATAAAACTGGCCCCTTCCCTCCTTCCAGGGGAATAAGCAGTAAGCAGGTGTATCACCCCCTACCTCCTGCATGGGCCCCAGGTGGCAACAGCTTCCCGATGCTCCCATTTATTACAGAATCATCACTGGAGCCAAGTGCTAGGACCCAGTGTTGCCTCTGCTTTCAACATCACCCAAGACAAGTGACAGCTCTTATGCAACAACTGGTCATCACTCAGATTAGTGCCTTTTAAATGACCTTTTTTGTTTTTTTTGGCCTCATGGCTTTGTGGTATCTTAGTACCTGACCATGGGTTGAACCCAGGCCCCCGGCAGTGGAAGTACAGAGTCCAGGGAATTCCCTTAAATGACCATTCTTGATCCATTTGTGACTTGTGAAGTTTATTTAGTGGATTGTGACTCTTTATTTTAGAAGGAAATAAGACAGAATAAAAAACATCAAAGTGCATCACATGTAGTAGAGGTAAGGGTCATTTTCTGTGACTTCTGTCACAATGTATATAACAGAATACATTGTAAGATATATTATTGTGGACCATGGTCAAGAAAGTTTTTACCACATCCCTTCAGACCTCTAACCCCAGGAAAATCAGCGCTCCCCTCTCTAGTCCACTTTGGCTCCAGATGTGTGATTCTACTAAACTCATAGGATCTGATTCTGTTCTCGCTGCCGTTCTTATTTCCTCATTTGAAAAGTGGGAGGGATAAATTCATGCCTCCTGCTTTAGGATAAATGACGTACACCCTGGGCAAGCCAGGCTCACCTGGAGAAAGTCAAGATCAGGCTTGCAAGTTGTCTCCTGGATCTGGCTGCTGAGCTTGGAGAGCTGGGCAATCTCACCCCCAAGCTGGGCCAGGTTCTCATTCTGCTTCTGTGTCACCTCCCGGGACAGCTCCTCCAGGCGGCCCAGGAGCCGGCCCTCCTGTTCCACCAGGAAGGCCCGCAGAGCCTGGAACTCCGCCCCAACCTTCTCTCGCTCGGCTGCCATCTGCTTCTGTCCCAGGAGAGGTGAAGTTGAAGAGGGCAAAGGGATGTGGGCATCTGAGATACAGCATTCGGATAGAAGCCTCTGAGCCATCCCACAGGGCAGGGGTCCATCCCCCTCACGGCTCAGGGGTCAGAGACTCACGCATGCACGCCCACCATGCACACGCTCTAGTTTAAACGTCCCAATTCCGAGCACGCAGCAGCCTCAACACGTGCTTTCCCTTTCCCTGTCACAGTTGCGCTCATGTGTCTCTTTAGACCTGGGCTCTCCCACCAACCTAGGCTCTCCCACCAACCTAGGGCAACTTCAGACTCACCCCAGAACCCCCCAGGGCTGCAGTTTCCGTATTTGAAAAGTGGGAGGGATAAAATAGTGCCTCCTGCAGTCACTGTAAGGATTAAACTGAGGTCCCCAAACACATTTATTTTGTGTTCAAAACAAGGCCCCAAATGGAGTCGCTTATGTTAAGCCCCACATCACCAAACCGAGACCTAATGACAGTTTCGGCTCTCCCACAAATGTTATCTTAAACCAGCCTATAAGGAATGGCCTGATCAGTATTTGTTCAGTAATCTGCCTGACAAACCCCTGCCATCCCCTACAGGGAAAGCAACTTTGCAATAGCCAACCCACTTTTTTGTGTGTGTGACCAAATTTATGATCTTTATTCCGCTGAAATTAGAGCATCCAAACACATGATGGTTTCAAGTTATTGTAGAGTTGGGAAACATCTTTGATGGCACACACTGAGATCTCAGACATAATGCTGTATAACTCTTCTCATTTTGGTTTAGTTCAACATTTTCAGCAATGATTTAATATGATTTATAAGGCAACTTTAAGGTGTGGCTTTGAAGCAAAACCTTTGTGGAGTGGGGGCTGCTGATGAAAACTCATTTTAAGACATAGAAACTTAAAGTAAATCATTGATGTCACTGGCTGTCAGACAAGCAGGTCAACAAAGTACCCTAATTCATTGTTAGGCTGCAAGGGTGAGGCAAGTATCTACATGGAGAGATGGTGGCAGGTCTCACATTTAAAGAAGCATATTCACAGCATTAAAAACATGTGCTAATAGGATATCAAAACTGCAAGACTGGAAAGAAATTTAAAATACTTCTACCTTCACAGCACTTCTTATGTTTAAATTCTCTCTCTAATCAGACACCCAAACTACTTTGGGATCATAAACCATGTTGATGAATCAAATAGTCTATAAGTCCTTAGTAGTGCTGGCTTGGGCTCTGCAGGCAGAAAAGACAACTCTTAGAAATGTGTCAGTTCCAGCCAAGATAAAATGCTGTCCCTTCCAGGGTGGAAGAGGTCCAGTGCAATCCATCTGCTACCAAGTAACTGGTTTCCTTCAAGGATGATGTATCAGGCCTCTGCAGTGGTTCTGTTGCTGCCAGGCTGAACACTGGGCAGCAGCAGTTGCTAGATCATTCTTGGTGAGTGGGAGCCCATGCTGTTGGGCCAATGAAAAGCCTTCTTAACCATCAAAACAACTATTCTACTCATGAGCCTCTGTGGCCAACCCACTTTTTTGCCTAGTACAACTTCCTTGTTGCTGCTTCCTCTGCCTGTAAAGTCTCTTGCCTCGTACAGCTCTTCAGAACTTCTTTCTTTCTGCGAGATGGGATGTTGGCTGATTTATGAATCACTGAATAAAGCCAATCAGATCTTTAAATTTTACTCATTTGAATTTTGTACTTTAACATTTGTCACCCCTCCAACTTTCACTCTTCACTTTACTTCATTTTAAAGAGCACCTTTTCTGTTTAGCAATTGGAAAGGCAACACAAGTTCATAATACAAAACCCGGAAATGCAGAAAAGTAGAAAGAAGGAAGGAAAATCAATGCCAGTGATCAGAGGTAAACAGCACACCCACAACGACCTAAGGAAGAGGCCGCTGTGTGCAAGCTTTCTATTCTGTGCTTCCCATTACCACCATCCACAGGACTTTCACCCCTGTGTTTTCAGACACAGACTCTCGCTCCTGATCCTCTGGATTCTTTACGTGAATACCTGGGAGGGACTCTGCATGATATAACAAGTGAGGCCCCTCATGGCCAGTGAGAAGGATTCCATCCCTCCAGCACAAGCTCAAATGTCAAAGTTCCTCTTCCCTGAAAACTCTAGGGGAGGAGGAGGTGGCTGGAAGAGGAGACTGTAAGTGGGTTCTGAAGTCAGGAGACCTGGGTTCAGGTCACTGCTCCCCAGTCTTCAGGATGTTGGGCAAGCGGGCAGCAGCAGCACAGGGAACTTTACAGGCGTTAACCCCCTCAGTGCTGACAACCACCCAGCGACGTGGGTACACTCTCATCCTGATTTACGAATGAGAAGACCAAGACAGAGAGGTGCATTACCAGGAAGTGGGAAGTCAGGATTCTAATCCAGGGAGTCTGACCCCAGAGTCCAAGCTTCTTGCAATTGTAGCATATGGTCTCCCAAGGAAATAACACAAGTGGGACAATACTTACCAAAATACTCTAAATCGGGGTTTGCAACCTCGGCGCTATTGACATTTGGGGCAAGGTAATTATTTGTGGTGGAGGGCTGTCCTACGCATTGCAGGATGTTTAAGCAGTACCCTGGCCTCTACCGGTAAACACCAGTAGCACCCTTGCCCCAGTGTTGACAACCAAAAATATCTCCAGACATAGCCAAATGTCCCCTGGGGCCCAAAATTGCCACCAGTTGAGAACTAGTCCTCTAAATGGTAAGAGCATTTTCAAATAAAAATCTTCATTCTCCTTGTTCGCATAGCAGCAATGGTTGTCTCATTAAGCAGGTATTTTGTAATCATAAAGGATGTGTGGGCCAGAGGGGGGTTGGCTGGGTGGGGGTAGGACAGAGTAGAAAGTGCTAAGCAATGTCATGGGGTGTGGGGTCAGAGACCATGAAGCTGCCCAAGCTGGAGAAGGCCCTCTGGATCACAGATGTACAGCAATGGCCAAAGAGCCACATGCTTCCTCTTTTTTCCAGCAGAGCAGGGTGGAGATCTGGAGGGGGTGAGGGGTGAGCCCTTCCTTGTGGAGGGAAGTGAATGTTCAGAAGAGAATGCCTGAGATGTGCATGGGATGCAGGTGTACCAGATGCAGTTCAGGGTCAGGAAAGGACCCTGGGGCACCTGTACACAGGGTCCTCCCCTTCACCCCACACCTCCTTCCCTTAAGGTGGGGCAGCCCTCAGGTTCCTCTCCCTCCATTTTCCAACTCCAGAACTTCAGAGCTCTGCCCTAACAGGGCTTAGTGGATCCTTTCATTCTCTTAACCCCTAGTTTTTGAGCTAGGAACTGAATTTTCGAGATAGAAAATGACAGTGACCCACATTTGCCCACCTTAACCAAAATGAACCCCATTTCACTTTCCTGTTCCACTTCAAGGAAGACAAAATATCACCCCAAGCGCTGGGCAGGGCGGGTGCTAGCACAATCGGCTGCTGAAAACCCAAGTCCCGGAACCTCCTGCCCTCTGCTGGGTGGGGAGCAGCTCTGCCTTTCCCTCCCCCATCCCCCCAACCCCTCTCCCCTAGCCTCGATTTCAAAATCTAAAAAACTCTAACAATGAAAAAAAGTTTTTTTCCCAACTCCTTTGGTGGTAAAATATGCCATAGACTGACAGAAGGCTCACACTCAGTATAAATATTCATATGTTTCTCTATAGAAATATTAATGTGTTCAATTACAAGATGCTCCACAGACCCTAACTGGGGTGTTATGTAATATTAGGGGGACGATACATTCTGATTCACCTGGACAGTTCCACTTCAAGCCAGCTGTTCTAAAATAATTATTTTAGGGCTTCCCTGGTGGCGCAGTGGTTGAGAGCCCGCCTGCCGATGCAGGGGACATGGGTTCGTGCCCTGGTCCGGGAAGATCCCACAGGTCGCGGAGCAGCTGGGCCCGCCATGACCGCTGAGCCTGTGTGTCTGGAGCCTGTGCTCCGCAACGGGAGAGGCCACAGCGGTGACAGGCCCGTGTACCGCAAAAAAAAAAAAAAATTATTATTATTATTTTAGCCCTCCCTTTCACTCTCAAAAGCTCTGGTTATATAATAAATTACACGGTCACCCTCTATAATATGCATCTCACTATATTTCTAAAATGCACCTGTGCTGTTCCACAGGCACACACTCCAAAGCCACACACACCTAGCCAGAGTGGTGGGTGGCCCTCTGCTGTCACCCAGGGGAGCCAACCTGGGGGTTGCCATGCTCACCAGGAGCTCCCTGCTCTCCTTCTCTTCGGTGGAACGAAATGCCTCATAGTCCTCCAGATCCTTCTTCAAGACCTTCAGCCTGGACTCCAGGAGCTCCTGCGGAAGAGTGAGAAGGAGGACCCTGTGGGGAGAGGGTTCTGGCAACTCCCACGTGTGCCTTCCTGAAGCCACCCAGGAGAAGGGGAAGGCCCTGTTCATTGAGGAGGAGGCGGGCAGGGTTGAAGCCACCTCTGGACGTTGGGATGGCTACAGCCTGCACAAGCTGCACGTAAGGGAACAGGACAGCTGCTGGGTGACTCCAAAGGTCTCAGGGTCTCCCGTCCTCAAGACCATCTGTGCACCATCCAGGCTGAAATCAAGCCCCCCAGCAGCCCAACCTGCCTAGTCCTCCCTTCTGCTCTCCTCACCACCATCAGAAAGCCCTCTGGGTGGGAGAGCTGGAGCAGGGTAAGAGCAAAGAAAGACTGGGGACTGTGCCAGAGGCCTCCGCGCACACCCTAGCAAGTTGGCAGGAAAGGGAGGTGCCAGAATCCCAGATGGCTCTTGGCTCTCTAGTCAGCCCTGGAGCCACCCACCCCCTTACCCCGACCTCTTGGGAAGGTCGTCCCACTCGGCCACAGAAGGTGAGAACACCGAACAGAGCTATGCCCAGGGAAAGGGCTGAGAGTGGGGGTAGCGAATGTGTGGGTGTGACGGAGAAACCGCTCAAAGCCAGGTACCGACAGAAAGAAAATCTCCAGATCTGTGGGGCACCGTGCAGGCGGTCCAGTAGGGGCCCAAAGGGAAACGCGAGGGGTTTGGGAAGGTGGTATCGGTGGTGTCGGGGGTGACAGACGGAGAGCCGCGCTCAGTCCCGAAGCCAATGCTGCGCAGGATGGGATAAGGGAAAAGAAGCAGGGGCTCACCTGGGCCTCCCTGCCTGCGCGGGAACGCAGAACGGGGACTGGGGGTCCCGGGGACGCGCAGGGGTGGGGACCCCGCTCACCTTGGCCTCCTGAACCGCCTCGTCCAGGGGTAACACGGCGTGAGCGCGGTGCTCGCGGGCGCGGTCACACACCACGCAAATGGCACGTCCATCGTCCTGGCAGTAGAGCTTGAGCGGTTCGCGGTGCTGCGCGCACCCGGCCGCCCCCGCCTCCGGAGGCCCGCGTTCCCCCTGCGCGCCCGCTGGCAGGCTGAAGCGCCGCAGCAGCATGGCCACCGCGGCCAGCTGCCGGTTGGGCCGCAGCTGGCCCGGGCGCGCGGGCTCGCGACACTGCGGGCAGGGCAGCGAGCAGGACAACTTGTGGGACGCGGCGGTGGCCCCGGCGCCCGGGCGATCCCAGCAGCGCGCGATGCAGGCGCGGCAGAAGCTGTGGCCGCACTCGACGGACACCGGCTCCCGGAAGAGCTCCAGGCAGATGGAGCAGGTCGCCTCGCCCTGCAGCTCTACCGCCAGCGCCAGCGCCTCGGCCCCGGCGCCCGGGCCAGTCCGCGGCCCCACCGCCGCCATGCGCACCCTCAGCTCACCCAAGTCGGGCGGCGCGGGAGAGGCTACCCTACCCTACGGTACGCCGCTCCCAGCGCAGCGGCCGGGGCGGGCCTCCGAGCGCCCACGGGAAGAAGAAGGGCGGGGCTGACGCCTGCTGGCAGAGACTTGAGCTGAGGGTGCTCCAGGATGTGAAAAGTGAGGGGAGGGTGCGCTTTAATAGCTGACCGGGCAGCGCAGGGCGAGGGGATCTCAGTGCAGGCCAGTGCTCTGCGCTCCCGTTCTGGGCCCCTCAATATCCCGCCTTGGCCCGCGGCCTCCTGGGTCCCGCGGCGCCCTCTCTCCGTCACTCCCTTCTCTCACCCCTGACGCGAGCCTGTCTAGGCCGTCCCAGCCTGACCCAGTCAGCCTTGGGAAACGGGCCAGGACAGGTGGAAGCACACGCCCATCTGGGCACCACTCCCAGTTGCCGCCCGAGGCCGACCCAGCACAGCCCGAGGGCCTGGCGCCGGACCAGTGTCAGGTTCCCGGAGCTCAGGTTTGTCCGGCCCTGTGCTGAGCTAAATTTAGAGTCTGGAACCTGACTCTTGCCCCCGACCCCCAAGCGTGGCCTTGTATCCACTTCTGTAGCTACCTCTCCCGCGATTGTGTCCCCCCGCCTCCCCGTTTATTCTTTTTGTTTTTTTAAAGCAAGTAATACACTTACAGTCAATTCCCCCACTTTATTCGGTGTTATACCCCTCCGAAACCCAATCCTTTGTTTCTCTAGCTCGTTTCTACAGTCCCCCTACCCACCGCCCAGAACTGCCAGTGTTATTTGCTCACACCCTCTCTCACCTCACTCCCTCTGGAGGGCACTCGGGGCAGATTTTCTTCCCCAACCTCAGAAACTGCTCTTGTCAAAGGTCACCAGTGACCACAGCGATCCTAACCCAGAGGTGAAAGCAGGCCCCTTTTCAGGCCTTACCTCCCCTCTCCTCTGATGCTTCCCCCTTCCGGACACCCTTTCTCAGCGCCTGCCGGGATGCTGTACTCCCTGACTCTCCTCCCACCTCCATGGCCTCCTACCCACTTCTTGGCCACAGCAGTGGTTTCCTCCTCCTCTCCCTGCCCTTGCTCAACCCTTGGACTTCTGTCTATACTCACTTCCTTGTGATCTCTTCCACTTTCTTGCTTAAAAGCCCCTCTCCCTGCTCCACAGTACAAAGCCCCAGCCCAGCTCTTCCTAGGATGCCTGGCTCCCACATCCAACTCACTGGGCAGCATCTCCACATGCAGCGTTCTAAGGGGGAGGCACACACTCACAGTTTCCACAATGCACTTCTGCTCTGCCCCTCCACCTGCTCAGCCCACAGCCTTCCCCACCCCATCGCATTTAACAACTCCACCCCTCCAGGTGCTCAGGCCCAAAGGGGTGAGTCCTCTGAGGCTCCCCCAGACAGGGGAAATGCGAAGGCCCCACTCCCAGTCCTCAGCATCTCCTCACTCTCTCACCCCCTCCACCGCATCATCTCCTACAATTTGATGATCACAACAGTTTTCTCCCCTTCTGTCCCACTCCTGCCCTATCTTCTCCATCCAGCTGTGAGAACAATCCTGTTAAAATGTTACATCAGATAGGGGCTCTCCTTTGCTCAAATCCTCCTGTGGCTCCCATCTCTCTCAGAGTAAAAGTCAAAGTCTTCACAATCGTCTAAAGGCCCTACCCATTCTTCCTCTCCATCCCCTGCACACAACCTGTCCACCCTCAGCTCCTATCACTCTCCCCTGCCACATGGACCTCCTTACTATTCCTGAAATAACATGTCAGAAAGATCCTACCTCAGGGCCTATAAACTGGCTGTTACCTTTACTTGGACCTCTCTTTCCTCAGATACCTGCATGGCTCAGGTCCCATCTCCTTCAAGCCTTTTTTCAAAAGTCACCTTCTCAAAATCACACATTACTACATTCTCTCCCTCAACGCTGGCTCTGTTTTCTCTCTAGCACTCTACCTCCTCTGGAATAGGAGCTGATAGATGTAATGGACTATGTCAGTTTTGTTCACGGTTGAACCTCCAGTTTTCTAGAGCAGTTCTTGGAACACAGTAGAGCTCGGTAAACTTTTCTTGGATTGAATTGATTTAAATGTGGCTCAAAATTCAGATGTACAGAGCGGTTAACAGTGAAAAATCTGCCCATCACCTACGTCCCAGTTCCCTTACAATCCCAAGCAATCAACTTTGCAATTCTGAATTACTTTATACAAATATTACATATTTTGCTACACTCCCCCTCTTTTTGTTTAACAAAAGTAACATCCTGCACCCAGTCTTAACTTACCTTATTTCGGCTCACAGTTCATTTTGGGCATCGTGCCGGATGACTTTCCCTTCTTTTTCCCCGCTGCCTCCAAGGGTTTATCCCGGTCCTGTGCTCTCCCCCACCCCCACCCCCACCCCACCCCCCCGCCTCCGGGCGACCCTCGGTAGAGGTCCCCTCGCCTAGAATCAGTAGAGGACCCTGGAACAGCTCCTGGCGCTGGCCGCCGAGCTTTGCTGCGTTTGGGTTGTCGCGACTGGCGATGTCATTCATTCACCCTTGCCTTTCGCCAATAAAGGACTAAGGGAAGATGGAAAACGCATTTTTGGGAGAGTGGGGATGTAGCTCAGTGGTAGAGCGCATGCTTTGCATGTATGAGGCCCCGGGTTCGATCCCCGGCATCTCCAGCACAGGTGTGCGTGACAGTTTTGCTTCCTTTCCTTCCAAGTTTCGAAAGGCAGGGTTTTTGCAGAACACTAGAAAAAACCCTAAAGAGTAGAGTTTGCGCAGGTTGGAGGAGCCGGCGGCCCTGACCCACTACAAGCCCAAGCCCGCGGCCCTGCCTTTAAACTTCGGAATGAAAAATCACAGGGTGAGTTCGTTGATGGCATCAGCGTGCGCAGTTTTTCCCTGCACTGAGCCGTACGTTTTCCAGGGATGGAAGAGGGCGAGGTCGCTGGCAGAAAAGGGCAAGAAGAAAACGGACGGAAGTAGGAGGGACGGTCAGTCAAGCACGATCGGTAGAGCTTGAGTTTCCGGGGCTGCTAAGAATCTTGTCTTTAGTGGCCAGATCTTGTCCCAACTAACTTCAAACCTGGAGCTAGATACAGCTCGAATCCTACCTTGAAGTAAAAATTAGTAGACATGATATATGCGCCCGGCTAGCTCAGTCGGTAGAGCATGAGACTCTTAATCTCAGGGTCGTGGGTTCGAGCCCCACGTTGGGCGAGGTGTCTATTTTGGTCACACGAAAGCACTTCCTTGCCTGACCAGCTTTCGGAAGAAATAAAGCAATCCTGTACGGGGAAATTCCCTGTGTGTGATATTCACTAGGGCGTTTTGTTGTCACTCTCCTGTTCATTGGTTAATCTATCCTTTACCTACTAACAAAGTGGGTTTTTAAAAATTGTTTAAGACATACATAATAAAATGTACCACTTTCACCATTTTAAAAAACTGAAGTATAGTTGATATACAATGTTGTGTTAGCTTCTGATGTACAGCAAAGATAATATAGATAGATATAGATATATAGATTGTTTTTCATATTCTTTTCCATTATGGTTTATTACAAGATATTGAATATAGTTCCCTGTGCTATACAGTAGGACCTTGTTGTTCATTTTCACCATTTTAAAGTTCACAGCTCTGTGGCTTTAAACACATTCACATTGTTGGGCAACCGTCACCACCATCCATCTCCAGAACTTTTTCATATTCCCCAGCTGCAACTCTGTACCCAGTGAACATTAACTCCCTAACTATCTTTCTCCCAGCCCCTGGCAACCACCATTCTACTCTCTGTCTCTATGAATTTGACTACTCTAGGGACCTCATATAAGATGAACCATACAATATTTGTTCTTTTGTAATTGGCTTATTTTACTTAGCATAATGTCTTCAAGGTTCTTCCATGTTGTAGCATGTGTCCGAATTCCTTCCTTTTAAGGCTACATAATATTCGAGTGTATGTATATACCACATTTTGTTTATCCATTTATCTCTCAATAGACACTTGGGTCCCTTCCATCTTTTGGCGATTGTGGATAATGCTGCTATGAACATGGGTGTACTATTAGTACACATGTCTGAGTTCTTGCTTTCACCTCTTTTGGGTATATATCTAGAAGTGGATTTGCTGATATATGGTATTTCCCTGTTTAACTTTTTGTGAAATTGCCATACAATTTTCCACAGAGGCTACACCACAAAATGAGTTTTTAAAACATCTTTTGAGTAGGTAATAAACTGTACTGTTCAAAAATTGAACCATTTATAAAAATATTCAGTGAAAAGAATCTAACTTCCATCCTCCCTTCTTAGGTAACAAGTTTTGTATCTATGTACATATTCTTCCAGAGTTTTTTAATGCAAATATATTTTTGTTTTCCCCTATTTTACACAAAAATATAATTACAGCTCTGTTATATTTTGATGATCTTTCCATCTCAAGACATAGAAATTTTCCTCAGTCTTTTTTGCAGCTGCATAATATTCCACTGTAGATGAATCCTAGTTTAACAGATCACCTACTGATGGATATTCATAGTTTCCAATCTCTTGCTATTACAATCAATGCTGCAGTTAATAAGCATGTAGCGTTGTCATTTTGTGCTTTTGAACTTATATCCGTTTGGCAAATTCCCAAGAAGTAAGATTCCTGGGTCAAGGTATATATGAAGTTGTAATGTAAAATAGACAAATCACCAGGCTGTGGGTCCTACAGGACCCAGTCATGAATGAGATTGCCACCAGTCATGAATGAGATTGACTGTTTCTACACTGCCTTGGTGGCATCGGGATGCTTTAACAACAAACCTAACATGTGACTGTCCCTACCCCCTTAAAATTAACAGGGCCCCTTACTGTCTGTCCTATAGGATAATAACCATTGCAGGGCCAACAGGGAGAGGGACCTCCCTTTTGCCTCTCACAGGCACATACTTGGACAAAAGATTTTGAAGATCACATTGTCACTCTAATTTATGGTTTCTAATCCAATTCTACAGGACATTATTTTTTTCTCTTTTCAGTCCTGTTTCTGTGGGAGGCCATCATGTTTTCTTCACTTGCAAAGCCATGACATCATTGGAAAGGCCTGCTCAGTTATTTTTTACTCGGCAAATTTTCCCCTTGGACAAGAAGATTCCAACCAGATATAAGACATTAAATTTGTATGTGATATTATATAAGGTCTTGGTGTCATATGGGGGATATATAAATTATTAGATCATGCATGTAGTTTGTGAAGTGGTCTAAAACAATGATTATATATAATTTATATGTAAATTATTAATCAACCATCCACATGAATATTCTTATTTAAAAACCTCATTTGAAACAGAAGATTATTTCCAGGTTTAATATATTCATGGCTATATTCTAACTAGTCTAAAAATACTCCAGTATCATCTTTTTCTTTAACAGCCACTGGTTTCCCTTTACTAAACTTGAGAAAATCATTCTTCTATGGTCTGTGTAGCATCAGGAGAGAAGGTTCAATCATTATCAAATGCTCACCCATTATTTCATTGCTGTTTATGTCATATCACATTGGTTTAAGGGTGCAAGTCCCCCCAGGAAAAAGGCAGGTCTCAGTCACACGCTGGTGTCATGGGGAATGTGAATTGTGGGTAAGGAGGAAGACAAAATGTCAACCAGAGCAAGCTAATTCTGGAGGACTGCCTGCAAAAGGAAGAGTGGCCAAAAAAGATGACCCAGAATGACCTGCTCCTCTATTCTGTGTCAGGACCAACTGAACTAAAATCACTGGCTATTTTGGGAAACCCTCTCTGCTATCATTTGAGATGTTTAGTGCCTAAGGGCAAGGGGGAGTTTTTTGAATAGGGAAAAGTATGTATTCTTTTCAATACATACTTCTTTTGTGATTAACATTCAATGTATTACAGTTGCAAATGTTAAAGCCTAGTTTTCCTCAAGGTTTTAAATTTAATTTACAAATATTGTTGTTCTTCGTATAAAGCTAGAAATTTTTGAAACAAATGGAACAATCCCTTTCACTGGTTCTTTCATGAATTAAGGTTACCAAAAGGCATCGTCCTGAACATCTAAGCCACTGGTGATATTCTCTTAGACATTTTAAATGACAATTACAGAATTTATCTGAAACTTCAATTCGTGGTGAGGTGAGGGAGGCACTGGGGAGGCAGTGATTAGGTCACAGCTGGAATCTAGAGCTGGTGTTAATTGTTTATTTGAAATTTTCTGAATGAACCTATGTGTTAATTCATTTGTCGTTAAAAACTCCACATTGTGTTAAAAACTCTACTGTGCTCTTCATTTGCCTGGGAGTCCTCAAAGACATAAGGTACCGTGTCCTCCACTCATTTTTCTATCCACCTGCAAACAAAACCAGCAAATGGTGCGGAGGCAGTCATCCGAATGCAGAGCTAAGGAGGTATAGGTGTGGCTCCTTAGCCTCCAAGCCCTCAGTCTTCCGTCCTTGAAACCACCAAGTTTACTCCTACTTCAGGGCCTTTGAACTCTCTGCTCCCTCTCCCAAAGGCCTCTTCCCCAAGATATTTGGAAGGCTGGCTCTTTCTTATCTTCCTGACTCAGCTCATTGTCACCTCTTCTAATGCATCTTTTCTGGCCTATCTCTCTAATACTGTGCTCTGCCTGACACTCTATCAGATCACCCTCATTAATTTTCTCACAGTCCTTATCACTCTCTGAGATTATTTTTCTACCTGTTTATTTGTTTGTTATTTTAATTGCCCATCAGAAGGTAAACATCAGGAGGGCAGGGACCTGGTCTGTCTTTTTCACTGCAATGTAAATGAATGAGTGAATGAAGTTTCCTTTTAATAGTGGCACACCATAGGTTTGTTGCAAGGGTGCAAAGGAGTCAATGATGCCCAGCACCTAGAACAGTTTCTAGTCCATGGTAAGGACCCAATTCATGAGATTTGTAGCTATTAATATTATTTCCTAACCTTGAAGTTTTACACATAAAAGAACCAGAGGGAAAGGGAGATGATCAATAGAGTGACTATAGAAGGCTATTCCATGAGATCTATGAGGATTATGAAGAAAAGAGGCAGTGGGATGGGAAGTGGTAGATGTACAGATAAAACAGAAATGGTGGAAGAAAAGTGTTGAAGCTGAGTGATTAGTACTTGGGGTTTCCTAATACCATTCTGTCTACTTTAAATTTTCTAATAAAAGTTTAAAAAATGAAAGTAAAAAGGAATACAATTACTTTTGAGTGAGAGATTTAGGTAAATGATTTTGTAGAGTAATGATGTTGAGGTTTATTTGAAATAAAAAAGTAAAGATCTAGCAAAGCTACAATTAAATAGAGCTCTCAGTGTAAGCTTACATCCTTTAAAGGATTTCCCTAGGGTACGTCAGAAGTGGAGGAGCCAGGGACTTTTGGCCCCATGCACTGTCCTGACACCCAGATTTGGCTCTTTTCTTTTACTCTTCACTAAAAATCAATCAATCAATCAAGCTCCCTGAACATTCTCCTGCATCCAGGAAAAATTATAGATAGGCCCGAAGTGTGAGTTTCTACCAGGAAACAAGGATGCTCTCAAATTGCCAGGGCAATGCTGAAAGGACCAAGGGGCCAATTTAGAGGGGCTTCCACTGACAAGCAGCTACAATTTAAGCATCAAAAAGAGAATAATTTTAGCATTAATTGAAACAAGATGAATCTAGGAAAGCTGTCAAGTCCTGCTGACAATTTAGCGTTAAATGTAACCCAAAAGAAATATGACTCACGTGAGACAGCTTTCTGTGGAGCTTATTGCTCAGTCCAGCTGGTTCTTTGGTGTTAATTGTGTTGCACTGAATTTGTTTACTGTCTCCCCGAGGAAGTCAGATGACAACTCTTATATTAGCTGAGGCACAGACCAAAATCCACCTGGAGAAGAGTGACAGGACTGAGTGATGGTCCTGGCCTTCCAGAGTCCTGGGTCGGCTTGGAGGGGTTGCAAGAGAACCTCTGGCAGTCTGGAGCCTCGGATGCAGGGACTGTACTGACTCATCTCAAATTAGTCTGAAAAACACGAGGAAAAAAAAAGAAATTGGGTCAGCAGGGGAAAGCCTGGGAGAATTCTTCCAAGTGGGGTCCAAAATTCCTCACTCTTGTAGGGCTCTAAGTTGCATGACAGGGCCCTGTCATTCTTGGTTGGGTTTACATCTGTAAACCCAGGTAAGGCATACAAATAAGTATAAAAGAGCAATGATAAAGAGATGGGCCCGATATTGTGTGTGTGTGTAAGTTATGTGAATGCAGGTGGCCTAACAAGTTTTGCCATCACTGGGCTATTTTTGGTTATGTTTTGTCTGCATTTAAGATGTGTGAAATTTTAGGGAATTCCCTGGAGGTCCAATGGTTAGGACTCGGCGCTTTCACTGCCAGGGCCAGGATTTGATCCCTAGTCTGGGAAATGAGATCCCGCAAGCTGCGAAGCGAAGCCAAAAAAGAAAAAAAAAAAGTGCGTGAAACTTGAAAGAGAATTTGATTTACCACTTTGATGTTTTCTCTACTTGACTTTCAAGTTTGACAGAAGTCCTGGGAAAGAAGTTGCTTCTCTCACGTGTAAGTTGGTGTACCGTCAGGTGTATGAAAGTGTGAACCCCATTTTCCAGGCTGCACTGCAAAAGTCCACATCGTGTGCTTCTCTACTGACATCTCTCCGGCCGGGAACTCTGTTTTGGGGACTCCAAGCACCGCTGGTCTGCTTCTGTGAAGCCTTCACTGCCTTTTCCCCTTGATCTCTGGAGCCCGTTTCTCAACACACCTGTCACTTCGCACGGGCCCGAAACAGATGCGCAGCAAGTGAGATCGGTGAAGAAGGCGGCTGACCGAGACACCTCTGGAGAGACTGATGGTTCTTTTTACTGTTCTGCACTGCCGCTGAGGACGGTTTGATGAGGAGGCGCAGGATGGGAGTGAAACCAGTCAGGGTAGAAAAACTCAGACTCGCTCACGGTGGTGTCTGTAAGGTGCAGGTTGTCACGATAGCAGCAGCGCCGAGCGGGAGCCAGTCGCCAGCAGATCACTGGCAGAACCAGCTGTTTTTCGGGCTGTGCTAACTTGAATTTCTCTCGGTGCCCTGTTTCTTCTCCCATTCTCCGTCCTTTAGCACCGTCTACTATTTCCTCTACCCCACATTTGCTCACCTTATGTGATGTGTCTGTGCCTCAGTGGCCTCACCTACAGTAGAGGGAGACACCTACAACAGGACCAGACAGAGTCAACGTGATGTGATAGATGGTATGGTTATTACTGCTATCTTTCCTGTGAATAATTCCCCGGCCTGACTTCCACTATACGTTTCCAACGCACTCCTTCTTGTACTTTTTTTTTTTAATATTTCATTTGTCGTTGAGTGGGATTCCCGCCTTTTGCTGCCTCTAAATCTTCTAGGATTTTAAGTTCTGTGAAGTCTGGCTCTAATGACATAGACCACCTGGTTTTGCATTACAGACCTAGAGATGTGGAACATATTAGCTTGAAGGGAACTGGTAATAGATTGGAAAAGACAGGAGTATGGATAAAACTGTAAAAGTTATGCATACTTTTATGCACATACATTCCAGCAACAAATGACAGAAGTAGTCAAGTTAACTGGAAGGAACTGTTTTAGCAGGGGAGAAGAAGAAAAAAAAAAAAAAAAAAACAGGGAACGTTGTTGTTTCCGCCCGGTTTCGAACCGGGGACCTTTCGCGTGTTAGGCGAACGTGATAACCACTACACTACGGAAACACACAGGTGCTTGTCTTCCCATATATTTTATAGGACTTATGATCATGGTCAATGTCCAGGACCCCCTACCCACCCGCTGGCTCAGAGCCCCCCGAACCATTCTGCCCTGGAATACCGGTCCCTTGGTGGCCTCGGGATCCATTAGTGGGTAGTGAAATCAATCAAGTGTAGCAATTAAAAAAAAAAAGTGTGAATGAAAGCAGCGGGCCTCGTGGGAGGGGAGGTAAAATGTGGCTTGAGGCTGGATAACCCTCTCCATTATCTCTGTCTTCTAGGGAGATAGATAGCTGCCGGGTTTAAATTTTCAGATAATTTGTGCTCTACTGACAGTTAGATCTAAAGGGTTCAAATACATTCAAAGTATATGAGATTTGAATATATTTTCGTCAAAATGTAAATTAGATACGAACAAGCAACAATGAAATTAATTTTACATATGCTTTCAATATAATTATATATTTCTTAGAAATTATACAAAATTATTAAGAATAAAGGGGAGACTGAAATTAGTGAATATCAAATTTTAAGTCGATGTTACTTAAATAAAGCTGAAAATATTTATTAAATTTTGAAAACGTAGTGAAATCTTTTAAGTATTTTATAAAAATAAAACTCATTCAATTTCCGGAATTGGGATGAGGTTTAACATATGCTATATGTAGATCTACATGTATGCAGATTTAAGAGTAGTATCGATGGTATAATATTGCAAAATGTTTTTCTGTTGCCGATGCTTGTTCCCAAAGACCTAGGTAACCAGGAATTGGAACAGAGGCTGAGTCCTACTGAGTAGGGATCCTTGAAGTGTCTGTGACACGGAAGGCCCTCTCCCCCAGAGCACAGGGCAGGAGGCCCTCTTGTCCAAGTCTAGTTCAAGGTTACCAAGGGGCCTTCAAGTGGCCCAATCCATGGACGCTTTACCATTTTCCCTTCCTAGACTATAATTTGATTCTACCCACTTGTCGTCCCTTTTTGCACATCTCGACTCCCTTGGCTTCAATGAAAGCTTCGCTGCTGGCTTTCCTCCTATTCCGACTCCTCCTTCTTTTACCTGAGGCCATCTCCCTGAGGGTCAGATCCCAGCTCACTGCTTGACCCACACTGTATCCCTGCAACTGAGACTCCAGCTAAGACTGCTCTCCCCTGTCTTGCACATGTCCCTTTAGATGTCTCCCAACTTGTTCAAGACTGAACTCATTACTCCTCTCTGCCCCACCACTTCCAATCTTCAGTATCCGATCTCGGTTGTTAAACCATCGAAAGCAGAAATCCAGGAGACCCCTCTCCTGCCCTGAGTACAAACCATACATCCAGCTTCTTCACCGCTTCTCCGGTCAGCTGCTGCCTTGCCCCTGGCGCCAGCCACCTCCTGTCTGGACCGTGACTGTTTCCTTCCGGCCCCTCTCCCTGACGCGGTCTCAGTCCCCTCACACCTTCTGCTCATCATTCCTGAAAGAATCCAAGACGTAAATCAGTGCGAGTCCTTCTGCCTCTGCAGCTTTTACTACCGCTCGAGAAAAAGACCGAAGATCCTACCATGCGTTTGCCTAACGTCTGAACCTATGAATGCCAAAAGCAACGTGGGTCACTTACTAGCACAGGGATTCTAAACCAGACCTGGCCCGAGGGGCGGCGGTGGAAGGAGTGGAGAGGAGAGAAAAGCAGGAATTGTAGCAGAAAGCTCGGGCGGGCGTGCCCTGGGCTTGTTGGGAGACAGGGAAGAGAAGCTTGTCCACTTAGGCTTTCTCTCGCTCCCTCTTTTTTTTTTTTAACATCTTTATGGGAGTATAATTGCTTTACAGTGGTGTGTTAGTTTCTGCTGTATAACAAAGTGAATCAGCTATACATATACATATATTCCCATATCTCCTCCCTCTTGCATCTCCCTCCCACTCTCCCTATCCCACCCCTGTAGATGGACACAAGCACCGAGCTGATCTCCCTGTGCTATGCAGCTACTTCCCACTAGCTATCTATTTTACATTTGGTAGTGTATATATGTCCATGCCACTCTCTCACTTTGTTCCAGCTTACCCTTCCCTCTCCCCGTGTCCTCATGTCCATTCTCTACTTCTGCATCTTTATTCCTGTCATGCACTTCTGCTTTCTCTTAATGAAAAAGCCAGAATCTTTTAGGAATGTTTTCCAGTCCCACTAAAGGTGGTAAAAAATAACCCTGAAACCACTTTGCAAACGAATCCACAAGCATTTGTGCAAGACGAAATGCCAAAGTTCAAACTCTTCTAACACCGTCTTGTTTAGACCCAAACGTTCCAAGAAAAGACCATAATAACACTAACTCCCCAGGGACGCGTGAGGTAGGCCTGTACTAGCAACTCTGCCTATTTTACCAACTCTGCCCAATTCCTGTCCACAATGCTCTCAGAGGGTGTCATGCTAAATCCTCCCTAACGCTCCCTTTTGATACACTTCTGAGACCGAAGGTGGTAGTATCCTTCGCTTAGCAAGTTTAATAAACCAGCTTTATATAATCAACAGACTTCTCTTGTGGTCTGGTATGTATGTGGGGAGACTTCTACAGACGGAAAATAGAAAATGGGCTGAATTTGCAGGACTAAGGAACAATAAATGGAAAAGAATGAATTCAAGTGAAGTTAAGGAAGAATTTCGTGACAAGACCGGTAAACCGAAGATGTTCATGTTAGGGTGTTCCAAGAAAGGACATTTTCACGTTCCTTTATGTGGAGGGGGAATGTGGAGGCTGGGATGTGTGGGGCAACATTTCACAAAAGATCGACTCAGTATGGCGCATAAAGAGAGTATACTGGACATGAGGGTCTCGGACATCGAAACAGGGCGGCGGCGGTGAGAGCGCGGAATACTAACCTCTAAATCACCTGGTAAGGTGGTCGCTAATCAGCGGGCCCTGGGATCCTACCGCAGCTTCCGGGGGTCACTCAGTGCCCTCCCTCCCAGGGAAGCTTGCCCGGGACACGCGGGCAGGTCGTCTCTTAAATAGAGGGCGCCTAATACATGTTGAGCGCTGATAGGCGGATGTCAGTAAGTGGAATCTGGTCTGAAGAACAGGCCCCTAGGAATTTGTCCGCCGGCAGTCACCCTTCACTCTCCCTTTCGGGAAGCGATAGGCCTTAGAGCTGGGTGCACTCCATCTCGAGTGCGGGTCTTGGTCTGGAGAATACCTTGCTGCCCTTAGCATTAAAAGCTCTTTTATTATCCTAATTTCCAAAACGAACTAACGCCCAACGTGGGGCTCGAACCCACGACCCTGAGATTAAGAGTCTCATGCTCTACCGACTGAGCTAGCCGGGCGACTAGTGACGGTACGTTTTCTGTCCCAAGAGACCAAGATCCACAAGCAAGGATGCAGGCACACTGCTAAGCAACCGCAGAAGTATTATGGAACGCCAACGGTGCGCCTGGCTCTGCCCTAATGACTAGGGCCGAGGGGTCCGAAGTCTACGCCCCCTCGACACGGAAGAGGTGGCCGTGCAGGCTTCCGGGGAGAAGAACAAAGAGATTAGCTGAGGTAACGAGACCTGAATTTACGTTGGAGCACTTATGGAGTATATAGACTGCCACGGTACCGCCTCACGGCCAGTCTCCGAGAAATAGAAATAGAGATAAACACACACTTGTACTTCATGTGACAGCCTTCACTCTCCGGGATGCGGAAGAGACGGTGACTAGGACCAAAAGTTGTTTCCGCCCGGTTTCGAACCGGGGACCTTTCGCGTGTGAGGCGAACGTGATAACCACTACACTACGGAAACACCCATAGCAAGGCAACCTGATTACACCCTGAAATCTATACGTGGCCGGAACTGGCGGGGTTGAGAAACGCCACAAATCCAGAGGCATAAGGGGCTGGCATCAGGGGCCGGCTGAACCGTGTTCAGGTCTTGTGGCCCCATTTTTCTGCCACAGTAGCGCTCGCAGCTCCCGGCACGGCCTAGTACAGTTCACGCACGAGGATTCGTGGTTTTGGCGCGTTCGGACCACCACTTTAGAAAGCACGTCCATTTGGCGCTTCCCCAAGAGGCGGGAAGGGCCTCGAGATCAGGGTCAATTCTGCGTGCCCAGCCCTGGCATCGCGCAGCGTCCGACACTCGCTGGGGATTCTGTACATGGATATAGGTCCTGTAACTTTCCCCGCAGTTCTTTTTTTTTTAATTTTTAATTAAGCGATATATATATATATATATTTTAAAGCATCAAGTATTATTTCTATTGCACAAATAATCTCTTTGGCAGAGTTGCTCTGAGTACCACAGCAGTATCTTTACTGATGCCGTTCTACATGCCCCCTAGGATTCTCTCAAGTAAAATCAATTCCGCAAACCCATTCTGAGTCCCTGCTCTTAGACTGCGACTCCACGAAGACAGACCTCGAGGTTTTCTGGGCGTGGAGCACGCGTGGTGCACAGCTCAGAAAGTGTTAAATGAATCGACAGCACTTGGGGGAAAAAAAACACTTTTTTTTTTAAGGCAATACATTGACATGGTTCAAAATTCAAAACACACACAACGACATTTACGGAAAAGTGTCCTTCCTATCCTGGATCCTCAGACTTCCCAGAGAAACTAGTATTCTTCCAGAGACAGACGACGACGACGATAATAATGGGTAGCTAAACCTTGTAGCTAAGCAACATTCTAATAGCTTTGCATTACATTAATTTCACTAAGCCCTCTTAGATAGAAACAACTGCCCTTACTTTATGAATAAACACAAGACTATAAAGCTATTACATACATTTAACATCCTATTCCCCCCCCCATTTTTTACAGATGTACTCTACACACTATTCAGCACCTTGCTTTTTTCACTTCAGAATCCTGTACATTTTGAAGAGGATTCCTTTTTTATATCTAAAGTGTTCCAATGTGTGAATGTGCATGTCATGATTTGCAACCGTTCCTTTACTGATGGCAATTAGGAAAGTTCATCTAAACGATGCGATAGTGACCGACCGCAGTTTCTAAAACGGGTGTGGAAATGCCAACTACAGAGGGGAGGAGGAGGGGGAGGGTCTCCGGTCCCACCTCCACCGCACTTCTACAGGCCCCGCCCCCTAGTCTCGGAGGGACGCTCAGAGCCCTCAAACAACAAAGTCCTTCGCCTAGAAGGGCCGGAAGTACTTCAGGGCGCTCACCAACCGCCGCCCCTCCGCTTCCGGTACCGGCGGCGGAGTCCCTGCTGCAGTTCTCCGTGTCCGGTCGGTAGGATGGCGCCGGGCCGATGCGGTCATAGCACCGAGAGCAGACGGGCGCCAAGCCCTTCCACCGTCCCCCGAAGTTTATCCCCAGTGGCGCGCGATGGGGGAGGCCGAGCTTTCTGTTTCGTCTGCGTTCCTTGCTCCCTCGCATCACAGAGGCGTGCGCCTCCGTCTTTCTAGGTCTCCCGCCCTGTTCCCGAGTGCCTGCTAGAGTGTCTTCTCACCGTTTTCTGTCACCCAGGGGCCCGGGGCGGGTAAGGGTAGGGAGAGGGGTAGAAAGGGATGTAGCGTGACCGCGGATGGAACTCGCGAGCTTGGGTGGCTCACAGCACCGGAAGTGTTGGGGGGACGGAAATGAGGGGGCGGAGCCAGGAAGTGAGGAGGGGCGGGGGTTTATGAGGAGGCCAACGGACCTTTGGGGTAGATTTGCACTCAGGGCCACCTGAGGGACTTGGCGGTATCGCTCAGCTGTGTCCCCTCCCCTCTCAGGGACACGGTTGTCGTCTGGGAGTAGGGAACTCTGTGCGGAGGGGTGGGTTGTCGGGAGGACATTTCTCTGGCTGCGCTTGAGGCAAGGTGTGGAGAGGCAGGGCTGGGGGTGGGGCTGGGTCGTCAGGGCGTCTGAGAGGGAAGACCCCCCCCGCCCCCACCCCCCCACCGCCCGTCTACACTGGCTGACTGGACACTAAGATGGCTGCCGTTGCCATGGCACCCAACCCTGTGCAGACCCTTCAGGAGGAGGCGGTGTGCGCCATCTGCCTCGATTACTTCACGGACCCTGTGTCCATCGGCTGCGGGCACAACTTCTGCCGAGTGTGTGTAACCCAGCTGTGGGGAGGGGAGGATGAAGAGGACAGGGACGAGTTAGACCGGGAGGAAGAGGAGGAGGACGGAGAGGAGGAGGAAGTGGAGGCCGGTGGGGGGTGGGACACCCCCATGCGGGATGAAGACTATGAGGGCGACATGGAGGAGGAAGTCGAGGAGGAAGAGGAGGGTGTGTTCTGGACCAGTGGCATGGGCGGGTCCAACTGGGAAAACATGGACTACGTGTGGGAGGAGGAGGACGAGGAGGAAGACCTGGACTACTACTTGGGGAACGTGGAGGGGGACCTGAGGGGGGAGGACGAGGAGGATGAGGAGGAAGTGCTGGAGGAGGACGAGGAAGAGGAGCTAGATCCTGTCACCCCACTGACCCCGCCTCCAGCCCCTCGGAGGTGCTTCACCTGCCCCCAGTGCCGCAAGAGCTTTCCCAGGCGGAGCTTCCGCCCCAACCTGCAGCTGGCCAACATGGTCCAGGTGATTCGGCAGATGCACCCAACCCCTGGTCGAGGGAGCCGTGGGAACGAGCAGGGCATTTGTCCCAAACACCAAGAAGCCCTGAAGCTCTTTTGCGAGGTGGATGAAGAAGCCATCTGTGTGGTGTGCCGAGAATCCAGGAGCCACAAACAACACAGCGTGGTGCCATTGGAGGAGGTGGTGCAGGAGTACAAGGTGAGAGAAGTAGAAGATGGGAGTTTAGTGGGGGTGGAGAGGAAGTAAGAGGAGCTGGGAAAAGGAAACATGTCTTCCCCCCCGCCCCCCCCCAAGAACCTCATGTACTGTTGAGCTGATTCTCCTTACCTAAGCACTTACTGGCACCAGGATGGGTTAGAGTGAGAAGGATCCTGGACACAGACAAAGTAGACACAGTGAAGAAGACCAGGGAAGACTGGCTTCCTCAAAGGAGATCTGGCAAAATTGGTGATGCCATATCTCTGGGCTTTGTCTTCTGGGGAAAAGCCACTGCTCTTTTACACTTCCACTGTCCCTAAGTAATAGGAATGCAAGTGACAAGCCCCTAGGGCTTTACTACCAGTCTCATTTAACTCTGGGTGACTCTTAAATGTATCCTTGACTAAAACCCCTCGCAATGGAAAGAACTTGGGGCTCAAATAAGAAGGGGCTCTGAGGGGCAGGAATGTAGTATTGACTGCTCGTATCAGACCCACACGCTCCTCACTGGCTTTCTAAGGCGTTCCCCACCCACTCCAAGGTACGGCTTGGTTCTCTACGTGGATCTGCATCACTCTGGTGTCGCGGCCAGGGCTTCTTACCTTTCCTGGGAATTCAGAAAAAAGGGAGAGGTTTTTAAGTCAGAAGACCTGGCTTTTAGTCTCTGAATGTCTTTGAACTTTAATTTCTTAGTATGTACCCCAGCACTGTACTAAGCACTTTTCATGGACTGTCTCATTTAAAACTGAAAACAATCCTGTGAGTTTGATATGGTTTGTATTCCTGTTTTACAGATTGGGAAACAGAGATGTAAGTAATATACACAGGGCCCCACAGCTACTAGTAACTGATGGACTTGGTTATGACCACCCCCAGCCCTGGCCTATACCGTTAACAGGGTCAGCGCCGTTTGGATGTCTGCTGTTTGTTTGACTTTTCTGACATGTGACTTTTCTTCTTGGAGTCTGATTCTAGTTTAGTTAATATCTTGCCTCCTACTTCTGATCTTGATTCTTTGGACACAGATAAAGGAGATTTGTGTGTGAGACAGCCAGTAGAAATAACATTATTTAGCAAAGGCCCAGATGGGTTTGTAGCAGTGCAACCAGGAGGAGAGGGTAGCTTCTTCTACGTAGTCTGCACAGAGCTTTTTTGTTTTATGACTTGCGTTTTCACACCTTCCCCTGATTCCTACAGTAACGTTATTTAGGTATTATTATCATTACCCCAGTTTTAGAGTGAGGTGTCTAGAGCTTCTCAGCTGTGATACGTACAGCTAACACAAACCTACACCCCTCATGACAAGTAACTACTCCTTGCACACAGTGATTGTCAAACGTGGCTGATGGTTCCAATTATTAGTGGAGGTTTTCAGAAGTACAGTGCGCCCTACCGTTAGAGATTCTGAATCAGTGACAGGGAGAATATCTTTAGAAAGCCCAAGCTAGTATGGGAATCACTGAACTGGTAATACCACCTGCCTTTTAGGCCCTACATTATTAGGGGAGATTGTGAGCTCCTTTTGTCCTTCCATTTTGTATCCCCTCAGTTTCTAGTTAATTGTACTCATCATACAATGTGCAGTCACTTTGTTAACTGGATCCCAGGGCGGAATATCCATGAGCATTCCACCCCTTCTCCACCCTCCCCTTGCAGAACTCTTCTGAAGAGCTTCTGAAACTGGATTTTAATTTGTGTTAGCCATAGCTGTTGAATGCCAGGCCAGTAGAGCTGTGCAATTTGGAGAGGCCACATAGACACAAATAATCTGATCAGCAAATGCAAATACGTAAGTTTCATTATGTCAAACTAATTTGAGTGACTCCCTTTCTAACTTACAGGGTATTTTACAGGCAGGTAGTTACTTTTCAGATATGTACACTAACTAGCATTAGTTTGGCACACTGTTGTTTTGTAGAGAGATCTCCTTATTGAATAGGTAATAATGCACAAATGATGTATAAATAAAGCTTCAAAAAAGTTAAACGTTCTTGAAACTTTCTCTTAAATGGTACTCTATTTGAATTTGTGTGTATGAATTTTTTGTCAACAATTTAGGAAAAATATTAAATGAGAAATTTATGCATCATGAATTCTGACTTAATAGAGTTGAAATTATCGTGGAGAAAAGTAGATAGTAATAGCAAAAGGCAAAATTTTGTGTAGTTTATGTTATGTTTATGTTATGGATTGATTGTAATTTTATTATGATTTTTTTCTTCGACCAGTTAACCTGTGCAACGACTACCTTTTGTGCTCTGGGACACTGACCTCTTTAGATCAAGGGTCATTATCAGGCTGTCATTGGCAGCTTAGGCTTGGGTAGGGAATTCTAGATAACATTTAGTACTGATCTTTTGCTCCATGCCAGACACTGTGCTAAGCATAGTGTCTGTGAGGTAGATTCTGTTATTCCCAGTTCCCTTTTTGAGATGCGGAAACTGGAAGCATGGCTTGTCTCGGGCTGCATTCAGGTTCAGATCAGAGTCTAGGCTTGAGCTCTCCTATGCTGTATTACCCCTTAAGGAAAAGGAGAAGGCATAGAAGGCAGAAGGAGTAGATGGCATAAAAAAGGAAAGAGCACAAAAGTCGGGCTTATCTCCTCCATTCTAGTCTAACAGCCCTTTAAAGCAAAAGATTCTGCTACAGATGATTAGAACACAGAGCTCAAGAGCATATTTGCTGAGAGAGTTAAAACTTTAGGAGGAGAGGGTATTTGTTTTCCATTTAGCAAGTAACTGAGTAGGAGAGAAAGCCAATGGACAGAGAGAAGCGCAGAAATTACAATAAGTAAAGCGGGGTTCCTGCTGCCATGAGCCTGTGTGTCCTGGGGGCAGCACACTTGTAAATGATTGCAGTGCAGGGGAGTATTGTAAAGGCGTATTCGTGTTCCTTGGGATCACAGAGGAAGTTGGGGACCATCAGGGGCATGGTCAGGTAGCTGGGTTTTAAAGGAAGAATGCCTTGGGCTAAGTGTAGAAGGGCAGCCCCAGGCAGAGGGAACAGCATGGATAAAGGTATGGAATTATGCTCAGGAAAAGACAAGTTTTATGTGACTAAAAATAAGAGTCTATGTTGAGGGGGTGTAGGAGGGGAGGCTAGAAATGAAGGAGCAATGAAAGCCTCATATTTTGCAAGTCATGGAGAACTGTTGAAAGATTTTTAGCACAGGCTTAAAATCATCAGAAGAGTATTTAGAGATGAAAATTATGAGGAAGATTGCTTATGAGGGGGAAGGGACTATAGGTAGGAACATTCATATGGAAGGACTTTGTGTGGTGAGGGGCTCAAGCCAGGTTTACTCCAACTCTGAGTGTGGGGCTATGTAGTCATCAGGATCCTACCTTTATTTTTATTTTATTTTTTTTTACTTTTTGGCTGCGCTGCATGGTATGCGGGATTTTAGTTCCCTGACCAGGGATCGAACCCTCGCTCCCTGCAGTGGAAGCGTGGAATCTTAACTGCTGGACTGCCTGGGAAGTCCCAGGATCCTACCTTCAGAGCACACCCAGGGCTTTGTACATGAGAGCAGGTGGAGGGTTGGAGGCCTTTGTCATCATCTGAAGAGAAGAAAGGGGAGGAAGGGAGTGTGATGCTCCTTTGATACCTGTGATGGTGATCAGGCATTGAGCCCCAACCCCAAATGGGAGAATGGGGTATGTGGGCTCTGAGAACAGGTGCCTCTCGCATCCCAGGCCTCTAATCTTCCTTTCCCCGTTTCCTTAGGCCAAACTGCAGGGGCATGTGGAACCACTGAGGAAGCACTTGGAGGCTGTGCAGAAGATGAAGGCCAAGGAGGAGAGGCGGGTGACAGAGTTGAAGGTGAGTAAATGTCCTTGACAGGGCTCTGTGGTCAGAGCAGAGAAGATGGGCTCTCACAAGGGGTGACTAGATCTGCTGAAGAGGGGCAGCCGAGGCCTGGGAGAGAGGTAGACACCTTCCCAGGGTTGTGAGGAGAGAGGGGCCTTAGTGGATCAAGAGGCATGTTTGTTCCTAGGTTCCAAAATGGAGTGAAACAGGTTTAGCTTGGAGAGGGTTGGTGCCTGGCCCAAGGCTGCAGAGCAGGTTTACCACCCCAGACACCCAACCCAAGAGCTGCTGCTCCATACTGCTGTGCCCACCACACCAGATAACACAGAGAGCAGAAGAGGGCAAGGCAAAATTCAGATATCAGGTATCAGAGAAGCTCCAGGTTCCAGGATAGGTGGCAAATGGTGGGCAAAGCAGCCCTGAGCATGAGGGGAGGAATGTTAGCACTGCAGAGACCTAATATCTTCTAGTCCGGTGTTTCTCAGCCTTTTTTTAAATTATTGCTCACCCCTCCCCAAGGAGTATTTTTAGATATTTTCCCCCTAATTCCCACCCCTTACCTCTGCCTCTTTTTGTAAGGCCGGGAGGCACTGGAATAGCCTAGCGCTGAGCTTTGGAGACCAAGCCAGGGCATCCTTCCTGTCTGTCCTCTTCCACCATCCCTCCAATGCCTGCCACCCTGAGAGGGTGGCTGAGCCTTGCCACTTCCAGGGCCCGTGCTCATTCATTGCCACCTACACATTAGGGACTCTGTTGCTGGCAATTGCTAGGCACTGAGTGGTGAAATCTGAGTCTGGGAGTTGGGGAGTTATCTTGCTTCTAAGCCAGCTGCCCAAGTTGAGACTTTTGGGCTCCTGGAGTGCAGAGGTGTCAGGATCTGAGTTTCACTGGGACAGAGAGTGAAACTGACTATTTCCTTCACCCACTTGGCCAGCCAGGACTTTCCTCCCCACTCTGGCCTGTTACTCTTTTTCCTAAGAATGTCTCCAGCTTATATCTGGGCGAAAAGTGCGCCCATCATCTGGGATTGTCCAGCCCAGGCAGATGGGGTGGGAATGGGCAGAGGTTTTCTCTCATTATATATCGAAGTTACCTACATAATAATATCCTTGATTTTGCCTCTTGGCCCATAAAGTGTAAAATATTATCTGACCCTTTACAGAAGAAGTTTGCTGACTCCTGATCTAGAAGGATTGGGTGACTTTCCCAAGGTCATTAGTGGTATAGCCAGGACCCCAATTTCATATCTTGATTCCTGAATTTTTTATTCATTTCAAAAACTTCTTACCAGCACCTACTCTGTGGTCGGCACTGTGCCAGGGTCCGAGGACCCTGTGGCAACAGCGCTTACAGAGAAGTGGGTGAAGACAATGTTAAAAGATACTCCACTGTAAATACAACATTTCAAATTGAGATATATGCCATGAGGAGATACAATGATATTTATGAGGGTGGTCCTGATTTAGATCTGGAAGAGAGATACTTCTCTTAGGACTGTTTAAGCTTAGACCTGAAGAACGAGTCAAGTTAGGTAGCCAGGGTGGAGATAAGTGTTGCAGGCATTGGTTGGTGAGTTTGGGACTAGTGTGCCAGGAGCATGTAAGTGGTGCCTGCTAAAGCCAGGAGATGGGGAAGGGGACAGGGCCCTTTTTCCATTCAGAATGTAGGGCTCCTTTGCCTTGGATTGAGGGGCAACAGTTGCAAAATTGGAGGTTTATGTTTCTGTGTGTTGAGGTGGTATCCACCATCCCCTTTGCATCATCCCAGAGCCAGATGAAGTCAGAGCTGGCAGCTGTGGCCTCAGAATTTGGGCGGCTGACACGGTTTCTGGCCGAAGAGCAGGCAGGGCTAGAGCGGCGCCTCCGAGAGATGCACGAAGCTCAGCTGGGGCGCGCGGGAGCAGCGGCCAGCCGCCTCTCGGAGCAGGCTGCCCAGCTGAGCCGCCTGCTGGCTGAGGCCCAGGAGCGGAGCCAGCAGGGGGGCCTGCGGCTGCTCCAGGTGAGCAATGGCCCCTTCCCTGTCCACCCTCCAGAACCCTGTGTCTGCTCTGTCAGGCGGTGCTTACCAAACACCTGTCCAGAGCTGCCTCTCTTCTCATTGGGAGGAACCCACAATGATTTAACCTGAAGACCAAAAGGTTTTGGAGGCTGCAGAGTAGTTGATGCCAAATGTGGTGTGTGTGTTGATTATACGCAATGAAAAGAACGAAGATTCCGTTCGTAGGAGGAGGGTTTTAAGAGTTGAGGAAAGAATTTTTGACAGTGGCATCCTGAAAAATATGACCAAGTTGTATTGTGAAAATCCTTTTACTGGGGTTGACAATTCTATTTGACCCACAGCAGGATGAGTTAAATTAGGCATACTGAAGCACAGGGGTGGTCGAGATGGATGCATGTTTACTGAGGGCCTTGTTTACTGAGGGCCTTGTGTCCTTTTTCTCACTCCCTTGTTCAAGTTCAGTTCTTTCTCTGGCTGGAATCAGATGGGGAGAAGGGAGCCATCCCTGTGCAGCTGACTCTCTCTTTGTCTCTTTCTCCCTCTCCCTCTTTTTGTTTCTGTTATTCCCAGGACATCAAGGAGACTTTCAATAGGTGTGTTCCCACCCTTTATCCTTTGTGACCCAGTGGCATAGATGGTTCCCCATCCCTGCCTCTCTCGGATATCCTGCTCCTCTCCTTCCTTCCCCAGGACCCGAGTTTCTGCCTCCTGGACCCTCTCCTTCCCCTCAGCTTCTGCTCTTCCCTCTGGGAATATCATGGTCCCACCCCCTGCCCGGTCCCCTTCCTCCAGGTGTGAAGAGGTACAGCTGCAGCCCCCAGAGGTCTGGTCCCCTGACCCGTGTCAACCCCATAGCCATGACTTCCTGACAGACGCCATCGTGAGGAAAATGAGCCGGATGTTCTGTCAGGCTGCCCGAGGTAGGGAGGTCATCTGTTTGACCTTCCTTTGCCTTTTTCTTCACATACCTGAGATTGGGTTCTGAGGGAAGTTGGGCCCTGGGGGAATAGTGGGTGCTGAGATACAGGATACAGGGAGGCCAACTGGGGGGGGCTTCAAGCCAAGAGTAGCTTTTGTCCTAGCCCAGGTAGGTGTTGGGGAATAAGAGCTGGGGCCAGAGGGAAAACCTGTCTGGTGTCCTGAAAACAGAGTGGGGAAAGAAGGGGAGCCCCTAGGAACTCGAGCCTGGACTCTAGGTTGGGGTGGGGAGCTGAGGACAGCTGGATGGTGGGGAGGGAGAGAGGTGAAGGGAAGGGCAGCAGGAAAGGCCAAACCTTGGAGTGAGCTGCCAATGGGGAACAGTCGTTCCAGCCTTGGCGTATTTGTCCTCCCTCCTCCCAAGTGGACCTGACGCTGGACCCCGACACGGCTCACCCGGCCCTGATGCTGTCCCCTGACCGCCGGGGGGTCCGCCTGGCAGAGCGGCGGCAGGAGGTTGCTGACCATTCCAAGCGCTTCTCGGCAGACTGCTGCGTGCTGGGGGCCCAGGGCTTCCGCTCTGGCCGGCACTACTGGGAGGTAGAGGTGGGTGGGCGGCGGGGTTGGGCAGTGGGTGCTGCCCGTGAATCAACCCATCATAAGGAGAAGGTGGGCTCTGGGGGGTCCTCTGTGGGCAGCAGTGATGCCAGCTCCTCCTCTCGCCATCACCACCGCCGCCGCCGGCTCCACCTGCCCCAGCAGCCCCTGCTCCAGCGGGAAGTGTGGTGTGTGGGCACCAATGGCAAACGCTACCAGGCACAGAGCTCAACGGAGCAGACACTGCTGAGCCCAAGTGAGAAACCAAGGCGCTTTGGTGTGTACCTGGACTATGAGGCCGGGCGCCTGGGCTTCTACAATGCAGAGACTCTGGCTCACGTGCACACCTTTTCGGCTGCCTTCCTGGGCGAGCGTGTCTTCCCTTTCTTCCGGGTGCTCTCCAAGGGTACCCGTATCAAGCTCTGCCCTTGATCAACCTGCCACCCGCAGGGGCCCCTCTGGTTAGCACTGGGGGGGCGGGTGGTGGTGGAAAGTAGCCCATAAGTTTGGGAGCTCAAAGGCTCCTCTATTTGTGACTGCGTTGCTTCCTGCTCCTCCTTGACCCCAGGCCCCTGCTTCTTCCTCTAGGAGCCTAATGAATGCCCCCAGCCTCCAGCTCAGTCTTCTCATCTACTAAGTCTGTCCAACAGGTCTGCATGGGTCCCTGATGAAAACAGTTGCCTGGTCTTCTCTCCCTCCCTCTGCCCAGGGATCTGAGTTTTTGAGTAGGGGATGAGGGGAGATTGTAATCTCATTATCAACTTCCCTTTCCCCATCCCTGTTCAACTTTCATGTCAGTTCTGAGACTGGAGGATTTGGGCAAGACTCATGACAGCCCTCATTTCCAATTCCATTTTCTGATGTAAATTTTAGCTAAGGGATTTGGAAGCTTTTTGGGGGGAGGCAGGCTGAGAAAAGGGTAGACCTGGATAATAAACAGTCTACTCTCTGGGGGAAGTACGAAGGATTCTAATTTTTCTTCCATCCCCAATTTCTACCTCCATAGACTGGCCAGAATTTAGCTTCAGTGAGAGATCTGGAATGGCCGACATGATCGCAACTCCAAACGTCACATCACCCAATAAATTATTCCTCCCCCCCCACTGCCTTCCTTTTTTCCAGCACTTAATCTAGGAGCAAAGCTCCTCCCCTCCCCAAACCCTCAGGTCTTTTCACTGCCAGGCTCCTTTCCCTTTTGTTCAGTGGAGTTCCTTTTGTCAGGTTTCCAGCCTCTCTTCTTGTGCTTAGTTCCATTTGGTGAGCCCTGGAGGGGAGCCTGGGGACAGGGATTTGAATCCCTGGGAGGAGAGTCTTGGGCAGAATCTATTTTTCTAGTAACCCTTTGCCTTCTGTCACTTATCAGCTTTTGTCCTCTGCTTTGATGGCTGGGGTCAGTTTATGCTCCTGGGGGAAAGGGAAGATGGGTTGTGTTGCGGAAATAAAAAGTTTATTTGCTGCTTTTGTGGAGTCCACTCCTTTAGAAAAGTATAAAGTAAGGAGATGCCACCAAATGGAGGTCAGATTAATTGTACCTTCCCTATCAGGTGTGATTCTGTTTCAACAGACTGAGGTATAAATCTTACCCCCCTCCATTTGAATACCCTGCCTAGCCTGTTACTGGCAGGCCCCTCAGAATACCTACTTGAAGATCATTTGCCACTTCTTTTCTACCACTGCTATGAGACTTTATACCATACCATGGCCCTCAAGCCCAAGACTCAGGCACACTACATCTCCAAAGTCTTTTTATATGTCATTATATCTAGTTGAAGTCCCACTAAATTGAAGTCAAAGAAAAGACGCATTGCCATTATGAGTTGGAGGGTATATGTAAGAGACCTCAATATGCTGCACATTTGTCATTTAGTTGCCACTTGAGGAAAAGCCATCTCTGATTATTAACACCTCTAGACCATCCCACACTATTTTAAATCTTCAATTATGGAAGGAGTGCAAAGGAGTCATTACGCAGCAGCTCTTCTGGTGAGTTGCCCTGCCTTAAAGCAGGGGTCCCCAACCTCTGGCGAGTGGCGGGCGAGCAAGGAAGCCTTGGTCTGCTGCTCCCCATTGCTCACATTACTGCCCAAACCAACCTCTCCCCAAACCCCGGTCCATGGAAAAAGTGCCTTCCATGAAACAAGTCCCTACTGTCAAAAAGGTTGGGGAGCGCTGCCTTAAAGGATTAAAACAAGAAAAGCAAAAAACCTTTTTAACCAGAGCCCCACAATCTGATGCAGACTGCACAAACCTGATGAGTTTCAGGAAGTTTTCAGAGAAGACACTCACTATAAAAGAAAACCAGTTTTTTTAATTTTTAAAGCTCTCCCATGTTTTTAGCGGGTGCCGATGGTCACCTGCCACACTCGCACCAGGTTGTCTGTGTAGCCAGCAAACAGAGTCTGCAAGGGAGAGATGACAGATTAAGTCAGAGCCATGGAATTCTGCAGTCCTGCTACTGCAACAAAGATGGCCCTTCTTTTTAATCACCCACTACTATTCACGGGTAGTTATGTATTCCTAGAGGAAGCAACAGCTGGCACTAAGCACTCACAGGTTTGTAAACTGGTGAAGTTAACCAAGGTCTTAATTGAAGACAGATAACCACTGCCCCATAGACCACAATCTTCCTACTGACGCTGTGTCAGTAAAATGACAATAATCATTTTACTTATGTCAAAGACACTGGTTTTGTAAATGGCTGACGAGCAGAAAGTGAGAAAGGTTAAAAGCCGAATCACCTGAGGACAGACCCACTTACCTGGCCATCAGCCGACCAGGCCAGAGAGGTACACTGAGGCGGCTCTGCCTTGCTGCTGGTACTGATAACTTCTTGCTTCAGTTCATCTACAATGATTTTGCCCTCCAAGTCCTGGGGAAGGGGTAAACCCAGGGTGAGGACACTCAGCACTTCAATGCCACTCTCAAAAGCCTCTCTGATCTGTAATTCAGTAGTTCTCAAAAGAGAATGATGTTTTTGCCCCCTTGGGGACAGTTGGCAATGCCGAGAGGCATTTTTGTTTGCCACTAGTTTGCTACAGGTATCTTGTAGGAAGCAGCGGCTTGGGAGGCTGTTACACATCCTAAAGTGCACAAGACTGCCTCTTCCAACAATGGATTACTCAAAGTGTCAATTGTGCTGAGGCTGAGTAAATTGCTACACTTGGTCGTCGTCCTTTTTCAGTAGGCAAAGATCTCCCACCACTGCAAATCCCAATCCCAAGAAGTTTTACTCATTCTTTTCAGGTATCCACTGGCAGTGTGATGGTTCAGTTGTTCAGGAAGTTCAAATCCCACCAGTGAGCCACATGACACGTTAGGAAATAACATTGCCGGGGCTTGCAGAGCCAGGTATCTGGCCTCAACTGCAGCCCACACTCACCCAGATCTTGATGCTAGGGCCTGTAGCAGCACAGAGCCAGTAGCGGTTGGGACTGAAGCACAGGGCATTGATGATGTCCCCACCATCTAGCGTGTAAAGGTGCTTGCCTTCATTGAGGTCCCACAACATGGCCTGGCCATCCTGGGTGGACAAAGCACGAGTCAGGGCAATGTGACTTCTTCCAGATGTTAATCCCACCCACCTTGTCTCAAGATTCTTTTTTTTTTTTTTGCTGTACGCGGGCCTCTCACTGTTGTGGCCTCTCCCGTTGTGGAGCACAGGCTCCGGACGCACAGGCTCAGCGGCCATGGCTCACGGGCCCAGCCGCTCCACGGCATGTGGGATCTTCCCGGACCGGGGCACGAACCCGTGTCCCCTGCATTGGCAGGCGGACTCTCAACCACTGCGCCACCAGGGAAGCCCTCTGCCTTAATTCCTAACTGCTTATCACAGTACCCTGACCTCCTCTCAAGTATCAGCATTTATCTCTGTATGCTTTTCCTTTAATACATGACACCTCACTAACCCTATCAAGAGTCTCTGACAACTTGAAAATGCATCACTATAAGCTCCAAAAACACAGGATCCTAATCTCATCAGCAGCTTTAAGAAACCAGCTTCACAGAAAACGATCTCTTTTAAAGAGCATACCGTATCTACATCATTCTCAGAATATTCTTCAGAAACATTTACTCTTAAATTGCTATCTCACTATCTTAGGTATTCTAAGACACTGTCCCCCACTGAGTAGGAGACTCCTGGCTTCTCAATACCTTGCCTCCAGAAGCACAGAGGGATCCATCTGGAGAGACGGTCACAGTGTTCAGGTAGCCTGTGTGGCCAATGTGATTGGTCTTCAGCTTACAGTTTGCCAAGTTCCATACCTGAAATTGTGGGTCACAGGTGAAGAACCTGGCCTGGGGATCCATCAGGGTCAAGAGGGCTCAGCTCAAATAAAAGGCATGGCACCGTGCTTAAAAGTATTCCTGGATAGGATAGCCAATTTCCATTCTATCAGTAACAAAAAAGGGTCAAAGAATCTGTCTTGACCACGTAAGGACAGTGAGGATTAAAACGGGGGGGAAAAAAGCTTTCTGTGTTGCCATCTTACAAGGGACTCTGGGTTCCCAATTAGCTACTTCAGACCAAATGTCAAAATTTAATGGCCTGTAATGAGAAAATATCAAGAAGAAAATGGTCAGTTGAGGAACAAAGCTTTCAGAGTGACCAACTGGGAGGCAGTGGGAATACATTCTGGTTGGTAAAGGCCTAACACCCTGGGTCCAAGCTCACCTTGACCAGCTTGTCCCAGCCACAGGAGACAATAATGGGATTGCTGCTGTTGGGCGAGAAGCGGACGCAAGACACCCACTCTGAGTGGCTCTCATCCTGCAAAGGATGGAAAGGAAATAAGGAGAAACTGTCTTGTCCCATGAAACTGTAGACCCCCACCCCTCCCCTCAGTTACGTGGGATGTTGACAGTCGTGTATTCATACCTTCAGAACCCAAACCTTTAAGATTGACAGAACCCCAGATGAGGCTTGAAATCACCATATAAAGGCACCATAAAGAAGGATGGGAGAAAGTGTTCAACATGTGCTCCCTACACGTGCCTTCACTTTACCTGGACAGTATATTTGCATACACCCAGAGTATTCCATAGCTTGATGGTTTTATCTCGGGAGCCAGAGACAATTTGCCGGTTGTCAGAAGAGAAGGCCACACTCAGCACATCCTTGGTATGGCCTACAAATCGGCGCGTGGTGGTGCCCCTGAGAGGAAAGATGTGGTTACTCTCTAGACCGACTCTGCAAACATTCTTACACAGTCAGACTGTTTCCCTGGCCTGGTTCCTCTCCCAATGGAGCGGCATCACTCACACAACCCTGGACGTGGCTTTGATAACAGCAGGCCCTTGGCCAAGAATATGCCGGAGAATCCCTTCAGAATTGCAGGACATGTCCTCACTCCCATGTGGGGATTGGCTGACAATGTCACCTCTCATCACCAGGATCCTCCGTTATGCCCGACCATCCAAAGACCGAGCTCCCAGCACACAACATGGTCAAACTTTGCCTGCTCCCAAGTGCAATATCTGATAAAACTGCTCAGCCAGACCACTCCTCAGCAATTCTGTATAACATTAAAAACAAGGAGGGTGGCCAAACAACCACAACTATCTTCTCCAGGTATTCTCTCCTTATAGTTCCCACAACGAACCCAATCACCCCTGGGAAACCACTTCCAGATATTATCTACCTCATTTCTACCAGGCTTTCCCCCAGTGCCCCAGAGCAGCTACTTGCGTTGTGAGATCCCAGAGGCGAAGGGTTCCATCCCAGGAGCCTGAGAGGGCAAACTGGCCATCTGAGGAGATGACCACGTCACTAACAAAGTGGGAGTGACCCCGAAGAGCACGCTGTGGGATACCGTAGTTGGTCTCATCTCTGGTTAGCTTCCACATGATGATGGTCTTGTCTAAGGGCAGGTAAAACAAAAGAAAACCCAGTGAGAAACCCCACAGGCCACCCTCTGACCTACTGGATAATGCCTCAAGGTGACTGGTGGGCTCACAAGATAAATTAAGGGCATTTAGGGGGTAGGGGAACTACAGGCTATGAGTGCAGTTACTAGCCAAATCCAAGTGACTCTCTATTCAAGAGTCAAGTAGAGCTAACTGGTACCCTGAGAATTTAACTCAGGTGTGTGGAACTTCACCAGGTTAGGGATGCCCCTTTTGGAGATTCAGACCAATTCAACGTCTATTTTAATTATTTTCTGAGGTCTGAGGTCTAATGCATGAACACAGCAGCCTGGGTGTGGGAAGACTAGCTGTGGGCCTCCAGAGACTACTGCTGAGGGCTGCAAGAAGTGCTGGAATCAGAAGTCACTTTAGGCGCTACAGGACTGCATGCTCTCCCTGCAACGTGTTCCACTCAACAAGCTTTCCTATTAAGTGCCAGATGTGATCCTAGCCTTAGATGATCCATTTTTAAATAGCGTGGGCGCAAACGCAAGGCACAAGAAGTCTCCAAAGGCAACCAGGTACACAGTGAATAAGAAAAACCCAGAGCAGAATGGGCAGACCCGGGTTAGCCGTGAGACTGGTGTCACGAGGTTCTCCGTGGAGTCCCCCCACTTCCCACCGAGTAGACGGCCGGGCGGCAGCTCAGAAACAGCCTCTGGGTTTCAGCATGGGCACTCAGATGGCATGTTGGGTTCATCACCGCGCCGCCCGACCCGTAGGCTCCTGGGCACACAGCCACACACGCGGGTTAGGGGGCCAGAGATTTTTAAAAAGCCCCCAACCGTGCAACCCTCCCGGCAGCCATCCGTGTTTCGGAGTCTGCAAAGTGGGGACGCCTCATGGGTTTAGCCGTGCTAACACCTAGGCAGGGGTCAACTCACACTCCACCTCGCGGCCCACGGGCCCAGTCATGCGACGCGCGCAACGCCCCCTACCCCTCAATCCTCTACCTGGCACCTCAGCCGTACCTCGAGAGGCGGACAGTATCATGTCCGGGAACTGGGGAGTGGTAGCGATCTGGGTCACCCAGCCGTTGTGGCCCTTGAGGGTGCCACGAAGGGTCATCTGTTCAGTCATGACGGCGACGGGTGCGGGTGTCGCCGCAGCGACAAGGATGGAACTCGATTGCTCAGAGAGACGACCCACAAACACACGTCCCCTCCGCGGCCCTGCGGAGAAAAAGAGCGAGCAACTCCACGCCGGAACCGGAAATATCCGCCCTCTCGAGCAAAATGGCGCCCTCCTATAATTCACTTCTGCTCAAGATGGTGGAGCCGTGTAGTGCACGGTGGGATGTAAAATAAGAAGACCTCATGGTCTCCTCCGCCGCGCAACATAATTTGGCAACACCTTACAAATACATTCCGAAACCAACACGCCCGAATATTTAAAAAAGGCGCCTCACGGTTGGGGTATGAGGTCTAAAAAGCGGAAGAGAGAAAGTGCACGCCCCATTCCCGTAAGGATCGCCTAGCGTCTTCACTGTCCCTACGTGGCTCAGCGCGAACCCCGCCCTTTCCGCTTGATGGCTTGGAGGGCAGCGGAGAGGGAGCGTAATTTCGTGGGCGCAACTGTGAGTAACGGTGGGCAATGTGAAAAATACGGTATTAAATTTTAAAAATAAACTGTGCTCAGGTGAACTATTAAACCCTAACAGATTTCCTTGCGCGCGGGGGGCAACTCTTCCCTCAAGAGATTGATGTTCTGATGGTTTTGGTTGAGGAACTCCATGCCCGGAAAGATTTAGTCCACCCAGGGCTAAGGCAGGAATGGGTTACGGAGCGAAAACCGGGGATGGAGGAAAAAATCAGTCTGTGGGCTGCTGGACAGTAGCCCGCTCCCGCCTAGGCAAGAGCGCGGAGAGCTCTCGCAGAAACTGAAAAGCCCCAAGAGGAAGGACCTCCGGGTTCTGACTTCTCCGTACTCAGGCCAAACCACTCACAGAAAGGTGAGGGGTTTGCGGGTTCAGGCGTGCCCAAATATTTCATTCCTGTTTGTAACATGTATTAACTTTATTTTCTCATCTGTGAAATAAGAGTGGGAATAATAGTACCTACCTCTCATGGTGTGGAGAGTAAATGGGTTAAGATAGGTAAAACGCCCAGAAAAATGCCTGGCAGAGTAAATGCACACAACTTAGTGAGAACCTCTTGGGTACCAGACCCTATTTTAGGTCTTGGGAATACAGCTGTGAACAAGATAAAACGTACCTGTTTCTTTGTTGTTTTTTGAGTTTACATCCGATGGGATGGGGAGAAGAGAGCTCGAGGGGGAGATTTTAACAAAGACAGGAAGATGTGGGAGAAAGCCCTGAGAATTTATGGGGGGGGGGATAATGTTCCAATCGGAGGGAAGAGTCAGTGCGAAAGTACAGAGCTGGAGCGTTGGAGGCCGTGGGGACCAAAACAATGAGATGGAGGTGGAGGGCAATTGACTGAGGGCCTCGCAGTCTGGGGGAAGGACCTTGGAAAGCCGTGCTAGAACGCCTGCCTTTGGGAAAAAAGGCGAGGGGCAATGGCAAAGCTGCTGTGGGTTATGGCCACTCAAGTGTGCGAAGAAGGCCAGAATCCATCGCTTGAGGGCAGCTACTCTCCTGGTCCCTTGCGGACGCCTGCCTTCCTCCGCAGCCACGCTGGGCTCCTCCATCACCTAACGACTGTCCTTTAAGGCTTCCAGGCTTGTACATCACCTGCCTCCATGGCGCCCCCACCTGGCTATCCTGTCGCTTTTCCAACACTGAACTCTACCCCCACCCACGTGTTCTGTTTCTCCTATGGTCGTGGTAGACCCTTGCGTTTACTCACTCCAGTATCCAGCTCGCTGCCCACGACTCCCGCCGTGCCTGCGCCCCACTGGGCGCTCAGCACAGTGGAGAGGTGAGCGATTCTTGGTCATCTCAGTGTGGAATGTGGAATGTTGCCCAGCATCTCCTCTCTGCCCTCGAGAACACTGGCTCCTCCACCTCCTACCTCCACTCTCCAAAGACGCCATCACTCAATCACATTATTACATTTTTTCCCCTCGAGAAACCTCATTCGGCTCTATGTTTCTTGAACTTCGCCCGGGGTGCCCCTGTGGAATCTGCATCCCTGAGGTAGGACACCAGGAGACTAGGTTTAAAAGGAGCCAGCCAGGTCCTTCACGTCGGCTCAAAGATGGGACCTTTCTGTAACACTAGGCTCTTTTCCAGAAGCCTCCCAGATAAGCCCTGCCCTCCCGGGTTCCCCAGCCCACCTCTGCCCAGGCCCTCCCAAGTCCTCCTTGCCCTGCCTCTGGGCTGAGACCCTTGAAGGTGCCTTTCCCGACCCGCAGGCCTCTCCCCACACTTGTCTCTACTCTTGAGACATTCTCGCAGTGCTGCCTCCTATGGGGCCAAGGAGGGAATTCAGGTTTTGCCCTGGAGCCCACCAGGACTAAGCCAGTGGAGGAGAGAGAAATGGGATGTAGTGGAATTTCCTGTCGACCAGAGACCTTGCAGGATTCAGGCTTTCCACTTCAGAGTTTTCCTCCAACCACCACCTGGCCTATCCTTTCTTGGAGGGTAGGCCAGCAGGCCATAATGCCACTGAAAGACAATCTTTAGCCGAAGGAGGCCTTGCCCCAACCCTGGGGACGCTGGGAACCTCTGGCAGTAGCTCCCGCGGGGGGGGGGGTGGAGCAGCCTTTCCTGCCCAGCCCCTGCTGCAGTTGAGCCCCATCCATGCCCGCTTCCCTCAAGGGCATCCGTGGCTCCCTTTGGGCATCCAGGTCCTCACTTGGCCCGGTTAGGGTCCACCTGGTCTCCTCACCCCTCTCAAGTAGGAATCTGTAGGTTCACTCTCGATTAGCAAAGGGAGCCTGGCCCCTTCCAGCAGAGTGATGTCCCTCCGCTGCTGGATAGTTTGAGAATCAGCTGTGCCTTTCACAACGAAGTCTACTAACTACCCTAGCCAGGTTGGGCCGGGCCTCCAGGCCTCTTCCTTCTCACCCAGGGCCTCTTTTCTCCAACCTCAGGGAGGTGGAAGCCTGCTCTCACCTGCCCTTTGGGGAAGATTCAGCTCTCCTCCAAGCCATCTTCCCTCTTCTCCAGGCCGCCCACGCCCTATAGGCAGAACTGGTCCTGGCCCTGAGTTTAGTGTTGTCTCACCCACTTATCATATGAGCCCCTGGGCTGCCCCATCCTTCCCGTCCCGACGGGCACCACCTCCATTCCACACAAGGTAAGAATCCCACGGAAGAAATTGGAGAGGCTCTTCTAAGGAAGTCTGTCTCACTATTCCTTTTCTGAAGGGAGCCCCCAGGACCCACACAGCTGGAAAGAGCCCCCTAGGCTTCTTGCCAGAGGCCCATGATCTCCAGGAGCAGAGGCCTCCATCCCCTCCTGCCAGCATTCAAGAGGTGAGAGAGGTCTTCCCTTGAATGCTGAGGTGAGGGCTTCTGTAGGTGCCGGGTAAGGGACTAAGGGAAAGGTGGGTGGCCAGGACCAGAGGGCCTGCTGACTGCCAGCCCTGGGCAGGCGGTTTCCCTTCATTTTACTGTCCTCCTGCGGATCCAGTGTGGTTGGCTCTGGCATGCCCCATACTCTGTTGCTGTGACTACATTGGCCCTCCCTTGCTCCTCCAACTCATCAGTTCTCTCCCACACAGAACACGTATTGTTCTTCTGCCCGGAAGGCCCACCGTGTCTAACCCCCTTTTCTTAGTTAAGTCTAAGCTTCCTTCAGGTCTCAGCTCCGGTTGCCGCCCTCTGTGACCCTCAGATGTAGGTCAGGCTCCTCTATTTCATGCTGTCATAGTAGTGGTGCAGTGTTTGTTGGGTCTCATTTAAATTGTGCCACCGTCTCCTCGAGTGCCCTAAGGACAGGGACTAGGCTGTTTCTGCTCACATGTTGCATTCCCAGCACCTGGTAGAGGGTTTGGTATGAGGAAGATTCTAATCTTGGTGGCCAGCCTCACAGGCTGAGTAGTTAGGGGCAAGTGGTTAAAGGGAGGGCGCTCCAGGCAGAGGGATCAGCTTGGGGGACGAGGTGTGCAAGTGGTTTGCATGCTCAAGTTTGGGAGTGATGGTTTCAAGAAGGAAAGTAGAGTGAAATCCAAGGTGGGCAGGGAACCCTACTGCTTTTGTCCTGAAGCCCAGGACAGTCTCTTTAGGATTATCTCATCCCTCTCCTGCCTAGCCTTGACTTTACTGAAAGGCATCTGTAGTCAGAGTGAAGGCTAGGTTGGAGGAGTAAGACTAGAAACAAGTAGAGTTCAGAAGCTGGACAGGAGGGTCTCCTAGAGGGTCATGAGAGTCTTACAAAGGAAAGGACAGAGGACTTAACCAAAGGCCTTATGAGTGAGGGGTTGACCATCTCTTCCAATCCATCTCTACCCTGCTTCCTTTACTCCAGGGTCTAGAGTTGGGTTCTGAATACAGAAGCTATTTAATGATTGAGGCCTAAAGAATTAAGTTCAAAAAGGCTGGAGACAAGGAAATGTGAGACTGTAATTATAGGTTCTGTTCCATTCTTCCTAGTGAGAGGTGGGGATGTGGCATTAACTTAATGCTGGGAACAGATCTTACAAAGAAATCACATGCCATTTTTTTTTTTTTTTTTTTTTTTTTTTTTTTTTTTTTTGCGGTATGCGGGCCTCTCACTGTTGTGGCCTCCCCCGTTGCGGAGCACAGGCTCCGGATGCGCAGGCCCAGCGGCCATGGCTCACGGGCCCAGCCGCTCCGCGGCATATGGGATCCTCCCAGACCGGGGCACGAACCCGTATCCCCTGCATCGGCAGGCGGACTCTCAACCACTGCGCCACCAGGGAGGCCCCACATGCCATTTTTTAATGTCTCTTGAAAAAGATTCCTTGTCCATCTTAGGCAGTAATCTGAGGTCTAACAGTCGCCCAGAACGCTGCTAAGGCATTCTATTGGGTCTTCCCTGCGAGAGGGACTGTGGGATTCCCCAGGGCCTGAATGCTTTAGCAGATGTGCAGAGTCAGAGGCTATGAAAGTGGGCATGATCTGGTCAGGTGGCTATATTCCAGGCAGAACTATAAGAAATGCCAGCAGAAGGCAAGCTTCTTGCCTTGTTAAAGGATTTAAAGCAGCATTAGGTGGTAGGGAGAGACAAAAGGTGACCCAAGGTGCCTGTTCTCGGCTTTTTACCAGGAAGAGGATTTCATATGAACCAGGGTCAGGAGATTATGTTGAAATGGAACGTTGAGGCTAGCTAGCTCACTACAAGATATGACAGCTGAGGAGACAGCCCTCAGCTCTCATAACCCTTCCCTGCTCACACCTGGGATAACAGCCAGAGCCTGCTGAGAAATTCCATCCTTTGCTACAGAGGGAGAGGAGGGATTTTATATGCCTAGGAAACGGTAGACAAAAAAGGGGGTGTGACTTCCAGGGATCCTCTTGCAGGCCACCTGGATCCCCATTTATCTTTGCAGGGGCCCTGCTAGATGCCAAGTGGAATTTTCGACCAGAAGTCTCTGACCAACTTTGGATCTGAATCCTTTAGGATGGGAGAAAAAGCAAGGAAGGCCTAAGCATGAACCTCAGTTAGTGAGATATGGAGGAATGAACCTCCCTTTAAGGCTATATCTAATTCAAATCCTTGAGGTATCCATTTTCCCCCCTTTTGGGAAGGGGGATAGTTGGGGAGAAGGGTAACAGGTCCCCTAGTAACAGGAGCCTTGTGGCATCTCCTCCTATACTTCCCACATGCACAGATGAGCTGTTTCCCCAAGCCCCAGATTCTCATACTATACCTCTGAGGACTCTGGTTTGTGGGCAAACACTATCATTAAAAGTTAGATTTATCATTACCTTTAGCTCTCACAGTCTCCTCTTCAGCCCTGTTATTCTTAGAACCTCTCACTTCATCTTCTCTCGTTAACGCTGCCAGCACAAACTGCTTTCCCTTCCAGGACTCCAAGACCTCCTCACCACCTTCTGTCAGGATCTAGTGTGAAAGGAGAAAGGGAAGAACCTCCTTACCTGCTTTAATACTAGGTTCTGCCCCTCATCCCATTTTCAAAAAGTCAGGCATGACATAAAACCTTATTTATACTTACACTCCTGTTTTGAGGTTCTAGCCCCAGCTCTTTTTGGGAAGGGGGTAATGGGGGTTTTTTTTAGCTGCTTTTCACTAGAGTTCTCCCCTGTCACATCTGTTACATGTGATCCACATGGATCACAATTTAACTGGCTCAAGGCCATTTTGGTCAGATTAAAAAAAAAAAAAGAGCTGCCTTTTCTCCTTTTATACCTAAAAATATCACCTTATAGCCGTCTCTCTCCTGATTGAGAAAAGAAAGTTGTCTTACTTCTCCCTTTTCTTCCCTTTGGATTTTACTACTCCTGAAGGTCCTAGGAAGGACCAGAATTCAACCTGCCTTTTTTGTATAGAACTGTACAGTTCAACATGATTTGACAGCCACTAGCCATATATGACTATTTAAATTAAAATTAAATACAATGAAAAATTCGGTTCCTGAGTTGCACTTAACACGTTTCAAGAGCTCAAGTCATATGCAGCCAGTGGTACCTCTACTATATTGCATAGCAGATTTAGAACACTTCCATCATTGCAGAAAGTCCTTTTAGAGCTGGTATAGAGGGCTAGTGTCCCTGTCTCCCCCTTTTTGTAATCCTGTTTTATCAGTCAATAAATATTATTGTGATAACTTCACTGTTATAGGATAGCTTTCAAAGGTGGTCAGGGATTAGGGGTGGGAAACAGCATAGAATCTCTTGGTCCTATAAAGGTTTCAGAACGGATGGCATAGGGACCAGAGGTTGATGGCCAATCTAAGGAGGAGCCTTAGATTTTAAGGAAGTGCTTTTTTTTTTTTTTTTTGCGGTACACGGGCCTCTCACTGTTGTGGCTTCTCCCGTTGCGGAGCACAGGCTCCGGACACGCAGGCTCAGCGGCCATGGCTCACGGGCCCAGCCGCTCCGCGGCATGTGGGATCTTCCCGGACCGGGGCACGAACCCGTGTCCCCTGCATTGGCAGGCAGACTCTCAACCACTGCGCCACCAGGAAAGCCCGCTAAGGAAGTGCTTTAAGGGCTGATGTTATATAATATGTATCAGCCCAGGGCTTCTCCCACTCTGACAGGAAGAGAGGCTCTGGTCTTATCTATAAGTTCTGAATAATACTTAAAAAAACAAAATAAACAATTGCCCTATGGCCCTGCTGAAACTAAGGAATAGCTGAAGTGATTGCCTTTTCTTACTAATTGTTTCTAGATCTCAATTTCATATACTGCTTTATCTGTTTTAGTCCTTGATGGCAGTGATATAGGCAGTTCTAATGTTTACAAAAGGCCTGTTGACCCTGCCACCTGTATGCCAAGAGCTGGGAGAAGTGGGGGGCCATTATCAATTAATCCACTGATGCTAAGGCTACATTTAATAAAATTCCAGATAGGTGAGGCTGTTCTTCCACTGAACACTTTTGAACACCTGTGCTAGGCACTGGCTATAGGGCCTAAGTGAGGCTAGTAATGGCACGTCTGTAGATATGACCACTTTTCCCTGGGACTAGACAAGTGGTTCTCAACCAGGGATGCTTTTTGCACCACCCCTCCCCAAGACATTTGGCAAGATCTGGAGACACTTCTGGTTGTCACAATGGTGGAGGAGTGCTACATACATCTAGTGGGTAGAGTCCACGGATGCTACTACGCATCCTTGAATGCACAGGACATCCCCCACGCCCCAAAGCAAAGAACTATCTCACTCAAAATGTCAAGAGTGCTGAGGTTGAGAAACCCTGGTCTAGACCACAACATGGATCAGTTCTTCGTGCCAAGACTAATCATGCGGTCCAGGGTCAGAAGGATAGTAAGTGAGGCTAACAAGTGTCTGATAAATTGGGAAAGAAAAAAATTAGGAGTCAGTGCAACAGTGACATCCATAAAGATGAAGGGCAGGTATAACTGGAGTGTGTTTAACTGCACTAGAATGCTAAGAGCTAAGGTCATGGTGCAATTGGGGTTCAGGATTTCAAATGTGTAGCAAGTCTGTGTGAAGATGAAGTCCAGGGTAGAGCCACAGGAGTAGAGAGGAGCAAGTTTAAACAGTCTGACTTGTGATACAGCAGTCAACAGCTGAACCTAGTAGGGAAGACATTCAATAAACAGATGAGTGTCTGGTGCATATAGATATATATATCAGTTTTTCTCAATGTTTTTGTAACCCACACCTTTACTTTCCATATAGCTTAACATCTCACATTCTATCTCCTTCAGTGTTATTTAAAATTTCAAAATTAAGTTTCAAAGCAATGGTAATTTTGGAAGGCAAAAATTTATTCAGATGATGTAATAACCACGTCACTGTTAAGCCTTAACTTTTCTTTCCTGGATGGTGTATACAAGATGCAACAAAACACAAGCTGCTTTGACAACACTCTTGCAGTGTTTTCTCCCACAGTTAGTTATACCAAAAAAAAAAAAAGCTTTTAAGATATAAGGAGAAAATGGAATAATGAATGGATTAAAGTCTGAAAGTTTCTAGTCAAAACAATCAGACTTTGAGTTCCACAAACTCCTCCTGAAGTTCTTCCAGTGAGGATTGAACATCAGTGTGAAACATTCTTCCCAAAAGCTACCGCAGGTGGGTTTCAAGAACAAGGTCAAGAACACATCACCCAAAATAGTTTTAGATTCCCTTCCTTCCTTCCTTTTCCTTCCTTTTCTTTCCTTCCTTCCTTCTCTCTTTCTTCCTTTCCTGGAAATAACATTCATGTATCCCATTCTCTAAAGATTGGCCAGACATTTTTAGCATGAGTTTGCTATCTGTAGCTAGATTTTTGGCAAGTACTTAAAGTATTTCATAAGGAGCAGTGATGTTGGTGTTTGCCCCCTGACATTTTGGGGTCAATGTATTTTAAGCTTCAATGTGTTAAATTATGCTTGAAGTTTTAATTTTTGAAGTTTTAAAATATAGATTCTTTATCACAGGTGTCCCAAAATCAGTTCTGTCCATAAATTCAGCTGAACTAAGTTCTTTGACAACCAAAGAACCTCAGTATATGACAGAAAACACTCTTAGCAGCATTCAGATATTCGAAAACCAAGGCAAACTGGGATCAAATGTACTATTTTTCACAACAGTTATGTTGACAGCAAGGCTTAAGATTTCCAGTAGATTATGGGCAGACTGATGGAAGTCGATGCTTGATGGGTGACTGCTGCAGTACATCTTTCTTTCTTTTTTAAAAAATAAATTTATTTATTTACGGCTGTGTTGGGTCTTTGTTGCTGTGCATGGGCCTTCTCTAGTTGCGGTGAGCAGGGGCTACTCTTCTTCATTGCGGTGTGCCTCACTGCAGTGGCTTCTCTTGTTGCAGAGCACAGGCTCTAGGCGTGCGGGCTTCAGTAGTTGTGGCATGCGGGCTCAATAGTTGTGGCATGCGGGCTCAGTAGTTGTGGCTCATAGGCTCTAGAGCACAGGCTCAGTAGTTGTGGCGCACGGGCTTAGTTGCTCTGCGGCATGTGGTATCTTCCCTGACCAGGGCTCGAACCTGTGTTCCCTGCATTGGCAGGCGGATTCTTAACCACTACGCCACCAGGGAAGCCCTGCAGTACATCTTGAATGCCAGTTTTCTTGAATTTTTGACAAAGACCCATATCTAAAACATGTCATTGCTGTAGCACCACCAACATATACTCCTATAATTTTTTTCTTCCAACTAAGTTCATTTCATACAACTTCAAAAATATTCTTTAGTGCTCGCTTAGTGAAAATAGCACATCCACAGCTTTTAAAGCCTTATTCTGAACATAAGCAAAGCACAATTTTCTTTATCAGTAGATTAATCTCAACTAATAGCAAAGAAGGATGAGCTGTTTTTTTTAAAACCTGACATTTGATATGCTCAGTGAATTCAGAGTTCAGACGCAGATCGATGAAGAAATTCTGGAATTCCTCAATTTCCTCTCAAAGTTGTGGCAGGATTCTGAATGCAAGGTTTCACAAGTTTCTCCATTTTTTTTCTCCTTTGCAATTAAAAGGGCTATTTAATAGTAGGCTTTCATTGCCTTTGAAGATTCCTGTTAATATTCCAATACTGTCCAATCGTAAAACTGCAGAGGATTGTGCTTTGCAGAATACTGTTTTTAGTGGCATAACTTTAACAGTGTTTGGCATGTGTCACTGCCCAACACTTTCAGATAACTCAGCTGAAGAAGTTGACCCTATCTTCTGCGTCATACATGAATCCATACTTGATAAAAGCCTCAAAAAATTTTTGGCTGCCATCTTTAGCTACCTCAAAGGAGAAAACAGAAAAACAAGGAGTACTGATGATGGAAGCATCTGGTCCCTCTTGCAAAGCGATGAATGATTTTATCAGCGGCAGCTGGGTGGCAGGGCAATACAGGCATCCAGTTATGCCTGAGCCTCAACAAGTGAAATCTTTGTTCATTTTCTTTTTATACACCTGTCTGCCTCCTAAAACCTGACACCATTTAATGGTGCCCTTGGTCAATCTAAATGATCTTATTTTCATAATCCTCTGATTCTAGCTTGAAGAGTCAAGATGAACTCTAACTCATGGTATGGACAAAATGGAAGATGTAAATAAGTAAACTTTTCAGAGCTAAAAAGCCTCTTCTTACACAGAATTAAACTTTAAGGAATAGCGGTATAAATGGCACCATATCCACAACATCTCTGGGTATCCAACTAGTTATACACCTCATTGACAAAAGGCCTTACTCTGAATGATTCTTGCTCCATCTTTGTATTCCCACCAGCCAAGGAGTTCTTTCCAATTTATTTCTTATATTATGAAAAATTACATCTTTTTTCTTTTTAACATTATAATACTAAATATGATTTTATAAATGATAACTCTCCCCATACCCTGCAATGCTGATATAATGTGTGAAGGGAGGGGGAGAGAATGCCTTTCTTTTCTATTCCTGAAAATCACTGACCTATTCCTTGAGTCTATGAGTAACAACTTCCGACTCATAGCCCCTAAAGCTAAAAAAGCTTGATCATCTCCAAAGTAAGATTAAAATTTTGTTGAATTAGTAGCCGACAAGAGAGAATTTAATGTAACCAGAACTGTGTGGTGGCTAATGTATAGCATATAAAATAAACTATTATATAAAAATAGTTCCATATGATGTTAACTATTATTGTGAGAGGTTTGTATGCTATGATTCTAAATCATGCTACTGTAAGGTGCATGTTTACCAATGAAAGGAAGTGACAAAACTATAAACTGTATAAAGAATGAAAGAATATGTCAGTTAATATCAGTTTACACATAGCCTACATAATTTTTACGTCTTCAGTGTAACTCCTATATTTGGTAACACCATCAACCTAAGTTCTGGTATATGTTTGAAAATAAAAGTTTTATTTTTTTAAAAAAATATTACATATTTTGAAAGGGATTATCTTCTATTTGTTTAACTTGGTTTTGCTGTTTATACTTACTAAGGTGCTTTATAAATAACTTCTGAGGTTTCAAATGAGTGTTAGCTGGCCTCCCCAGATGAAAAGACCACCTCTTTTCTCTTGTCTAAATTGGCTTTCAATTAAAATTTTGGTTTCAAAATCCTTCCTAGAAAATCCTAGCAGAGGAATGAAAGGTTACCCCCTCTCCTCAGCTTCAATGTACCAAAACCCAAAAATATAGGACATAGTTTCTTCTGTAAGCAAACTTAATTATTACCCTGGGGGGAAAGCATGGTAGTAGGGTTTATCCTTAAATCATATTAATATGATGGAATTAGCAGTGGTTTGTAGTGAAGATTTGTGTCTTAACTGTGCACTTGCCAATAGTTACTGTGAAACGGGGGGTGATGATATTATCTAATATATAATTCCTGTAGGGCAGTGTTCTGTTTGTGTTTTGAAACCAAGTATACACCTGTGTACATATAATTTAAAAGTTTCATAAAACAATACTTACCCTTACTGTGCTCCCATGCACTCTGATATTTTCTGTTTCATTTAAAAATAATGCTGGGCATGATCCATTTATTTTAAGACCCACTAATTGGTCAAAATCTATGGTTTGAAAACCACTGCTGTAGAACATGAGGAAATACATTTTATAAACTGTAAAGCACTACTAAGACGTGAGCAGTTGCTATTGATTATAAGACTTTTATGGACTTGAAGACAACCTCTCCCTCCCTGGGTACTGCTAGGAGTCACATCCATCTAGGCTTTTTAACAGTATTCATGCTGTCATTGAGACAATTTTCTAATACTCAGATCAGGCCTAGAAAGCAAGGTATTAACCAAATCAGAACCCAAAGGAATGAAAAGAAACTAGAGGAAAGTCAAACTAAAGAAACATCTGTTCAGCGCTTTATGGTTTATAAAATACTTTCACATATATGATCTCTTTTAATCTTAACAAGCCTAGGGGAAAAGTAAAGCTAAGAGGTTGAGACTTGCCCAAGATTAGACAGTAAATTGCAGAGCCAGGTCATCTGATCCTAAATCCTTAACTTCTTCCACTCTGATAAAATACCAGGTAAGGAAAGTGATCAGGCCAAGAGGTTTATTCTGATCCATCAAAGATGTTTATGCCCTCTGCCTTTCTCTGCAGGGAAAATGGGCCCTACTGAAGGTGGGAAAGTGACCCCAGACTTTGGGAGGGTGGGTGTGTCCAGTTGCTCTTATTAGTCCAGGAATCGCGCCTGGCTTTTTGGTCTCACCAGTATTAGTTCTCTGTTTTGATACTGCTTGTGCTGGCGTCCCGAATGTCTGTTATCTACCAGTACTGTGGCTTTCCATTCCTGTATATGAAGGATCCCCGAGTCTTGGTCAGGTATAGACTCAGGACTCACATCAGAGGGAAATTAAGTACTGGGGGTGGGGTGGGGTCTGTCACTTATACCCCCTTATACTTCGGTAGATTGAAAGGGAGTAACAACAGTGGTCAGCTCCCAGTTGCTGTCTTTTGTCTTTACTCAGTTTCCTCTGGGGAAGCCAGTCAGCCTCAGCCAATGTCTCCTTCGTCCGCATATGCCCATCTCTCTCCACCCTGTGCCCCATCCCTCACAAAAGAAGAGGCTCAACTACCAAGTCCCCAGCTCCCCTGGTTTCTCCTCCACTCCCTTCAAATCCCCACATTCCCTCATGCCGCTCACCTCGTACTCATGAACCACTTCCTCCATTGGCACCACACTGTGCTGTTTTTGGCTCCTGGATTCTGGACACACCACACGGGTAGCCTCTTTGTCCACCTCATAGGATAGTTTCAGAGCTTCTTGGTGTTTGGAGCGGATGCCCTGATCATTCCCCTGGCTCCCTCGATTAGGAGTGGGGCATATCTGGCGAATTATCTGGACCATGTTGGCCAGCTGCAAGTTGAGACGAAAACTGCGACGCGTAAAGCTCTTTTGGCACTGGGGGCAGGTGAACTGCCGTGGAGGGGCCGGGGGAGGAGGCAGGTGAGTGTCAGGATACAGCTCTTGGTTGTCCTCATCGTATTCTTCCAATATCTCCTTTTCTTCTGGGTAGACGTCAGTTCTCAGGTCATGTCTCACGCCTCCCAGGTAATAGTCCGTATCCTCCTCTTCTTCCTCCTGGTCCCACACATAATCCCTTACGCCACCGTCACCGTCCCAGAGTTCATCATCGTCTTGGTCCTGGAACAACTCCTCGTCAGCATTCCCCTGGTATAAAACCTCTCGAATGGAGTTGCCCCATCCACCGATGGCCCCCACCGCCTCGCCGTCCTCCTCCCATTCATCTTTCTTTTCGTCCCTGACTTCCTCATCTTCCTTGCCCCACAGCTGCGTCACACACCCTCGGCAGAAGTTATGCCCGCAGTCGATGGTCACGGGATCCTTGAAGTAATCCAGGCAGATGGCACACACCACTTCCTCCTGAAGGGTCTGCAGGGTGTTGGGAGCAGCGGTATAGGCAGCCATCTTAACGCGCTGCCGGTTTGGTATGGATGCGTCAGCTCACAGCTGAGAAGCGGGGGACACACCGGCACGCCTGCCTCCAAGCTACGCTGGTGATCCAAAGCTGTCCCCAACCCTGCTCTGCCTACTCGGGCCCTCAGAGAAGCCTTGCTCTCCTCTCTCAGACTCCTCAGCTTTAAGCGCGAAAGCCCCAGGCCCGAACTCACAGCTGCCCTCGGAAGGCAGTGGGGGCGGAACCAGGCTGCGGCCCCCACTTCCCTTCGAGACTCAGCGTGCAAACTCGGATCCCTCCACGTTTCTCGCCTCCCTCCCGGTTTGCCTGACCCAGCGGCGTCCGCCTCACAAGCCGTCCGCCTCACAAGCCGTCCGCCTCACAAGCCGTCCGCCTCGCAAGCCGGCGCTCCTCAGCCCGCCAGAGGAGACCGAAAATGACGTAGGCGCGTTAACCCACACTCGGGAGGGGGCGGACTGGGCGGACGGAGGGCCACCTCTCTATGGTTTCCCCCGGAGACGCGCACCCCGGAGACCCCTGCAGCCCATCCAGCCGCCCCAGACAGGAAAGACGGCCTGGTCAGAATGGGTGGAGGCGGCGAGAGAATCAGTTTAAGCCACTGAGCGCTCTAATCAGCCAGACGCAGAGGGTCCAACAGCCTCTCAGGAAAGCCCGTTCCCACATGGGCCCAAAATGGTGGGGACTACGGCGGCCGCCCTCTGGTACTCTCGTGCACTTCCGGCCCCTCTACCCAGAGGCCTTTGTGGTAGGGAGCATTCTATCTACACTGCTACAGCGCTCGAGGGCGTGGTCTGTAGCAACCTGGCGGGATCGAGCTCGCTGCGCGGTTGGGTGGCGGTGAGATCAAAGCATCTCGCGTGAAGACTTGGGTGCTTCCAACTTTCCTCAGACCAATTCACCCCTTTCTTGCTGCCTGCCCTCAGCAGGCACCAACTCGGCCTGTGGATCTTTTTACCTCCATCTATAATCCTTCCATTCACCATCCACTCACCATGCATGCACGCATCCACCCACCCAAATAACCATTTTTCATCCATCCCTCTATCTCTCCATCCATCCATCATATGCATGCATAACCCATCCATCCATTTATCCCCCCATTTTCATCTATCCACGTTATAGGAACAAAAAAATGAGTAAGGCATGATTGTTCCTTCAAGGAGTATAGAGTTATAGGCGAGCGGTCGTCCTTCACCCAAGGTTCGCAAGGTTTATTTTTTTCTTTTTTTAACTTGACCCTCAGTAAGAAGTACATTGCACATATTGATCCAATACAGACTTGCACATATATGACAGAAACAAAATTGGGGGAAATTGTTCTTTTCCTTAGGGCGTTCAAGTCACTCTGATATGTTCTGTTTTACTTCAATAAGATGCTGTTCAACACCCATTGGAGTGATTGCACCTCTCAATAATTGGTCACTTTGGTTTGAGGAACTCCACCTGCCCTAAAGGAAACTTCAGCGAGCCCTGGATCCCTTCCTTTCCCTCTCTGGGCCCAAGCTTGGACTCTAAGTCCCACAGAGCAAGAATGGTAAACGTGCTATTCAACATTGTACACATAGCTCTTCTGTCATAGTGCTGAATATATAGCGAGTACTCCCTACATATCTGCTGAGTAAATAAATGGAACCCAACAAATTGCTACCATCGAGTTTTGCTGGTTTTTATCTCCTGAAATCTAGGTCTTCTCTATCTCTGTTCCTTCCAGCCTACATCTGACCCCATCAGCTTCCAAATGGACAAGAAGTTTCCTGAAGGGTCACTTGGCCTCATTTAAGTCCATCTTTCAGCCACCAGTACCGTTCACCTGAAATGAAAGTCTGACACACTCAAGCCAAGCTGTTGCCTCTATGTCTTTGGGCATGTTGTTCACTCACCTAGAAGGCTCTCACCTCACTGCTTCACTTGGATATAATCCCTAATTAACCTTCAAGTCTCTGCCCAGGCATAATCTCCTGAAGGAGACTCTTCCCTGAGGCTGGCACCAGGCTGTGTTCACACCCCAACTCTGTCACTCTCTGTATGACCTTGGATTCGTTTCTTAACATCCCTGTGCTGCAGTTTCCCCATCTGCAACATAAAGATGATAGTAGCACACACGTCATGGGTTGTTGTGAAGTTGGATTAATTGTAAAATGGTTTGAACAGTGCCCACTGGAGTTATCTTTTTATCCTCATCACCTGTCACTATATTCCTTTCCTGTAGTAGATAAGCCTTAGAAGAAACTCTCCCTTATCTCCTATTCTCTCCCACTTTGAGTAGGGTCAAGTGATTTGAATGCTGAGGGGAAAAATAATATGCCATGTGTCATCCTAGGTTGTTTTTTTTCTTTCTGGCCACAGTGCTCAGGATCTTAGTTCCCTGGACAGGGATCGAACCCGTGCCCCCTGTAGTAGAAGCTTGGAGTCCTAACCACTGGACCGCCAGGGAATTCCCTGTCATGCTAGGGGTTCTGAGACCCTTTTGTCTGGAGAGGGAGGGAGTTGAAACCCAGGTCTGACCTGCCTAAGGTGGGACACCTATTGCTGGTGTTTGTTAGAAAACTAGCAAGTAAACTCCCATATACAATCTGGGAACCATCCTGGAGGTCACGACTGACCCTGAGAAGCCACGGGGAAAATATGAGCAATGAGAACTGGAACTGAGTTTCAAGGCTGGAATACTTCCCCATCTCTAAATGCAGGTTCTCCCCTGCACATGGAAGCGGGTGGGCAAAGAGCTGGGGAGCAGACCAAGGGAAGACGGGGCTGCTTATAAAAGCAAGTTCCTGCTTGCCCCAGGGAGCAGGGCCCAGGTGGGAAGGAGAGCTGGAGAAAGAGCAAGGGGGAATGGGCGGAAGAAGATGGTGAGAGAAGGCTTGGGGGATCATCCTGAAGGAACTGTTGAGACTTAAAAGGAACATAGAGTGGACACCCATTATCAAGCATACCTAGGTGAATAAAGACCTGTAAAGTTCAATACCTATTTTATCTTCTTTTACCTCTGAATTACGTCTCCTCAAATCCAAGTGGCAGCTGGGAGAGGCGGCTTTGTTTAGATTCCCTCAGGTTGTGAGGCTTAGCTGTTATTTATCAGGGTATATGGGAGGCTTGGTTTTAAGCCCTCTTGCAAATTCCACATCCCCAGCAACCAGGCACACTCTTCTATTCATAGGAAGACTGCTAGCCTTCTCCTGAACTCAGCTGGGAGCTGTGGGTTGTTGGAGTAGACCATTTAGCACACACAGGGCCTCAGGTGCCATTGTCCCAGGGGCACTGGGAAAACAGCTGCAGCGGAGGGCACTCAGGAACAAGGGCTCAGCAATGGTGGTGGCTGCCAGTGCATTTTTCTCAGGACTCTGATTTCAGAAAATTTATCCATGGAAACTTACATCAGCCTTTTTAGGCTGAAGAACCCCACACAACTGCAGATGATTAAATTCCAGCTTATGGTGAGGAGGCAGGTACTTGTCACACAGACACTGGGGACCACTTATCAGAGGTACCAGAGAGGCAGTCTAGCACGGGCTTGGTCACACAGGGATTGGCAAATCTGGCCCTCGGTTTCTTTTTGGGAGGCCCAAGAGCAAAGAACAATTTTTAAATTTTAAAGGGGTTGTAAAAAAAGAAAACAAAGGTGAATATTAGGACAGAGACTGTATGTGGCCACAAAAGTCCAAAATATCTACTATCTGACCCTTTACGGGAAAAGTTTACTGACCCCTGTGCTAGGAGGCTGGAATGGAGGACCTCCAGAATGCCTTCTGATGTTACAGTTCTGGCTTGTTTCTCCCCTCTGGGTTCAAGACTCGGGCTCGGCCCCAGCACCCTAGCACTCTCTCCTCCCAGTCAGATTCCAGAGGTCCTGGCTGGGCAGAGTGAGTATGACCAGTGGGTCAGCCTTGCTTTTCCTTAACTCAGGCCCAGCTTCTCCTCCGCCCCTGCTGCAGTGCAGATAGCTCTGGCTTCCTGGGTCTCTTCCCTGTCCTGGCTCTGTCACTGTGGAGCAAAGGTGCCTGGAGGGGCTAGGAAATTAGAGGAGAAAAAAAAGACCAACCCAGGGCTGGGCCTTCCAGTTGGCCTTTGTCGTATGTTCCCATCTGGCCAGGCCCTGGCTGCCTGGATATGTCCTGCATTATTCATCATGGTACCCATGGCAAGGATGGCCAGGTCTCCAGGATTCTGGAAGGCCTTGGGGGAGGGCAGGCATGGCTGGAACCGTGAGGGTAACTGGGGGAGTGAGGCTGCATTGAAGATGGCTTGTAAGAAAGGCTTGCCATTCGGTGAGTTTGGATTCTAATGTCATTCACTGAATACCCATGATTCATTATGATTCATTAATGAATTCCTTCATTCATTTGACACATAATCACAAAGCACCAGGCCACACTGAGCAGCCAGAGATTCTGCTCTGAATGTAGTGGCCCCTGAAAAGCTGTGGTTTGGGACAGGACTCCTGAGTGAGTGGTCAGCATGTGAGATTTGTGCAAAGGGGGGTGCGGAGGATATCAGGGTGGCCTGAGGTCTTGAAGTCTGGACTCTACCCACAGGGTGAGCGAGGGGTGGGTCTTCGGGTGGAGATCCCACAATTCTGAGCCACAGCCAGCCCGGTCCAGCCACAGCCAGGAGAGGTCTGTGGCAGTACCCTCAGGACACAAAGTCAGTGCCCTGCTGGGTAGGAAGGCTGTTGCCTCAGGTCTCTGAGGGAAGAGCCCTTGCAAAGCTGCCATCCTACCCCTGCCAGATTCGCATGCCCCTTCTGTGCTTCCAAGGGCACTCAGAGCCCTCCTTCCTTGCCTTCCTGTCTCTGTCCACTCCTGAGACTGTGGTAGCTGTTGGGGCCGCGGAGGGGAACACTCAGGGCTCAGATGAACTCCCACTGTGGCTGCCTTCCATCCCCTCACAAGTTTCTCACCTGGTAGGGGTGGCTGAGGAAGGAACCCAGGAGAGAGGCAGGCATCCGGGCTGGTCCAGTTGGGCCCAGAGCCCCGGACTTTGGTTGAAACCACTGACAAGCTGCTACTAAGCAGGGAAACAAAAATGAGGGGGGAGTAAAGCCTGGGTTAGGGGAAACTGCCATGCTTTCTGGGCCTGTTCATCCCTCTGTGGAATCAGACTCAGGGCCCCTAGGTTCACCTCCTACCTGGTTGGCGGGTGCTAGTTGAATCATCTGCCTTTGCTTCAGTTTTTGCAGGTGCACCAGACTTAGACCAATCTGTGTTGGGGAGGGGGTGGGAGGTAAGAGAGAGACACACTTGAGAGAGCTCACAGCCTGGACAGGAAGGACTGTAATGTGAGAGCCCTCAAGACCTCAGCAGAGGGAAGTCGCATGATGGGGTGGGGTAGTTAGTGAGAGTGTCAAATTATCAGGGGCTCCTAGAGATGCTTTAGGATCCCTTTAGGTCTTAAATGTATTATTATTATTATTTTTGTTTTGTTTTGCGGTACACGGGCCTCTCACTGCCGTGGCCTCTCCCGTTGCGGAGCACAGGCTCCGGACACGCAGGCTCAGCGGCCATGGCTCACAGGCCCAGCCGCTCCACGGCATGTGGGATCTTCCCGGACGGGGGCATGAACCCGTGTCCCCTGCATCGGCAGGCGGACTCTCAACCACTGCGCCACCAGGGAAGCCCTATTTTATTTTTTATTTTTATATACTTCTTGTTTTTTTCCCCTAAAATGTATTTTATGGTTCCATGGGCAAAACACTGAACTAGCTAGCCTCTAAGGGAAATATGATTAAAACAAAATAAAGTTGAAGTTGCCCAGTTGCCAAGGACCTCCTAATCCAGTTATGGAGCAGACACTTCCTGAACGCCAGGACGGTGGTGCCATTGGCAGCATAAAGGCCGGTAGGTTCTGCCTGGGGTGCGAAGTTGGGGTGAGGGCTGCTTCAGCAGGGAAGGGTTAGTAGGACTCAGGAAGGGGGAGGAACGGCCCCCAGGCCAGGGTAGGCGTAGCGGCTGTCTCTTCACCTCAGGCACTTCTACCAGTCCCCTGGTCCCGGAGCTCCAGGCTTTCTTGCAGATGTGGTGTTCTGGTGAGAAGGCAGGAAGCCGAGTGGAGAGTGAGGAAAGCCAGCAGGAAAAGGCCGTGAGGTGTAAAAACTAGGGTTTGCTGATGGATATCCAGGACAGATATTGACTGCTCGGCCTTTGCCCTCTGGCAGTTTCTAAACCAAGTAGCCAATGAGGCTAATGGAAGAGGGAAATGACTGTAGCCTTTGGGTGGCAGGTGCCTGGGGCCCTGCTACTGTCCTGTAGGGGCTGTTGTGGGACTGTTCCAGTCCACGGCCTCTCTGCCCCTTTTCCTCATCTGGAGGGATTGTCCTATAATCCCACGGCCCCAGAGGTATTCAGGGTCCTAGACACAGAGAAGCACAGAACTGGACAGGAACTTCCGGCCCATTCTGCCCAGGGCTTGGTATAGAAGCCGGACCCTCTATCTAAGGCTCCCTGAATATTCAGTGCCCTTGCATCAAAGAAGCCATGCAAATTGCCAGTCTAAGGTCTACACTTAGCTGGGCAGGACCAAAGCTGAGAAGGTGGGTCTGGGAGGTGTGTAGGGGAGCCTGAAGCCTTGGCCATATGTGTAGGGTACAGAAAGGTGACACAGCTGTACCAATTCAAAGAGAGAATGACTGGCCAGAAGCCTCCTCCAATCTGCTTCTCCCCAAACACACTCTGCCTCTACCCGTTCCCCAGGGAAGAATGTTTCACTTCTGCTCAGGAGGACCTAAGTGCACCCAGGGCTGAGGGAACCTTGAGGGTCCACCTGGGCACTTGTGCCTCCTATCTGCAGGGGCCAGACCTGCCCTGTTTCCTAACTTGTCTCACCATACAGACGACTGTAAAAATAAAACATGTTTATTGCTGCAAAACCTTATTAATACAGGTCCATAATCTCTTACCCGAAACCCTTAGGGCCAGATGTATTTCAGAATTTAGAATTCTTTGGGCTTTAGAAAGCTACCCAGGTATGGATGCTGAATATTACATAATACTACCAGAGGGGTCTGGGGTGACACCCCATAATCCCCCAGATCAATATTTCTTTGGAAAACTGTGAAAATGCACACTAGAGGAATAAATGAAGAGCATGAATAACACGGTTTTTTTTCTTTTTTTGGCCACATCGCACATGTGGGATCTTAGTTCCCCAACCAGGGATCCAACCCACGCCCCCTGCAGTGGAAGCACAGACCATCACTTCACTTTAAGGTTTTTTGTTTGTTTGTTTTTCCTACCACCTCTCTCCCAGGTCAGTTTTTTTTTTTAGTTTTAGTTTAATATTTATTTATTTATTTTGGGGTGTGTTGGGTCTTAGTTGCGGCACACGGGATCTTTCCTCATGGCGCACAGGCTTCTCTCTAGTTGTGGTGCGCAGGTTCCAGAGCAAGCAGACTCAGTAGTTGTGGTGCACAGGCTCTCTAGTTGTGGCGCACGGTCTCAGTAGTTGCGGCTCATGGGCTTAGTTGCCCCACGGCATGTGGGATCTTTGTTCCCTGACCAGGGATCGAGCCTATGTCCCCTGCATTGGAAGGCGGATTCTTAACCACTGGACCACCAGGGAAATCCCCCAGGTCAGGTTATGACGACGAAGTTAGGAAGAAACTTCTGGCTTTTGGAGGTTTTTTTGGATTTCAGAATTGCAGATAAGGGATTGCAGACCTGTACTTGCTTGCCTATTTACAGAACAGCACAGTTGTCATTGAGACTTCTGGTGCAGTGGCCAGACTACCTGGCCTCACATCCCAGCTCTGGCATGAACCAGCTGTGGGACCCTGGGCCTCAGTTTCCTCACCTGTAGCACAGGAGTATTAATTCTCCCGCACAGGTGTGCTTTGAGGGTTAAACAGCTTAGTATACAGTACAGTGCTTAGAACCCTGCTTAGTATGTGGTTTGCTCAGCATATATGGAACATGACAACATCACTGAGAAAGACAGACATTTAAGACACGTCTTCAGGACAATCTGATAATTACAAGCTCACTGCTGAGGTCCTGCAGGCCACCAGGGCAGGTTGAATCTTTTTCTAGTATTACAGTCATTCACATCCTCAGGCTCGGAGCCTCCCAGGGCTGCAGACACGGAGGTTTCAAAAGTCCCCACAGAAGGCTCTGTGACACCTTGGGGTCAGCTGAAGGGGAGGCAGAAGGTGCCCTGGGAGGGGTCTGGCCTCATGTCCTTTATGACAGTGGAGCACTCCCTCTCTCTGCCGGGGCTCTGGAGTCCCAGCCCCTTAACACATCAAATGGCCATGAGACTGGATTCTCGTTCACAGAGGAGACATGGGGTTTCTGCTCCACTGAAAATGCAAAGGTGAGGCTGGGCCTTCTCCAGACATATCTTTCACAAGCATTTCCACAGGACACAGCGAAAAGGGGTCTTTCCCTTATTGTAAAAGTAACACGTGCTTATTGCAAAAATTCAAATCATTCAAAAGGACAGGAAATAATGGAAAATATGGCCTGTGTTGTTTCTCATCCTCCAACTGCCTGGGACCAACGAACAGGCCCCCAGGCACCTGTCTCTCTGAGCTTCTCCTCATATACACAAGGACACCCACACACCACACATACACTCACCCTCACATACACCCTATATTCTCTCACCCTCACACATACACACCCACACACCCTCACACACACGTGTTCCCACCCATGCCGCCTCCCCTACACCCTCACAGCCCCAACACCCTAATCTTTACAAAGATTAGGATCAGACATACATAAGAGAACACACTTATACATGAGGCAGGCATTCAGCCATTTCTTCCTGACGCTAGCAGGTGCATGAAGGATGCTGCCCCTGTAACTCTTTGACTATGGTTCTGGTTCTTCCCTGACTGCCCAGAGCCTTGGTTTTCACATTCGGGAAGTGGGAATGAGAATAACATAGCCAAACTCTCACAGGGTGCCTGAGAAGCTCAAGTGGGGTTTACACTTAACATGAAATCATTTTGCAAATTGTCAAGTGTAAAACCATCTGAGGAATTACTACTGCCTTTCTCCCCATCCCCGAAACAGGAAGTAATGAGACTTTCAAAAGGACTTCAGGAAGATGGCAAAGCCATCCTAGTGGCACAGACCGCTTGTAACAAGACTGATAGGGGTGAGGACGCCTCAGTTTTGGAGTGGGGTGGGCCCTTCACAGTCAGATTTCATACCAGCCAGCCAGTGCAGGGGGCCTTCAGGTCCCCAGACACCCCACAAAACACCTCCTTGATCTGTGACGGTGACCTTCTGTCAGCAGATGAGTTGAGTAGCCCCTGCTCTTGCTGGGCTTTGGGAATTATGGGGGTCCTCTCCACCTGCAGGGAGAAAGGAGGGAGGTGACCCCAGCCGGCTCCCCGGCCCTCCCCCAAACCCAGGTGGTGATTCCCTGGAGTGTTCCCTACCCCCTCTGCCTGGCTCCAGGATGGTGGGATGGGGCAGGAGGCTGAGGCCAGGGAAAGCACCCACCCCATGCCCCGCCCCCATCCTGAGTTCCAAGGCATCCCGGCCATGCTTGAGAACACCTGGGGCTTCCTCTCCCCAACCGGTCCATCCCACAATCACCTGGAGCTTGCTCGTAATAAGATTCCTTATTCCTGACTGTGGGGAAAGAAAACACAAGAGAGGAGGTGGGTGGTGTGTCCCCACCTTCTCCCTCCCGCTCCCGCTCTGGGCCCTTCCCAAAGTCAGGCCCAGTGGTCTCCCCTGACGGTGGGATCTGCAGGGTCCTCGGGGTGGTGTGCAGCTGTGGGGTGGGGACGTTTGGGCTTTTCCACAGGTGGGGGACAGGGGGCAGGACCTCAGAAGTAGTTGCTGCTCCCCAGGAGGGAACAGTTCTAGCTGCAGGGATGGGAGCACAGCATTCTTCCCCATAAGGCTGGACCAGCCAGAGGGCCTCCCACTCCTTTGTTTCTTCCCCACTTACCTTGAATGCACTTGGTCAAGATCACACCACCAACAACCACCAGCAAGACCAGGATGAGGGAGATAACCATGGCAGTAGGTCCAGGATGAGAGGACTCTAAGAAAAGACAGAGAGGGCTTCCCTGGTGGCTCAGTGGTCGAGAGTCCGCCTGCCGATGCAGGGGACGTGGGTTCGTGCCCCGGTCCGGGAAGATCCCACATGCCGCGGAGCGGCTGGGCCCGTGAGCCATGGCCGCTGAGCCTGCGTGTCCGGAGCCTGTGCTCCGCAACGGGAGAGGCCACAACAGTGAGAGGCCCGCGTACTGCAAAAAAAAAAAAAAAAGAAAAGACAGAGAAAGGCCCCACTCTCCCTCCACCGCCACCCAGTCCATGGGACTGTCTCCAGGTGCCCTGGGCCCTTCCCAGCCCCTCCTCACCCACTCCGGGCCAAGCCCCATCTCACCCCAGGACACAGTGTATGTGTGGTTCAGGCTGGAGTGCTGCACGTGGCAGGTGTACTGGGCCTTCTCCCCCGCCGGCACCCACACAGCCGCCCACGTCTGGTAGGTGCCGTCCCCACTGGGGCGTGTCTCTGCATTCTCGGAGTCCAGTTCCTTCTCCCCCAGCCACCAGCTCAGCAAGATTTTGTGTGGATAGAAGCCCAGGGCCCAGCACCTCAGGGTGGTGCCCCCATCCTTGGCCGAGTGTTCCGTTATCCGCACTGTGGGTGGATCTGCAGGGGGAGGGGGAGCGAGGAAGGCTGGTGAGTGCCCGTGCTCTGCCCATCCCTCATGCTTAATCCTGGGCTCCTCCCGCATCCTCCAGGGCGCATCCTCCAGGGCGGAGGACAAGGAAGTAGGGACAGGGTCTCTCTCCAGGGGAGGCACCCAAATACTGCTGCAAGCAGGGACAACCCATTGCCCACCATTCCAGAGGGGCACTGTCCCGGGAACTTCCATGAGGGGGATATGACTTCCTGCCCCCAACCTCCAAGGAGGGTCCTGGGTGGGGCTGTTGGGCCCTAGACTGACCCTCCCCCTTCTCCCTACAGAGACCCTAGGGTTCTCTCGGAGACTTGACATACTTCCCCCTGTGACTTCCTGCATACAGGAGGTGCCTAATAAGACTTTGTTTAAATGAGGGCAAGAAGGATGATACTTCTCTGACCCTATAATGAGAATGGTTATGACCGTGGGATCCGGAGCTGGACATCCTGGCTATGAAGCCCAGTCTGACTCTGGTCCACAGCCCTCTGCCAGCGCTCAGGGCCTTCCTTCATCATTCCTTCCACTCAGAGTTCGAGTTCCAAAGGACGTAATTCAGGGGTGATAGTTCATTTTCTGTATCAACTTCCCTGGGCCACGGGATGCCCAAGCATTTGGTCAAACATCTTTCTGGGTGTGTGATGGTGTTTCTGGGTGGTATTAACATTTGAATCAGTGGACTCAGTAAAGCAGATTGCCTTCTGCAATGTCTGTGAGCCCATTCACTGAGCTGAAGATCTGAACAGGACAAGGAGGCTGAGTGATACGAAGCTCCTCTAGCCTGGCTACTGAGCTGCAATACTGGTCTTTCCTGTCTTGAGACTCAAAACATGAAACACTGACTCTTCTTGCTTCTTGAACTTTCCAGCATTCGGACTGGAACTACACCATTTGTTCTCCCGGTTCTCAGGTCTTTGGTCTCAGACTGGAACTGCAACATCAGCTCTTCCTGGGTCTCCAGCTTCCTGACTGCAGATCTTGGAACTTCTCTACCTCCATGGTCATGTGACCCAACTCCTTAGAACACATCTCTTTTTTTCTCTCTCTATGCATCCTGTGGCTTCTGTTTCTGTGGAGAATCCTGACTAATCTACCAGGTGAAGGACATAGGACAACACCTGGTGCTGAATGAGAGTTCCACACTACTTATTTAACGCACACCAATATGTTTGCTTTGGGGAGGCAGCAGGTATTATTACCATCCTCATTATACTGATGAGGAAACTGAGGCACAGAGAGGGCAAGTAACTTGCCCAAGGTCACACAGCCAGCAAATCCCGGAGCTGAGATGTGTATCTAGAGGCTAGGCTCCAGTGCCTGAGCCCTGAACCACCATGCTCTGCTCTCATAATCACATCTTCTGCTCCTGATGTTATCTGTCCTGTCCTCCCTTTGAGGAATATCCTCCCCATTACCTCAACTGATTCACATCCCACTACTCAATCACCAGACATCACGGTGTGCTGGGTGCTCTGATCAGCCCCACCCCCAGCAGCCTCCCAGACCACCACAGCCGCGAGGCTTTCACCCTCGGCACCCCAAAGCACCCACCTTCCCTAGTGTCCATCCCAGCCCTTGTGTCTCCAGCCCTGCTGACTGGGTTCAGGAGAAGTTTGCGATGCACCTGGAGTCTGGGGAGCATGTTCAGCGTGAGGGGTATGAGGGGGGACAGGGGCAAAGGGCTTCAGTTTCCCAGGCAGTCCCCAGTGGTCCAGGGAGTGGTGAGGGATGCTATCCCCTGGGGCCTGGGGTCTGTTTCCCAAGGAGGAGAGCCAAAGGATGTTAAACCCCAAAAGGACTTTATGAGCACCTAGTTGAACCCACTTGCTCTGTAGATGAACAAAATGAGGCCCAGAATAAGGGGGTTTCTTCTCCAAGACCACACTGGGACGGGGAGACTCCAGAACTCCCCACTCCACCTCACTTGGAGTGAAGGCCTGGGGTCTGGACTTTCTTCTTCCTCTGCAGGAAGAAGCTGTTGGCTGGCTGGCCATCTTTCTGGGTCCTAGTGGGCTTGTCTGAGCCAGGAGGACACTGCCTGCTTCCTCACTCCCCCCAAAGGCTTCTCTGTCAAATGGGATGGCTCTCGAGGATGGGAGCATGGGGCCATTCTGAATTGCCACAGGGTGGGCCTTACCTCTCCGGCTGAATCTCTGGCCTCCCAGCTCCAGGTATCTGTGCAGCGAGGCAAGGCAGGGGCCTTCCAGGTAGGCCTTGTCGTACTCTGCGTAGCAGCGCTCTGTCTCCCACCAGTGCTTGGTCCGCATGGCCACGGGCTCAGCTGACACCCAGCTCAGGGTTTCCAGGTCCAGCGACAGGTGGTCCTGCCCATCGTAGCCAAACTGCCAGAAGCCCCTGTAGCGGCCGTCTTCCTGGATCTCACAGCCGAACATGCGCTGAGTGCTGTGCATGCCTGTGTGTGCAGGTAGGAAGGCTTTGGTTAATGGTGGCCGGGGGTGTCAAGTCCCTGAGAGGCACGGAGAAGCCCACCACCCAGAGGGGCCTCCAAAGGGTGGAGGGACAGGGTGTCAGCATTTAAAAAACAAAAACAAAAACTGGGGCTTCCCTGTGGCGCAGTGGTTAAAAATCCATCTGCCAATGCAGGGGACATGGGTTCTACCCCTCGTCTGGGAAGATCCAGTTGCCATGGAGCAACTAAGCCCGTGCGCCACAACTATGGAGCCTGCGCTCTAGAGCCCATGAGCCACAACTACTGAAGCCCGTGCGCCTAGAGCCCGTGCTCTGCAAAAAGAGAAGCCACCGCAGTGAGAAGCCCGCGCACCGCAGCGAAGAGTAGCCCCCGCTCGCCGCAACTAGAGAAAGCCCACGCGCAGAACCGAAGACCCAATGCAGCCAAAAATAAATAAATAAAATAAATAAGTTTATAAAAAAAAATCTCCCAAGTAATTTTGATAAGCAGCCTGGGCTGAGAAACCTGCTGGGCCTCTCATGTGGGATGAACACTCAAGTTCATAATTAGACACATCCTTATTTCATATCCCACACTACTTATGGGTGTATAATGTCCTCAGTGCTAAGACTATGTCATGCCATGCTTATCCCAAGGGCCCTGAGCTGATGCACAGCCCTTCCCAGGCTCAGTCCTTTATATCTACTCTTTCTGAGGCCTCTGGGAACCTGCCAAGGTTCCCAGAACCTGGGACACAACCTGCCAAGTCTGGTCATTTGGGTGTGTCTGGGCACAGAGCAGGAGGGTGTTGTGTGAATGAGCTGTGCTCCGTAAGCACTTTATTGAGAATTAGCAGCAGCCTTGGTGGTAGCTGTAAGCTCGCTGTGGCTGAGATGGGGAAACTGAGATGGCATCTTGAGGACCTGGGGTGGGCAGGCGTGATTTGAGGGTGGTGCGTGAGGCAGGGAGAAGCCTCTCCCAGTCTGCTGAGGTCCAGAACCCTGGGTAGCCAAGGGGAGAGGGGGAGCTATCATGGGCCCTCTGCTCCTGTGGATGCTTGCTGCACTGACCTGTGGGCTGGCTGCTGAAGCCCCGACTGATTCTGAGGACCTGAGGCCCCTGCTTGGCTGTGGGGGAAGGAGACTGAGAAGAGCCAAGTATCAGAAGCTTGCCCCACACCCTATGATAGGCATGGCTGCCTCGAGGGTCAGTGTGCAGAGTGTGAAGCATGGGAATTCTGCCCAACGCACCGGTGCTGTGGTTGTGGTAGCCCATCACCGTCCACATCTCCACCTGCTGCACCTCCGCCCATTTCTCCTGCTTCCTGGTCTCCGTCTCCCAGTACTGGGCATCCATTGACGTCATCCATGGGGCCTGGGGCTCAGCCTTGCCCACACGACTGTCAAACCGGATGAAGGGCTGGTCGTCCACGTAGCCTACAGCCAGAAACTTAGGGAGGCTTGGGCCTGGCTCTGATAGGGTCAGGTAGTAGTAGTGGAGCGAGTGTGTCCCTGTGGAAACACAGACTGGTCTCAGGCTCACATGGACTGCCTGGGTCTGCACTGGGTGGGGGTCGGGGGGAGGTGGTCAGTGTGCTGGGTAGGGTTGGCAGTGGAAACTTATCCAGAGAATTCGTTATCAGCAAGAGCAAGAGCTGGGAATTTCAGTGGAAAAAATAAGGGCATGCAAAGAGTTTAAATATAGACAGAATCAGTCAAACACTGAGAACGAAGTTCATGCATTAAGGCTTATGGATTTTATTCCCAGAAAGTTTCTCAGCTCTTCACTCAGGGCCTACGTATTCATACTTTATACTCATCTCTAATAAGTATGATTGTCTGGTTTCCCATTTCACAATTAAAAATATTTCTTTTTAAGAGTTGGTTGTTTGGGGGACTTCCTTTGTGGCTCAGTGGTTAAAAATCCGCCTGCCAATGCAGGGGACACGGGTTTGAGCCCTGGTCCGGGAAGATCCCACATGAACTAAGCCTGTGCACCACAACTACTGAGCCTGAGCTCTAGAGCCCTCAAGCCACAGTTACTGAAGCCCGTGCACCTAGAGCCTGCGCTCTGCAACAAGAGAAGCTACCACAATGAGAAGCCCATGCACCGCAACGAAGAGTGGCCCCCGCTTGCTGCAACTAGAGAAAGCCCGGGTGCAGCAATGAAAACCCAACGCAGTCAAAAATAAATAAATAAATTTAATTAATTAATTTAAAAAAAAACAGAGTTGGTTGTTTGGAAGCTTAATTTACATGGAATTATTCATTGCCCAGACATGCCTGGGAAAGGCTGGCCATCATTCTTAGCTTGAATCACTGCTGCCAAGCTGGTGGCACCTTGACTCCATTCCCCACTCCCTCCTGCTCCCACAGCAGACGTTACAAGTCAATCTCTTTTCTCTTTGCGTCCAAATGCTGCCTCTCTACTATGTCTCCAAAAGCGCCAACTCATCAATTAAACTTGGTGCTGGAGATGAAATCTACTTAGCAGCCAGTCCTGACTCAAGCTATTAAAACAAATGCTGTATCTTAAGAAACTCAGGCCACATTTCTCGAGATATCCCTGGCTTACTCTCTTACCTAATTTTTTAAAAACTTTTTGCTCAGAAGCTTTTATCCCTCAACACTCCTGTCTCTGTGTTATTTTTCTCCATAGCACTACACTTGCTAGAGAATATGCACTTTGTTTGTCTTGCTGATGGTCTGTCTCTCCTCTGCAGTGTCAGCTCCCTAAGGGCAGCGATTCCTGTATGGATTGTTCTGTTTCCCCAGCACCTAGATTAGCTTCTGGCACACAGTAGGTGCTCGATGGCTGAACATTCAAGTGAGAAAGGAGAGGTCAAACACATCTCCACACTCACAGCTCTTTTTTATACTGCCTTCTTGTTACTTCAGGCCACACCAAGCTCCACCCAGGCCCTCTGCACCTGCTGTTTCTTCTGCCCTGGGCACTCCCCTCTGTTTTCTCTCAGCCAGTTTCCTCATCCCTCAGGTTGCAGTAAGGTGTCCCCTCCTCCAGGAAGTCCTCCTGATTTCAGCCTGATGTCCCTCAAAGGGGTCTCAATAGTGTCCTGTGCTCCCTATGAAACTGTGGACTCCATGAGGGTGGGCAAAACATCTGACTCTGTCATCGCTGTTTCCCCAGGGCCTAGCAGCCCAGCTGGCACACAGTGAGCACTTACTTCTGGCCTTTGTTGAACTGGACAAAAAATAAGAACATGAATGGCAGTGACAATAATCGCAGCTGCCATTTTTGGAATGACCACTGTGTGCACTGGTTTAACTGCTCCTCACTCACTATCTCAGTAGATCTTTACAATAAACCTAAGAGGTCAGTGTGGTTGGCCCCATTTTACAGATAAAGGAACCGAGGTCCAGGGGAAGCCACGTATAGCACTCAAAGGCATGCACTAGAAAGAAGGCAGCCCAGATTCTCTCCCGAGGGTTCGCTGCCTTTTCTAAGCTGAGGAAAGAGGTGTTCTCTTCTCACAGCTGGAGAAACCTCCTCATGGGAGGCAAGAGGGGTCAATGTTAAGAGTGTTTGAGTGAAGGGTTAACATCGGGTCTGGGCTGGTGTGGGCCTCCTGGGAAATGCCTGGAGTCTCACGGGGCTGTTTGCTTGCACACCATTGAGTTAAGATCAGTGTGGGGTGCTCCTGTGCTGGCAGCTGTGAACAGGCACAAAGGCGTTGGGGAGAACAGAGGCTACGGTTTCTCTGTGTCAAGGTGACCCCCACCCACTCCTTGGCTCTGATCTGCAGCAGCTCTACCTGCCCTGGAAGTGAGGGAGGGCAAAGATCCTGTGTCTTTGGGTAGCTGCTGGCCTCCTGGGTGGTGAGGAAGCCATGCAAGCTGGGCTTCCTGTCCTGCCTCTGTCTCCACAGCTCAGGAAGCATAGTGTGGTAGGCTGAATAATGCCCCCCCCCCCAGATATCCCTGGAACCTTTGAATGTTACGTTATATGGTAACAGGCGTTTTGCAGATGAAATTAAGGACCTTGAGATGGAGAGATTATCCTGGATTGTCTAGGCAGCCCCTAATGTGTCCTTAGAAGAGTAAGGCAGAGGGAGAGTCCATGACGTCAGAGGAGAAGGTGATATGAAGATGGAGAAGAGAAAGATGCAGGAAGGCACCATGTGCCAAGAAATGCAGCTCTAGAAGCTGGAAAAGGCAAGGAAACAGATTCTCCGTTACAGCCTCTTTAGGGAGCTGGCCCTGCCAACACCTTGATTTCAGCCCAGTGAAACCCATTTTGGACTTCTGACCTCCAGAACTGAAATAGAATAAATGTGTAGCATTATATATATATATATATATATATATATATATATATATATATATATATATATATATATATATTATATATATGTATGTATGTATATGTGTATATATATGTATATACATATATATATATGTATATATATATATATATTTTTTTTTTTTTTTTTTTTTTTGCGGTACGCGGGCCTCTCACTGTTGTGGCCTCTCCCGTTGTGGAGCACAGGCTTCGGACACGCAGGCTCAGCGGCCATGGCTCACGGGCCCAGCCGCTCCGTGGCATGTGGGATCTTCCCGGACCGGGGCACAAACCCGTGTCCCCTGCATCGGCAGGCAGACTCTCAACCACTGCTCCACCAGGGAAGCCCTAAATGTGTACCTTTTAGCCACCAAGTTGTGGTCATCTGTTACAGCAGCTACAGGAAACAAATAGTATTCGACTGAAGCCCATTAGGTCCTGAGAGTTTGGTGGCCAGTGAGTCCTGGGGCCGGGGGAGGGTAGTGGAGGGGGGAGGGAGAGAGAGAGAGAGGGGAATGCACCATCTGGGAGCAAGGACATCCTCTGAAAGCTGTGCCAAAGACTGAGGGACACAGAAGTAGAGGCCCAGGAACCCTGGTGCTCCCATCACCTAAGCGAAGAGGCCGTGAAGGGGCTGATGTGCTCTTCCCCAGGTGTGGAAAATGCAGGAAAGAGCAAGTGATCCTGAGGTCAGGCCTGGTGGGAAAGGGAGCAACACACACCTGGTCGTTCTGTTAGGGCAGGTACATGACCTTGCTTACTATGTAATGTTACTATTTATTAATGTTAGCTGCTTTAGTGGCCAGTTATTTTTGGTTAAAATGAAGGGAAGTCGATCAATATATATATTTTTTAAAATTTACAAAACACTTTTAAAGCACTTAGGGTCTGGCCCTGTCCTGAGCACTTTATAAGGTGTTGGCCAGGTCACCCTCATAACTTTATCAGGAGGGTACTATTGTACCTATCTATGACATATAAGGAAACTGAGCCACAGGGAGGCAAAGCCACCTGCAAAGCTCACACCAGTAGTGAAAGGCAGGAACAGATTGCACACCCAGATTCTCAAGGTGATCCTTGGCTTGCACCCGCCCTTTAGTGAACACACTTCTGGGTGACACTGAGTGGCACCACCACACTGAATCATACCACCATTTCATTTCTCCCCTGCATTCCTGTTTTTTTTTTTTTTTTTTGGTTTTTTTTTTTTTTTGTGGTATGCGGGCCTCTGACTGTTGTGGCCTCTCCCGCTGCAGAGCACAGGCTCCGGACGTGCAGGCTCAGCGGCCATGGCTCACGGGCCCAGCCACTCCGCGGCATGTGGGATCTTTCCGGACTGGGGCACGAACTCGTGTCCCCTGCATCGGCAGGCGGACTCTCAACCACTGTGCCACCAGGTAAGCCCCGGTAGGCACGATCTTACTTGTAGGCCATGGCTTCTTTTCCAACTTCAGGTGTGCCAGTTCTGCCATCACCGCCTTTGCCCTGGCCGCCGGGCTATCGGCCACCAAGGGCAGCCCCCAGGGACTCTCTGCAAGGGAGAAATGGAAAAGGGAAGTATGAATCTCAAGGTATAAACATCCTACGCATCCTTCTGTTTGCTGGGAGAGATAGTATGGAATGACAATGAGAGGCACGTTGAAAGGGAAGAGGGATGTGGGGCCTTTGCCGCAGGAGTGGCTGGAAACTCCCCCCAGCATCCAGGCACAAAGCCAGCAGGGCTGATTTCTGGGCCTTGGTGCCAGGCGTGGTTCCTGAGCTTTACAAGTATCGATTCGTGGTGTTTTCCCTGCATTCCTGTGAGGCAGGTCTTGATTGTTCCCACTTAGAGAGGAGGGAAACCAGGACTGGGCTTTGCTAGAGGTTCTCCATCCGGCTGCCCAACACTGCTTTGACAACCCTGCCATTGATATGGATTTAGTGGATTTGGGGGTAAGGGAGGGCTGGACACTGGTGGGCGTTGAAAACTCCCAGGTGATTCTCATGTGCTGCCCAGGTACTCCTGGCTCTACCTGGCTCTGCCCTGCCCGCCTGCTCAGCTGTACCAGCCCTGACCTCTCCCCTTGCAATATTACTCATTTGACAAACATCTATTGAGCACCTACTACAAGCCAGGCACTGAGCCAGGTGGGGGTGTGTGTGGGGACAGAGAGACAGACATAGCCCCCAGGGAGCTCAGGTCTGGCAGGGAAGGGGACAACTGAGCAATTAAACAAGCAGATCCAGTAAGGCCAGTGGGGGCTGACAAGTGTCAGGGAACAGAAGTACCAGGTGCCGGGGGCATCCTGGGGCAGGAGGGGTCTTGTAGGCTGAAACCTGGAGGAGACCTCACCAGTGTGAGTTACAAGGCAGTAGGGTGGGTGAGGAGCGAAGAAAATTTGGGGCTCGTGTGAGTCTAGTGTAGTTTCAGAACTTGCTGCATCAGCCTCACTTGGGGAAATGCAAATTCTTGGGCCCGAACCCTACTGAGTCAGAAGCTCTGGGGGTGGATCCTAGCTTTCTGTAGTTCAGCAAGCCCTCTGGGTGATTCTAAGGTTTGAGAACTGCTCTAGGCAAAAGCACTAGCACATGGGAATGCCTGGAATGAAAAAGAGTGTGGTGTGTTCAGGAAAACCAAGGTCAAGGGATGACTACAAATGCAAGAGATGAGTCTGGGGAGGAAAAAAAGGGCTAGATTGCCTTTTCGTGCCTCAGTTTCTCCTTGAGGCCAAATTGGGTCAGGTCCTATGGGCTAGAGTTCAAGGGCAAGGTCTGGGCCAGAGAAAGGGTGTGGCTGTGGACAGCATGGAGGGGACCCTGAATCCCTGGCTTAGATGAACCTGAGATGGAGTGCAGGAAGGGGGAGGCAGGGTAACGAGGGCACGCAGAGTCACATGAGGAGGAGGGTGGAAAGAGGAAGAGGGAGACCAGAAGTAGTCTCAGTGGTCATGGCCCTTGAAGTTCTATAGGACTGGCCTCTGCAGTCCCTCCCCTAGCCTGCCCTTGATGCTGCTCCTGTCTCGGTGCCAGCTCATTGCCCAGGCCAGATACCCAAGAGTACGGCCCTTACCCTGCTCTCACCCCCACTCCCCGGGCCCTAATTCCAGCTTTGCTGTAGTAACCAGCTTTGTAATCATTTATCTCTACTTAATCTGTCTCTCACAGTTTTGATCCCAAGGGCCACGGATTAGTTCTGCCATCACCTCTCACCCGGCCAGGACTCCCTGCCTCAGCTTTTACCTGAGGCAGCATGGGCTCCAGAGCCAGCCTGGAATCCAAATCCTAACAAGCCGTGAGACTCTGTGAGACCCTGGGTAGCCAGTTAACCTCTCTGAGCCTCAGTTTCCCTATCTTTACCATGGGAATAATAATTGAATCCTTGTCATAGGGTGCTGCTATGAGGCTTAGAACTCCTTGCTGCATGACTCATGATCATATCTGCCCCTTGAAATCCACTTCCTCATTCCCCACCTCCTGCAGGGAAAGCCCTGGCATCTAGGAGTGTTTGAGGGGGCTTGCTGGAGATGCCTAGCTACCTCCCTGCCATGTGCCATCTCTTTCCTACAGTTTGGCACACACCAGGGTCACCTTCCATTTCTTCCCTCCTCCTTGGCTTGGGGAACTGTCCCCCTGGGCCAGCCTTGACCATTCCCCTCACAAGGCTACAGGGTCTATGCACACACACCCATGACCATCCCTGCCATGCAGAACTGGAATCGCCTATGCACCCCTGTATCAGCCCTGGGAGGAGCTGTAAGAAGGATCCTCAGGGGCTGTGTGAACCTGAGAACCAGGACTGGTTACAGTCTTGGCCCAGAGACACAGTGTAACCAGTCCTGGTTTTCAGGTTCACAGCCCCACTCCCCTGGGGTCCCTGTTCCAGGGACACTGGCCAAACTCATCCCCATCCCTGGCTCCATTCTCTCCACTGATCTCCAGCCCAGACATCCAGGGTGATTCTCCTTCAAGTGTTTCCCATGGGGAGCTGAGGGCTGAATCCTCCTGGAGGTGCATCCTATTGCGTTCAGGAGCCTCAACTTGGAGGGAAAAAATAACCTCTTTATTTTCACTAACCTCTAGCTGAAGTTTGGCCTTTCTCTCATGCTGAATGGAGGCAACAAAGCTCAGCAGGATTTGCAGAACCTGTGCTTTGGTCCCTGATAGAAGCCACAGATGTTTTCGAATCACATGACAGTTGTTGCAGACACCTGGAAATATGCTTTACCCTCACTACTTCCAAATTCTGGGAATTGTTGCTATTTAATGCATTCTTTAATGTGCTAACTTAGAAGCACATATATTACATATCACAAACTTATACTTCTAGTTAAATTTTTTAGTAGCTTTATAAAAACATAATTGGGTTCCTTTGGAATCCTATGTATTTCATTTTATGTGTTAAAAACATTCTGAGACAGGGTCCAAGCACAAAAAAGCTAAGAACTCCGACTCTGGATCCCAGTGCTGCCACCTAGCGCCCGCTCTGGGCCCTATTTTAAATCTGTAAACTGTAAATTTTGTATGTTCTAGGAGCTGAAATGGCTTCTTGGACGTGAAGCCCTTAGAACAGAGCCTGGAATAAAGGACATCAGCTATTATTACTGCCATGATGGTGGACACTCCCCCCGCCTGTGCTAATAAACTTTCAGGCCTCTGTGCGGTCAGGGTGGGCGGTGCTCGGTGGGAGCGGTGGGGAATCCAAGGGAAGGTCCGGCCCTGCAGTTCTGCGTGCAGGATGGAAATGGCTAAAGGATGGAAATTCCCCGCTAGGTCAGAAAAATCTCTGTTGCTCCGCATCACCCGCCACCTCAACAAGGGGCTGCCCGGGCAACCCGAGAGAACCTCGCCAAGGAGCCAGGGAGACCTATAGCGATGGGCAGGTGCCTCGCCGAGCTAGCAGGCAGAGGCTGTGCAGGCGGCGCTCAGGTTCCTGCCTCCACGGAGCTTCCCCAGGGCCTTCCTGGAGGACCCAGCCCCGGGAGCCGAGCGCGAACGGCGTCCTCCAGAGAGGCCAAGGGACCCCCAGGAAGCTGTGGCGTCGGCTGGGTCCCGGGCGGGGGAGGGGGGTTACTGCCAGCCCCCGCGCCCCGCCAGCCCCCCGGGGTCCCCACCCTCCTGACTGCTCAGTCCGATCAGGGTTCTGAAATGGGAGGCGGCAAAACAGGGGCCCTGCCTAGCCCGGGGCTCAGAGACCCCTGAGATCTTGGATCAGCTCTCCAATTCACCATCCGGCCCCCTCCCCCAAACCCGGAATAGCTTCCAAGCGTTCTTGGCTGATCTCTCCCTAGCGCCGCCACAGGCGCGAGGCTGGGGGACGATTGGGGGTCCGCCCCGGCTCCCACACCTCTCCGCCCGGTTACCTGCTGCGCCCTCCCGCACAAGTTCCAACAGCAGCAGCAGCAGCAGCGGTGGTGGCGGCGGCGACCGCCGGTCCCGCGCACTCCCGGGACTCTGCGGCCACCTGATCGGCAGCCTCACGCGCTGCCCCAGGGTGCCGGTCCCGGTGGAGTCCGTCTTCATCTGTGGGGCAGGGGCCTCGTGCCAACGCCGGCCGCCGGCCGACCGTAGGACGCGTCCCTCGCGGGGGTCCGGGCGGGAGAGCGCTCAGTGCCCCCAGGGCCGCGGCAGCTGCGACCCCGCCCTGGCTCAGGTTCAGGCTCCGGCCGGGCTCTGGCTGCGGCTCCACCGCACGCCCCCTGGGGCCCGCCCGCAGGTCCTTGATGGCGCCCTCTGGTGGGTTCGGGAAAAGAAAACATGAAAAAAAACCAATCGTTTGTGATAATTATGAAATACAGCACATATGCTTCTTCACTGCCTTACGAAACGAGACCACGAGACCAGGCAGTGAAGCTCAAGTTACAGCCATTTGGAAAGTCGGGCGGTGTCTGAGACAACTGCCATGTGATTCGAAAACACCTGTGGTTTCTGTTGGGACCGAGGCAACGGTCCTGCTAACACCACTGAGCTTTGCTACCTCTACTCATCACGGGATGAATGGCTAAATTTCAGCTAGAAGTTAGTGAAAATAGAGGTTATTTTCCCCATCTGGGTTCACAGACCCCCTGAATTCTGACCAGGGATTCCCATGTTCAGGATAATAGTTTTCAGCTGGGCCTTTTCTGATATTTGAAAATTCATAGGAAGAGCTTTGGTGAGCCTGATTGGGGCAAGTGAGGGGAGCAATTTACACAACAGAGGGAAAGGCCAGAAGTACAGCTTTGCGCTGTCTCGGGGCCACCACACACATGGTGTCCTGCCAGGCCAACAAGAGAGGAGAAGCCGGATTGTAACGATCTGAGTCTAAAACACAACGTTTGTTGAGTTTTAATATTGTCAAAAGAACACAAGGAGGGGAAAGAATAGAGGAAGATGGGCATCAGAAAAATCTAGTTAACCGAGGGACTTCCCTGGTGGCACAGTGGTGAAGAATTCGCCTGCCAATGCCGGGAACACGGGTTCGAGCCCTGGTCCAGGAAGATCCCATATGCTGCGGAGCAAGTAACTAAGCCCGTGCGCCACAACTACTGAGCCTGTGAGCCACAGCTACTGAGACCACGTGCCACAACTACTGAAGCCCGGGCACCTAGAGCCCGTGCTCTGCAACAAGACACCACAATAAGCCCACGCACTGCAATGAAGAGTAGCCCCCACTTGCCACAACTAGAGAAAGCCCGCACACAGCAACGAAGACCCAATGCAGCCAAAAATAAATAAATAAAAATAAATAAATTTATAAGAAAACAATTCTCACCCCTCACAACCTTTGGGTAAGCTTCATCTACCAATAAGGTCTTCACTGCTCTGGCCTTTGAGGGGAGGAAGGAGAAAGGAAGGTGGTAAACAGGCCTCCTTCTGTGGGGGAGGGCTGGCTACCATCACCTAAGAGGACGAAGGAACCACAAAGTTCTCTGAGCTGGAGCCCTTGCCCTCTCTCACACTTCCCCCACCTTCCAAGGTCTGCTTAGCTCACCTTCAGAGAAAGACATGGCAAGAGAAGAAATACTAAAAGTTGTCCAGGTCCACAGTCAGGAGGGACACTGGGGCGTGTGTGGTGTGAAAGGAGAGAGGAGTTGAAGTGGATGAGGGCTCCTGGCCAGTGAGGATGTGAAGCTAAAGTGACCATGGTCCTGTCAACCTTATCCTGAGAAACCTGCCTTATGGCAGCAAACCCATGAAGAGGGTGTTAATGGAGGGGAAGAGAGAGCTACAGGGGGGATGTGGGGTGCTGGAGCTTCCTGCCAGGGAGTCTTCCCATCCACACCTTGGACCAGGAGGAGACACACGGGGTACCTAGCTTTTTTTTTTTTTTTTTTTTGCGGTATGTGGGCCTCTCACTGTTGTGGTCTCTCCCGTTGTGGAGCACAGGCTCCAGATGCACAGGCACAGCGGCCATGGCTCACGGGCCTAGCTGCTCCGCGGCATGTGGGATCTTCCCGGACCGGGGCACGAACCCGTGTCCCCTGCATCGGCAGGTGGACTCTCAACCACTGCGCCACCAGGGAAGTCCGGGTACCCAGCTTTGATCAAAGGTACCCAGCCTTTGATCCCTTCCAGGATGAGAGGGTGCATTCCCTGTCCCTGTCCCCCTCCTGGTTTCTGGGGACAAACCCCAAGCAGCGAATACTTGCACCCCAGGACTTCTGCTCTGGGAACCCAGAGCACCTGGGTTTTCACACTCACCAGCACCCTCCCCTTGGAGACCCAGATTTCTGTGAGTTGAGGACCCCCTTTACACCTGCTTGAAACGCCTCACCCGGGTAGCCTCTACTGCTGGTAAAATGACTCTTCTATACATCAGATCTTTGAAGTTCTGGAAATTCACTAACCACAGAGGTAAACTGTAATCTACCGAGAGTATAGCAAAGAGTTTTGCTTAGAAGATGTTAAAAAAAGACAAGGAAATGAAGGAAGGCTGATTAGCTGAGATGACACACATTTGAGAGTGCAGGGTGCAGAGCAGGTGTTCCATCATGTTTGGAGCTGTTTTTTGTTTTGTTTGTTTTTGTTTTTGTTTTTTTTTTGCGGTATGTGGGCCTCTCATTGTTGTGGCCTCTCCCGTTGCGAAGCACAGGCTCCAGACGCGCAGGCTCAGCAGCCATGGCTCACGGGCCCAGCCGCTCCGCGGCATGTGGGATCTTCCCAGACCGGGGCACAAACCCGTGTCCCCTGCATCGGCAGGCGGACTCTCAACCACTGCGCCACCAGGGAAGCCCTTTTGTTTGTTTTTAATTGGGGTATAGTTGCTTTACAATGTTGTGTTAGCTTCTGTCGTACAACAAAGTGAATCAGCTATATGTATACATATATCCCCTCCCTGTTGGACCTCCCTCCCACCCCCCCTTACAAGTCCCAGGACAAGACCTGAGTTAAGGCTGCTCTATGCCACCTGCCTCCAGCAACAGGACGGGAAATGGAGGAGGGTCTGGGACTCACATTGGAGGAGGCAGGTTGAGAGACGCAGCATGGAGCCCAGCTGGGTTAGCAAAATGCACCATGTTTCTGTTCTTCCAGTCAAGACGGCATTTTGTAAACAGAAACATCTAGTCCATAAGTGAGACAAGGGGGTGCGTTTGCACCTCCGGGGCAGGTCCTGGCAGCACCTCTCAACTTGCTCTCCAATCCATTGAGTTCTGGTCACCCAGAGCCACAGCCTCATTTTGAAAGGAGACACAAGAGAAAGACAGTTCCTCACAGCCTCTCTTGTACACTCACACTGGCACTCAGGTAAACTCAGGTGAGTGCCTGTACACTCGAGGGGGAGGAAGATGCCCCCAGAGAGCCCCTGTGTCCTGCTACATCCATTGACAATAATGACGTCACTTTACCTGTGAATGGTGTTTCGCACCTTACTGAACACTTTCAAAATTTCATGTGGTCCTTGTACCAGTGTGGAGGTGCATGCAATTTACCCGCGTTTTCCAAATGAAGAGATAAAGATGTAGACAGGTGCTGCTAGATGTGGAATCAGGACTCATGTGCCATGGGCTCTTGCTCAACGTTAATTTCAAAATTAATTAATTTTCAGCCCTTCCTGTAGGAGGACAGCCTCTGTCCAGGAGATGGTAAAGCCCTAGGGTGGGCACTGGGATGTTCTCAGCCTAGTATCCCCAGAAGACAGGCACGGGGTAGTGCTTCCACCTTTGCTGAATGAGGTGTTGATATTGTGGATGCATAGTCTCTAATCACGGGAGAAGCAGTGGGCAGCACAGCTTGGCCATCAGCTCTACTGGGCACCGCTTAAACACTGATGGTCCCAAACCCTGCTGTTATACCTGGTGGGACCATGGACATGGTGAGCTGCTGGGATGAGAGGCTGGAGGGACAGGTACCTGTCTGACCCATGGGCTTGCTCTGGTCCTTTAGGAACCTCTTCAGGAGGTAGACACACTCATGCCCCAGACCAGACTTCCTTTGCTTTTCAATGGCCACATTGCCTCCCAGTTGCACTTGGTGTTGAGGGTGACATGATGGCAGCCATCAGTCTCTAAGTGATGTAGTCCTGCACATCAGAGCAAACTGACAAAACCCTTGGACGCTGCCATCAGCCGGGACCTTGAATCTGGCCATGAGCTGGAGAACGTGAACCCTGGAAGGCCCCAGCCTCATCAAGGGTGCTCTGGGGTGGGAGGTGGGGGGCAGGTGAGAACCCAGGGGTCACGCAGGCTGCCTCACACACTGGTTTTCTGCTCAAAGCCTGAGGACCCTTTCAGGTACGAACGAACTTATTTACAACTCAGAAGTAGAGGCATGATGTAGAAAACAAACTTATGGTTACCAGGGGATAAGGGGTGGGGGAGGGATAAATTGGGAGATTGGGACTGACATATATACACTACTATATATAAAATAGATAACTAGGGCTTCCCTGGTGGCGCAGTGGTTGAGAGTCTGCCTGCCGATGCAGGGGACACGGGTTCGTGCCCCGGTCCAGGAAGATGCCGCGGAGTGGCTGGGCCCGTGAGCCATAGCCCCTGAGCCTGCGCGTCCGGAGCCTGTGCTCCGCAATGGGAGAGGCGACAACAGAGAGGCCCGCGTACCGCAAAAAAAAAAAAAAAAAAAAAAAAAAAAGATAACTAATAAAACCCTGCTGTATAGCACAGGGAATTCCACTCAATACTCTGTAATGGCCTATATGGGAAAAGAATCTGGAAAAAAAAAATAAAGAGTGGATATATGTATATGTATAACTGATTCACTTTGCTGTACACTGGAAACTAACACAACACTGTAAATCAACTATACTCCAATAAATATTAAAAAAACAAAAATGATGCATATTCAAACACATTGTCACTATTAAAATTTTATTATTGAGAATATTTACTATTTGAAAAGGTTTTATGTATACTTAATATGCAAAATAAATGTTAAAATGTAAAAAAAAAAATGCCTGAGGACCCTTTCAAAACGTGCAGTTTGTATTTGTGCTTTTCGGGGACATTGAAAGTGGCTGACTGGAAGCCCTCTGAGTCTGTTTTATGATCCTCCCCTCTACACAGTGCTTTTAGGTGAATTGCCCATTTTTCAGGGTTGCTCCCCCCACCCCAACCTTGACAGCCTATCCCTCCCCAGGTTACTGGAACTGGCCAGCCAAGCAGGGGCTGCATTGCTGCCCCCTGACCTGCTGGGTGAGGTGAGAGGCCCTGGACCTCAGGCCTGGGGTCTCTGCAGCGGGATGCTGTGCTGCCTCCTGAATCACTCACCTTGGTTGTCACTGAAGTAGCCCATCATGGCATGCAGGTAGTCCTGGAACAAGCACTGCCGGCCCAGCACCCAGGTCAATTCTACTCCCAGGAGGCTCCCTCCTGTCTCAGAACCATGGCATCAAGGACTCCACGTTCCGATGCTCAGTGTCAGACTAAGTGACCCTCTGGTCCTCCAGGCACATGAAGGCAATGTACCCATGTGCTGGGCTGAGCCTCTGATGCCACATGTGGAAGAACAACAGAGAGTGGAACACTGGGAAGGGCAGAGGGTCCCATCTCTAGGTCACAAGTGACCTGAGTTGTTCTGACATCACTGGTTCAAGCCCTCTGCATGATCCCCACTCTAGAGATGAGGACACAGAGGCAAAGAGAGGCCCCTGCTCATGATCACAGAGCTGGGAAGCAGTAGTGCTGGCTTAGAAGCCAGACCATGAGGTTTCAGAGCACACAGAGGATCCCTGCAAATCTGGAGGGAAACCGCAGTGATTTTGCCACCGCACTCCCACCCCTCAAGGACTCAGAAGCCCTGGGGTCCAGCCCCGGGTTGGTCCTTGCTAACTGTGTAACTTGGAGAACAGTCTCTGAAATACTAAATCTCTTTTCTTTTTGAGGCAGGTGGGTGGGCAGTGACTTGGGTGAAGGGCTGGCTGGGGACCGGAAGAGGTGGGTATACACAGCTGCACAATGGGAGTTGTGTCACTAGCAGCAGAGCTGGGCTCTGGGGCTTCCCCAGGAACTAGGAGTCCTGGGGAATCACACGGGACTCCATATCCCTCTACATCTTGCTGCACCTAAAATCCGGTAAGAAGGAAAGGAGACAGGGAGGGGAACAAAAGCCACACTAGGAGGGTTTGGACAAGGGGAAGCAGAGGACAGGGGCCTATCCAGGTTCCTTCCTCTAGAGATGGCCCCTTCTCGGAGGTCACCATCTAGTCTTGAACTGATTTCAGCTGCTCAATCCTCCACCTCCCAGTGTGGGCAGTGCTGTCAACCCTCAGGACGTGATGAAATAGAGGTAGCCCGGGAAACCTAACTGAGGTGAGTTATACTTGGGAGGAGAAGGAGGGTCAGGGAATAGCCAGGCTCCTTTAGAAATGCATTCTAGGGGGCCCCCTTCCAGGGCCCAAGAGTGGGCTGTTGTCTAACACTCGGAAATGAATTGCCTGAGGAGATACACGTACTGACAAAGCAAAAGACTTTATTAGGAAGTGGCACCTGGGTTGAGAGCAGCAGGGTAGGGGAACCCAGGAGAACTGCTCTGCCATGTGGCTTACAGTCTTGGGTTGTGTGGTAATGGGGTTAGTTTTTGGATTGTCTCTGGACAATCATCTTGCTTGCCCATATTTAGTTTGACTCAGGGTCCTTCCTGGTGGCACACATCTCTCAGCCAAGATGGATTCCAGTGAGGAGGATTCTGGGAGGTTGGTAAGACACAGGGACTGGTGTCTCCTCCCTCCTTACACCCATCACCCAGGTTGCATAACTACCACATTTACTTCATCCTGATGCCGAAAACTTGGCCTCTGTACACCAGTGCTGAATCGAATCTCAGAGACAGAGTTTTGGGTGAAGTAGAAAAGAATAGCCTTATTGCTTTGCCAGGCAAAGGGGGACACACAGGCTCATGTCCCTCAAAACTGTGTGTCAACCTGGGAGGATCTGGTGAGGAGTTTTTATAGCAATGGTTCAAGTGTGGAGTTGCTGATAAGATTAAGGTGTATGCAGGGCCTGCACTCCTTTAATCTGGTCTCAGGTAATCTCTTGAGAAGCTTCTGTGGTTCTTGAGGTTGTCAAACTGTGACCTCTCTGGAGTGAAGAATGCTTCATCAAGTAGTTAACATCTTCCATTTGGTGGGGGTTTTAGTTTGGCAAAACAGATTAAAGATATTGTTATGTATAGCCCTTGATGGGGAATGAGGACCCTGCCCCAAGGCTGCACTGTTGTTTCTTGACTGCTCCTCCCTTGTCTCAGCATCCCCTGTGTTCTCTGATTAACAACTGTTTGAACCTGCCCTTTGAAACTCAGGAAAGGTCATGGAGGCTGCATGGAGCCTATTTCCTACAAACAAGAAATGGGGAACACAGAATGGCTTTTATGCCCAGGAGCCCCTCAGGGTCCTGCTTGGTTACAGGACCTTGTCACATTAAACAAAATTAACAGTTATCCTTCGTATTGCTTAATGCCAGATGCATAATTTAATTTTCATAATGGATGTAAATATGTCTTTTTTATAAAAGCATTTATTTATTTATAAATTTATACAATTTTTGAAGGTCACACACCATTTACACTTATTACAAAATATTGGCTATATTCCGTGTTGTACAATACATCCTTGCAGCCCTTCTTACACCCAGTATTTTGTACCTCCCATAAATATGTCTTTTAGAGCAAGGTTTTGGAATCAGGATGTAAATAAGGCCCATTCAGACTGCTTCTGTATGTACCCCCATGCTGAAACTGAGCAGGGTCCTGTGGGGCTCTCCTGGGCACAAAAGCCTTTCCAGGTCCCCCATTTCTTATTTTCGGGAAAGGACTTAAGCATCCTAGACCTTTCCTGAGTTCCAAAGGGCAGATTCAAACAGCTACTGATCAGGGAAACAGGGAATGCCGAAACAAAGGCATTTGCAGAACAGTCAAGAGATTGTAGTGTAGTGATTAAAGCAGGATCCTGGTTCCTCCTCACGGAACATACATAACAGGGCTTCCCTGCTAGCACAGTGGTTAAGAATATGCCTGCCAATGCAGGGGACACAGTTTTGAGTCCTGGTCTGGGAAGATACCACATGTCACGGAGCAACTAAGCCTTTGCACCACAACTACAGAGCCTGCACTCTAGAGCCCGCGAGCCACAACTACTGAAGCCTGCATGCCTAGGGCCCGTGCTCCGCAACAAGAGAAGCCACCACAACGAGAATTCCGCTCACCGCAACGAAGGGTAACCCCCGCTTGCCACAACTAGAGAAAGCCCATGTGCAGCAATGAAGACCCAGTGCAGCCAAAAAAAAAAAAAAAAAAGGAATATACATAACAGTATCTTTGAGTTCTTCTTCAGGAACTAAAGCCCCCACCCAGTTGGAGGATGGTAACTTCAGGCTGAGCACAAGATTCCTGGAAAACCGCCCTCTTACCTCACCACCAACCAATCAGAAGAAACAACCCTGCAGCCCTCACCCCGAATTTTACCTATAAAACCTTCTCCCCCCAAACCATCAGGGAGTTCAGGGTTTTTTAGAGCATGAGCCACCCATTCTCCTTGCATGGTCCTGCAATAAACCTTTCTCTGCTCCAAACTCCGATGTTTCAGTTTGTTTAGCCTCACTGTGCATCGGGCACATGAACTTGTGTTCAGTAACAATACTAGGCATTCCTTTTCTTGGTATTTTCTTCTCATGGAAATGAGCTCTAGAGTCTACTTTTGCTTTCTGTTTCCTAATAATCATTGTAATTGAAAGAGACCGAATTTGCTTGCTATTTATCAGATGCTGTTTACAACTTACATGGGACAACATTCTTGCCCCTGGAAATGCTGAGGATAGAACTTGGGGTGTTTCCCTTGTTGACTGTGTAGACTGAAAAAATACGTGCAACCTAAAAGTTGAGAGTTATGTTTTATTCGGTGGAAATTTTTAGGACTTAAGCCCATGAGGCAGCATTTCATATAACCCTGAGAGGACTGCTCTGAGGAAGTGAGGCAGGGGGTGGGGGAGCCATGTCATATAGAAGTTTTGCAACAAAGGGCAGGTGGTCTGAACATCAAAAGATTATTGTAAATTAGAGAAAACCAGATATCCCAAGTTAAGGAATTTAGTGCTTTTCTATGTATGGGAAGATGCAAGAGTCTGGGCTCACTGAAATCATTCCTTTGATATGCACCTCAGCCATCTGGGGCCAATATCCTGTGTTTTCACATGCTGAGTTTCCTCAGGGCTCACTGTGGGGAGTGGCTGCAGTCTGATGGCTGCTAGGTGGCAGGTATTCTTCCCTTCCTGAGTTCCTTCAGGGCTCACCAGCTCACCATCCATGGTGGCTGCATTTGTTGATGACAGTGACATCCTTTGTTTACTGATATGGCAGGAACTATTCTATTTCTCAACTGAAAAATATTGCACAACATAAAGTTGGGAGTTACGTTTTAATCATTGGCCTTATTGAGGATGAGAGCCTGGAAACAGCCTCTCAGATAGCTCTGAGGGATAAACTGTTCCAAGGAGGTAAGGCAGGAGCCAGCATATATAGGAGTTTTTGCTAAAAAAAAAAGCGTGTAGTCATACATCGAAAGATTACTGCTAGGGCTTCACTGGTGGCACAGTGGTTGAGAGTCTGCCTGCCGATGCAGGGGGCGCGGGTTCGCGCCCGGGTCTGGGAGGATCCCACATGCCGCGGAGCGGCTGGGCCCGTGAGCCATGTCTGCTGAGCCTGTGCGTCCGGAGCCTGTGCTCCGCAACGGTAGAGGCCACAACAGTGAGAGGCCCGCGTACCGCAAAAAAAAAAAAAAAAAAAAAAAAAAAAGATTACTGCTAATCACAAAAAAACTAGACATCTCAAGTTAGTGATTTTAGTGCTTTTCTATTATCCACTGGAAAAAAATGCACCATGTGAGAATTGCAAGTTAAGTTTTATTTGGGGCAAAATGAGGAGTATAGCCCAGGAGACAGCGTTCCAGATAGCTCTGAGAAACTGCTCCAAAAGTATTATATATGATTTTGGTGAAGGGGGGTATGTACACGCAAACACACATTTTGGCAGAGCCTTGCTGCTAGTCACGAGGAGCAGATGCCACCATTAATGATTTTAATGCTTTTCTAGATATGAGAAGATGCAATAATCTGGCTCATAAAATCTTCTCCTGGGAATTCCCTGGTTGGGGAACTAAGATTCCCCAAGCCATGTGGCATGGCCAAAAAAAGAAAAAAAAAGGGAAAAAAGTCTTCTCCTGAAAATATCTAACCATCTAAAAGCCTGAGGCTTCCCTGGTGGCGCAGTGGTTAAGAATCCACCTGCCAATGCAGGGAACACGGGTTCGAGCTCTGGTCTGGGAAGATCTCACATGCCGCGGAGTAACTAAGCGTGTGCGCCACAACTACTGAGACTGCAAGTCACAACTACTGAGCCCACGAGCCTAGAGCCCGTGCTCCGCAACAAGAGAAGCCATTGCAATGAGAAACCTGCACACCGCAAAGAAGAGTAGCCCCTGCTCGCCACGACTAGAGAAAGCCCGTGTGCAGCAACGAAGACCAATGCAGCCAAAAAAATAAAAAAATAAAAGCCTGTTTGCCAGTTTTTCCCAGAGCACAGAGTGCCTCACTCCTGATCTCCACCCTGAACTCGTTTCAGGGTGTGTTGAAGGTTAGCGGCTGCAGTGGCTAGTGACTTAATCCTTGTAGAGGCAGATGGCAAGTGCCAGTTTTTAGTTGGCACTATGTACTGGAAAGAGATGATGCAAGAGCTTGGGCTTATTGAAGTCATTCCTTTGATATGCATCTTAATTATCTAGGATCAGTATCGTGTATTTCTCCATCCTGAATTCCCCTCAGGGTGCAGCTGCAGTGGCTGGTGGCTTTAAGGTCCCAACATCCTTTGTTTACTGAAATCGCAGGTGACATTCTTCGTCAGCGCCCTCATGTGAGAAGAGGATATTGATTCAGACCAGGTCTCCTGGGTTCTGTGGCTCCAGCAGATTTAGGAACCCCCTGAGATTGTGTGAAATGTTGAGTGTGTGCTTTTTTGGGTTGGTGGCAGTGGTGGGTGGGGGATGTTCTTAAAGATTTAATAAAATTCTTTAACAAAGACCATTTGACTAAGGAAAGGTAAGTGACAACTGGCTTAGAAGGGCACTCCGCCAAATCCTTTCAAATGAAACAATTCTGAGATTCCACTGCCAAAGGAGAGGGAAAGAAAGGGAGCACAGAAGTGGGAGAAGAAGGCTGGTAAGGACAGAGACAAAGACTGAGCAAAGAGAGAGAGTTATGGGGAAGGCAGATTCCATGATGGGCAAAGGTAAAAACCTGCTTTTAATGTCAAGCCCCCTTGCACCCTGCCTGTGTTTTCAGTGCAAACCCAAGCGGAGACCTCAGTGGGTAAAAACCAGCCCCAGGGCCAAGGTCTGGGCAGGATCATTCAGAATTGGCCCAGTTGGAACCACACTGTCCAAAGAAGGCCAAAGCCAAACTGATCATGCATCATCAATTACCAGGCAGATTACTCCTATTAACTTTGCATTAGTGAAGTGTAAACACCTCATCAGTTTTCATGTTGGATTGGTCCTAACAGTTTAGAAAAAAAGAAATTGTAATTCAAGTTTGTTAATTTACTTATTTACATGAATACTCGTTAGGTCAGCTGGCCAGTTAGTCTGCCAAGTAAGCGAGCATGAAATGAGCCATTACACATTTTGAGCCATTACACATTTTGGCTCTGATACAGCAGTCTGACACCTCAACTGTCATAGAACTTAACTTTTAAAAAATTATTTATTTATTTATTATTTTTGGCTGCATTCTGTCTTTGTTGCTGTGCACGGGCCTTCTCTAGTTGCGGTGAGCGGGGTCTACTCTTCTTCGTTGCGGTGTGCGGGATTCTCACTGCAGTGGTTTCTATTGTTGTGGAGCACGGGCTCTAGGCGCGCAGGCTTCTGTAGCTGTGGCGTGCAGGCTTCAGTAGTTGTGGCTCATGGGCTCTAGAGCACAGGCTCAGTAGTTGAGGTACATGGGCTTAGTTGCTCCGCGGCATGTGGGATCTTCCCAGACCAGGGCTCGAACCCGTGTCCCCTGCATTGGCAGGTGGATTCTTAACCACTGAGCCACCAGGGAAGTCCTGGGACTTTGAGAATTTTATTAAATCTTTAGGCAGCATCCCCCACCCCCACCCACCCCCACCCCCACCCCCACCCAAAAAAAGGCCACACTCAACATTTCACACACAATCATAGAGGGTTCCTAAATCTGCTGAAGCCACAGAACCCAGGAGATCTGGTCTGAATCCATTTTCTGTTTTTCTCACATGAGGGTGTAGACAAAGAATGTCACCTGCGATTTCAGTAAACAAAGGATGTTGGGGCCTTAAAGCCATCAGCCACTGCAGCTGCACCCTAAGGGGAATTCAGGATGGAGAAAAATGGGATAATGGCCCTAGACAGTTAAGATGCATATCAAAAGAATGATTTCAATAAGCCCAGACTCTTGCATGTGCCCTTACATAGAAAAGCACTAAACTTATTAACTTGAGCTGTCTGCAGTTTTTGTGTGATTAGCGGTAATCTTTTGATGTTCGACTAATGTTGTTTTTTTTCCACAAAATCTCCTATATATCCTGGCTCCTCCCTTACCCCTTTGGAACTGTTCCTCAGAGCTATCAGAGAGGCTGTTTCCTGGCTATTAGTCCTCAGTAAGACCACCAAATAAAAGATAATTCTTCACTTTTAGGTTGTGCAATTTTTGTTCAGTCAACAAGGGAAACATCCCAAATTCTATGTGTGGCATTTCCAGGGACAAGAATGTTGTCCTCTAAGTTATAAACAGCATGTGAGTAAATAACAAGCAAATGCAGTGTCCTTCAACTACAATGATTATTAGAAAACAGAAAGCACAAGTGGACTCTAGAGCTCATTTCTACAAGAAGGAAATACCACGAGAATGCATCCCTGGCATGGGGAGAGGTACAGACAGAAAGGGGACTGAGTGGGCCTTATTTAGATGCCAAATCCAAAAACTAGCACTAAAAAGATATACTTACATCCATCATGGAGATTTAATCATGCACCAGGCATTAAGCACTACCAAGGATTACTGTTAATATTGTTGGATGTGACAAGGTCCTGAAATTCTGTAAGAAAATGCCCATGTTTTTTAGAAATTCCTTCCTGAGTTATGTAGGTGTGGAATGGCAAGTTGTCTAGGATTTGCTTTGGGATTAAGTTCAGCAATGAAATGGACAGAGATGAAGCAAATGTTGTAGCTATGCAACTGGGTGGTGGATGTAAGGAGAGGTCTGTATATTCTTCTTTCTACTTTAATGTTTGTTTGAAATGTTTCTAAAAACAAATGCTTTTGACAAGCAAATGTAGTTTTTAGGAAGGCAGGCCTAGGGCAAATACACAAGTGACTTTTATTTCAAGTGGTAATAGGTTGTTATTTTTCTGCCTCCAGTGCTTCCAGCTGCTCAAAGTATGCACTTAACCCTCTTCAGGAGGTGTGGTCCGCATTCCCTCCCCCACCAGTCTTATATTTATCCCTCAGTGCCCAGGGGTCCTGCAGCCAGTAGAGCAGGCTCTGGGCCTGGCCTCAGCACAGGGCTGAGAAGTGTAGTGGCCTGGTTTCCTCTCAGATGACCCATCATCTTGTCCATAACCACAACAGAACCTGTGGGTGAGTGACAGTGGTGTAGTAGGATCAGGTCTGCACGTCACCCACATTCCACAGCAACCCCGCTACCAGTAAATAACGACTTCTGAACTAGAGGATGGTAAGACCAACCTTGTGTTTGTGTATGTAACATTGTGCCACTTATATTACCAGAATGTAGGTTCTTGTCTCGTTGAAGAAAGAATTCAGAGACAGGACACGGAGGCCAAGAAAGCGAAGTGAGGATTTATTAAGCTATAATACACTCTCAGAAAGGAGAGCAAGCAGGCTCATGTGAGTAGCTGCCCTGAGTTCCTTTGGCAAACTGGTTAAAAATGTTTGGGTGGAATATTCACTGGGGAGGGAGGGGCATATTTCCTGATTATTTATCCCAGCTACACCTTCCTGAGGGGAGGAGGGATTTTTGTTCTTATTTGTCTTGATTAGAAGTGTCACGGCCTTGGTGCATGATGGGAACTTCTTATCTGCAAGCCCTGTTGGTTGCTTGGACTGAGGTGACCAGGCACTGGAGCCTACTGGCTTTTGGGGGAGCTCAAGCCAATGACTACTCCCTGATACCTCCACCACCAGTGTCCTCATCCTTAGAGTGAGCTGCAGCCACCTCCAACCTCCCCAGTAAACCCTGCAAGAATAGCAGGTAGGTCTGGTCCAGGCTCCTGTGAAGTTACTGATTATTCCCTGGGTCCCAGTATGCATGAGACCTTGTGTGTACCATCCAAGAGCAGAGTCTCTGTTTTAATTTTATTGTATTTGAGCAAAATACATTTTATTGTAATGTAGAAGTGTCTTCCAGTGTCTTAATTTTATTGTAACGAGCAAAAAGTTACATTCCAATACCAGAGATTCTCACCTTTTGCCACCATTCTTTGTCTGCCTCTAGGACCCTGTCACGACAGATGTATGGTTTTCTGTCAGTCCAGAGGTTTCTGCTTTTCTTTGTCTGCCCAAGAACCCCCGTCATTCAAAAGATGTATGGTTTCCTGCCACTCCATCCATGACCCCCCTTTTCTCTGCTCATATCTAGCTATCTGCCTGCTCTAACTCTTAGAAAGCACTTGCTTACACACTTGCTGCAGTCCCTACACCAGCTGCTACCTCTATTGTACCTGCAAATCAAAGCAGAAACCAGCAGGCTGCAGACTCTCAACACAAGCAAGGAGGATGCTGCTTTTCCTGCTTTGCCTCGTTTACACCACCACCTGGAAGACACGACAGAGGGTCCAGGAAGTCCCAGTGGAAATAAGGGGTCTTGTATGGACCAGAGTACTGCCTCCCCTACTCCATTCTGGGCTCCAGGTTCCTGGGATCCGGGACCTTGGGACCTAGCACCTTACTCCCAAGGACTTGGGAGGAAATTCACTCATGAGCAAAGCTGGTAGGAACAGAAAAACCTCTATATGGCTGAAGAATTAACAGAGCCAGAGAAACTGCTTAGACTCCTCAGTTTGTTAGCAAGCAAAAAATGAGGTGATGCTGAGCTGGGCAGGCACTCACCCATGGAAGAACTTGCAGAAGTCTGGCATTCCTGAGGAGAGAATCCAGTACATCACTGGAAGGAAAAGCAAAAGAAAAATACAAGTCTGGTTGCAGCAGAGATGATAAGAGAAAGTTTTCCTGTGCTGGCCTCCCCCAAGAAAACACTGAATGGAAATGATTTATCTGGTGAAGGTGACCGCTCCTGTAGGGGAAAAGAAAAGCAGTGAGTGAGTATCCAGCTTCTTCATCTGATCAGTCAGGGTCGGAGAAATCCATTTCTTTGCACCAGCACCTTTAGTACTAAGGTGGGAGTTCTAGTACTAAGGTGGGGATAAGAATTTAAGGTATTTTAAAGGGATTGTGCTGAGCAGGAAGTCATCCCATGAGCCTCTGGGAGTACCATCCCCAGGGATCTCCCTACCAGGCCCACTGGCAACCCAGATGGGCACGAATGCCAAACCCACACGTCCCCACTCTGCTACTGGCTCCTGTGTGCTCCCAAGTGCATCTGGGAGAACAAGTCCTGGTAGACAGGGAGTGGGGTCTGAAGACAGGATATGATGGTTGGCAAGAGGGACATCACAAACTTGTCTATAGTGCCACCTAGTGGAAAACAAAAGAGGGGTTTCACAAGCCAGCCTGGTGTATTGTAAGGACCAGAGAAAATATAAAAGCTTAAAATTTTGTCTACAAAGGGAAGCAAGAAGAGAGGAGCAAATAATCCTTCACAAGCACAGAAGAAAAACTGAGATAATATCAACACCATAGAACATAACACCACATCTGCTGAAGGCAAAGAGCAAAGAGTGAAGGTGATGTCTGCTACTTCAAATATGAAAGCAGCATTGCATAACTAATATGAAAATAACCACATAGGGAAATAATAGCATCAAAAAAGAAACTGATAATTCTCAAGTGTACAAACTCAAAGGCACAGAATATTGTGATCTAAGTGATAAAGAATTCAAAATAGCAGTTGTGAGAAACTCAGTGAGTCACATGAAAACTCAGAAAGACAACTCAATGAATTCAGGAATAAAATATATGAACTAAGTGGGTTATTTGCCAAAGAGATGGAAATTTAAAAAAAGAACCAAACAGATAGTCTGCAGCTGAAAAATTCAATGAATGATAAGAAGAATGCAATAGGGAGTATCTGCAGCAGGGCAGACAAGGTGGAAGAAAGAGTAAGTAACTTGGAGGATGGGAATTTTGAAATACACAGTTAGAAGAGAAGAAAGAAATATAATTTTAAAAGATCAAAGAAAGCCCATGTGGAGAGAAGGGACAAGATGGCAGAGTAGAGGCATCTTGAGCTCACTTCCTCTCATCAGAACACCAAAATCACAAATAACTGCTGAACAACCATTGATGAAAAAGACTGTAACCTACCAAAAATATATTTTACATCCAAAGACATAAAGAAGACACTACAATGAGATGGTAAGAAGGGAGCACTCACGATATAATGAAATCCTATACCCCTGGGTGGGTGACCCACAAACTGGTGAATAATTACATTGCAGAAGTTCTCCCACAAGTATGAGAGTTCTGAGCCCTATGTCAGGCTCCCAAGCTGGGGGTCTGACATTGTGAAGAGGAGCCACCAGAGCATTTGACTTAAAAGGTCAGTGGGGCTTGATTGCAGCAGCTCCATAGAACTGCGGAAAACAGAGACTCTGATCTTGGAGGGTACACACAAGGTCTCATGCATACTGGGACCCAGGGAATAATCAGTAACTTCACAGGAGCCTGGACCAGACCTACCTGCTATTCTTGCAGGGTTTACTGGGGAGGTTGGAGGTGGCTGCAGCTCACTCTAAGGATGAGGACACTGGTGGTGGAGGTATCAGGGAGTAGTCATTGGCTTGAGCTCCCCCAAAAGCCAGTAGGCTCCAGTGCCTGGTCACCTCAGTCCAAGCAACCAACAGGGCCCACACAGATCTGCCCATAATATAAACAGATGAAATGCTCCAAGCAAAAGACACAGACTGGCTGAATGGATACAAAAACAAAAACAAACAAACAAACAAAAACATATATGTTGTCTAAAGAGACCCAATTCAGATCTAGAGAAACATACAGATTGAAAATGAGTGGATGGAAAATGTTATTCCATGCAAATGGAAATCAAAAGAAAGCTGAAGTAGCAGTACTCATATCAGACAAAATAGATGTTAAAATAAAGACTGTTACAAGAGACAAAGAAGAACACAACAAAATGATCAATCCAGGAGAAGATTTTACAATTGTAATATATATACACCCAACATCGGAGCACCTCAATATATAAGGCAAATACTAACAGACATAAAAGGAGAAACTGAGAGTAAGACAATAATACTGGGAAACTTTAACACCCAACTTACATCAATGGACAGATCATCCACATGGAAAATCAATAAGGAAACACAGGTCTTAAATGACGTATTAAACCAGTTGGACTTTTACTTGATATTTATAGAGCATTCCATCCAAAAACATCGGAATATATATTCTTTTCAAGTACACATGGTACTTTCTCCAGGATAGATCACATGCTGGGCTACAAAGCAAGCTTCAGTAAATTTAAGAAAACTGAAATCATATCAAGCATCTTTTCCAACCACAACACTATGAAATTAGAAATCTACTGTAAGAAAAAAACTACAAAAACACAATCATATGGAGGCTAAACAATATGCTAATAAACAACCAATGGATAAGTGAAGTAATCAAAGAGGAAATTAAAAAATACCTACAGACAAATGACAATGAAAACACAATGATCCAAAACCTATGGGACAGAGCAAAAGCAATTCTAAGAGAGTAATATATAGTGATACAGGGCCTCCCTGGTGGCGCAGTGGTTGAGAGTCCGCCTGCCGATGCAGGGGATACGGGTTCGTGCCCCGGTCTGGGAGGATCCCATATGCCGCGGAGCGGCTGGGCCCGTGAGCCATGGCCGCTGGGCCTGTGCGTCCGGAGCCTGTGCTCCGCAACGGGAGAGGCCACAACAGTGAGAGGCCCGCGTACAGAAAAAAAAAAAAAAAAAAAAAGTAATATATAGTGATACAATCTTACCTCAGGAGACACGAGAAGTCTCAAACAACCTAACCTTACACCTAAAGCAACTAGAGAAAGAAGAACAAACAAAACCCAAAGTTAGTAAAAGGAAACAAATCATAAATATCACAACAGAAATAAATGAAATAGACTAACAATAAAATTAGAAATGAAAAAGAAGTTACAACAAACACCACAGAAATACAAAGGAGCAGAAGAGACAACTACAGCAAGTATATGCCAATAAAATGGACAACTTAGAAGAAATCAAGTTCTTAGAAAGCTACAACCTTCCAAGACTGAACCAGGAAGAAATACAAAATGTGAACAGACCAATCAAAAGTACTGAAATAGAAACTGTGATTAGAAAACATCCAACAAAGAAAAGTCCAGGACCAGATGGCTTCACAGATGAATTCCATCAAACATTTAGAGAAGAATTAAAACTTATCCTTCTGAAAATTTCCAAAAAATTGCAGAGGAAGGAACACTCCTAAGCTTATTCTACAAGGCCATAATCACCCTGATACCAAAACCAGTCAAAGATATCATAAAAAAAGAAAAGTACAGGCCAATACCCCTGATAAACATAGATGCAAAAATCCTCAACAAAATGCTAGCAAACCGAATCCAACAACACATTAAAAGCATCATGCACCATGATCAAGTGGAATTTTATCCCAGGGATGCAAAGATTCTTCAATATAGGCAAATCAATGAATGTGATACATCACATTAACATATTGTAATATAAAAACCATATGATCATCTCAGTAGATGCAGAAAAAGATTTTGACAAAATCCAACACCCATTTGTGATAAAAACTCTCCAGTAAGTGGACATAGAGGGAACCTACTTCGACGTAATAAAGGCCATATATGACAAACCCACAACAAACATTCACAATGGTGAAGAAGTGAAAGCACTTCCTCTAAGAGCAGGAATGAGAGAATGATGTCCATTCTTGCCACTTTTATTCAACATAGTTTGGAAGTTCTAGCCACAATAATCAGAAAAGAAAAAGAAATAAAAGAATATGAATTGGAAAAGAAGAAGTAAAACTGTCACTGTTTGCAGATGACATGACAGGATACGTAGAAAATCCTAAAGATGCTACCAGAAAACTGCTAGAGCTCATCAATGAATTTGGTAAAGTTGCAGAATACAAAATTAATACACAGAAATCTCTTGCATTCCTATACAGTAAAAATGAAAGATCAGAAAGAGAAACTAAGGAAACAATCCCATTTACCATGATATCAAAGAGAAAAAAATACCTAGGAATAAACCTACTTAAGGAGGCAAAAGACCTATACTCAGAAAACTACAAAATGCTGATGAAAGAAATCAAAGTTGACACAAACAGATTGAGAGATATACCATGTTCCTGGATTGGAAGAATCAATATTGTCAAAATGATTATACTACCCAAAGCAATCTATGGATTCAATGCAATCCCTATCAAGTTACCAAGGGAATTTTTTACCGAACTAGAACAAAAATCTTAAAATTTGTATGGAGACATAAAAGACCCCGAATATCAAAGCAATCTTGAGAAAGAAGAATGGAGCTGGAAGAATCAGGCTCCCTGACTTCGGACTATACAACAAAGCTACAGTAATCAAAACAGTATGGTACTGGCACAAAAACATTAATATAGATCAATGAAACATGATAGAAAGTCCAGAGATAAACCCACGCACCTATGGTCAACTAATCTATGACAAAGGAAGCAAGGATATACAATGAAGAAAAGACAGTCTCTTCAATAAGTGGTGCTGGGAAAACTGGACAGCTACATGTAAATGAATGCAATTAGAATATTCTCTATCACCATACACAAAAATAAACTCAAATGGATTAAAGACCTAAATGTAAGACCAGATACTATAAACACTTAGAGGAAGATATAGGCAGGACACTCTTTGACATAAATTGCAGCAAGATCTTATTTGACCCCCTTCTAGAGTAATGAAAATAAAATAAAAAATAAAAAATTCAACCTAATGAAAGTTAAGAGCTTTGGCACAGCAAAGGAAACCACAAACAAAACAAAAAGACAACCCACAAAAAGGGGGAAATATTTGAAAATGAAGTGACCCACAAGGGATTAATCTCCAAAATATACAAACAAGTCATGCAGCTCAATAAAAAAAAAAACACAATCAAAAAATGGTCTGAGATCTAAGTAGACATTTCTTCAAAGAAGACATACAGATGGGTAAAAGCTCATGAAAAGATGCTCAACCTCACTAATCATTAGAGAAATGCAAATTCAGACTACAATGAGGTAACACCTCACACTTGTCAGAATGGCCATCATAAAAAAATGTACAAACATTAAATGCTGGAGTGGGTGTGGAGAAAAGGGAACCCTCCTACACTGTTGGTGGGAATGTAAGTTGGTACACCCATTGTGGAGAACAGTATGGAGGTTCCTTAAAAAACTAAAAGTAGAAGTACCATATGATCCAGCAATCTGACTCCTGGGCATGTATGTGGAGAAAACCACAATTCGAAAAGATATATACACCCCAATGTTCATTGCAGCACTATTTACAATAGTCAAGACATGGAAGCAATCTAAATGTCCATCAACATAGGAATAGGTAAAGAATATATGCATGTATACAATGGAATATTAGTCAGCCAGAAAAAAGAAATAATGCCATTTGCAGCAACACGGATGGAGCTAGAGATTTTCATACTAAGTGATGTAAGTCAGAGACAGACAAATATCATGATATCACTTTGCTGTACACATGAAACTAGCAAAACATTGTAAATCAACTATACTCCAATAAAAATGTTTTAAAATTAAAAAAATAGTATGTGAGAAAATGTATTACATATTTTGACATTACCATACATAGAAAAAAATGTGATACATATATACAATGGAATATGACTCAGCCGTTAAAAAGAATGAAGTAAATATCATTTGCAGCAATATGGGTGGACCTAGAGATTATCATATTAAGTGAAGTAAATCAGACAAAGAGAAATATTATATGATATCACTTCTATGTGGAATCTAAAAAAATGATACAAATTGACTTATTTACAAAGCAGAAACAGACTCAGTCTTAGAAAACAAACTTATGGTTACCAAAGGTGAAAGATGGGGGTGGGGGATGGATAAATGAGGAGTTTGGAATTAACATATACACATTACTATGTATAAAATAGATAATCAACAAAGTCTCTCTTGCCAGTCTCTCTTGTCCCCACAATGATTTCTCAGTCTTTCTTCCATCATGGCATTGATTGTCTCTATATGTCAGAGAGAGTATTTCTCTGATGTACCCAAACTATGGAAGGAGGGAAAGATTCATGACTGACTGCAGAGAAAAGAATATATGCAGCACCAATTTGGAAAGAACTGAGTTATTTTTCTTTTTAGATTCCTCTAGTTACTTACATAATATAATGATTACCTACACACTGAACAACTATCCCAAGAAACAGAACATCTTCAATAACTATACCTATCTATGTGGTCCTATTTACTCCATGCTCTGTCACCAGCCCCTGGGTAACAACTTCATGAAGTACGTGTTTATGATTGCTTTCTTTCATTTGTTGTTTTATCACTGACATATTCATGCCTTAACAATATTTTGTTGTGTTCTCCTGAAACTTTATTTAAACGGCATTATACTGGTTCTTAATTTAAAAACTCGGCATTATGCTACTAATATTTATTTATCTATTATATCTATGACCCATTCTTTACGATGCTGTAGAGCTCAATTTATTTATCCCTTCTGTGTCATTGGCTATCCTCTCCTTTTTCACAGTTATGAAGACTGCTGTTAGGACCACACTTCTACATATCTTCTGGACATTTGTGCATAGTGACTCTTAGGTACCATCTTAGGAGTGGAAATGCTTGCTCTCAAGGTGCATGAATGTACAGTTTTATAAAATTAAGCCATATCAGTTTTTCAAAGTGATTGTATTTTTTAAATTTTTATTATTTTTTATTAATCAAAGTGATTGTGTTGATTTACATTCCCAGCAGGAATGTTTCAGAGATCCAATTGATCCACATTCTCACCAATACTTGATATTTTCCAGCTTTAGTTTTTCCAATTGAATTGATGCACAATGTCATCTCATTGTGCCCAGATTTTCATTTTCCTTGTTACTAAGGAGGTGCTAAACCTTCTGAGTACTTACTGGCCAGATGTGTTTTTGCTTTTGTTTTTCCTGAGAAAGGTCTATTTATGTCTTTTGCCCACTTCCACACTAGATTGTTTCCCATCTCCTCAGTGATTTGTAAAATGTAAAAACTACCTTGTTTCCATTGACCCTTAGTTGACAACATTTGTGCAAATATATTCTCCAGGTTTTTGAAGATTTTTTTTTTCCTGTCAATAAGCATTTCTTTTCATGAACAGAATCTTTTCATTTTAATGTAGTCAGAGTCACCCGGTTTGTTGATCTTTTCTATCCAGTTATCATCTGGGTATCTTGTTTAAGAAAATTTTCTGAATCCTAAGATCAGCTATAGTTTCTTCCAGAGTTTTCCATTTGAAATTTAGGCCTTTCCTCCTCTAGAGTTGATTATCAAAAGTGATATAGGTAGGGAATCAGTAACGGTTTTCCATATGGATAACTAGTTTGTCCAACTCCATTTACTATACAGTGCCTTCTTTACACACTGACATACGATGTACTTCTTCCATTCAACACAATTCTGTAAATCCTGAGTTTAATACAGTGTTCTGTGCTGTGTTCTGTGGGTCAGTTCATTCATCCCTGTGCCAGCACTCAAGTACAGCATTAAAGTATACTTTATTTTTACAATGTATAAAATATACATGAAAAATACCATATATGGTACAGCAAACCCTCCCATTTCTTCTTCTTCTAAAGAAAATTTGGTATTTTCTCCTTAATCTTCCATGTAAATTTAGAAATCCAGGCTCCCCCCTCCTCTCTGTGCCCAGCTCCTTGCAGTTTTGCCTTGTGTCCCCAGAGCCCCTTCTGGTAGTTTGATTCACTCATCAGATGTGACCCCATGACCCGCCAGAGTGATCCAGGCCCCGGGTTGACAATGTGGCAGTCAGGTATAGGTCTCCTAATGATGAAAGAACAAAAAGACAGAGAAAAGTTAGAGAAATGCTTCTCCCTCATTCACTGGAAGCTTTGAAAAGTTTCTCACAGCCTTCTTTCCTCCCTGTTGTCGGTGCTCCCCTGGGTGTCTTGGCTAGGTGACCTCCCAGGGGTCCTAAGAGACCTGCCTTTCCGGGCCTTTAGTACCTCTCTGCCCTCTCCTTACTCACTGATCCTCTGGAAGTCACACTCTTGTATTTTCTCTACAGGAAAATGTGGTGCTGTAGAGAAAGACATAAACATGATTCCCCTGGTTTCATTTTCGTTTCTGGAAATGTTGGTTTCAACTCTCAATCTTTTCTTCCTAAGGGAGGGGCTCAAGTCAGAGGCTATTGTACTTCCTACTCCCTCCATCCTGGGCCTCATTTCCCAGGCAGGACCGAAGTTTGCCAGTCCTTGCTCTCTACTGTGTCTGCCTTTATCTGGGCGAGGACAGTTCTCTGGATTGTTCCTGTGCTGGGGGCTGCAGGGAGCACTTCACCAGACTCTGCATTTTCTACTGTTTTAGTGGAAACATTCGGGTCGGAGCTCTGACCAGAAATGTCTTTTCTCTCTTGAACTGGTGAGTGAGCAAGTTTTTTGCACTTTCAGGGATGGGATGCTTGTTTTTTGTTTGGAGGCCTGAGGGGCAGGGCTGGCTGTTGGAGACCTGTGGCTTGGTGCAGAAAGCCTGGTCATCCTTCTCAGGTGGTTAAGAGAGTGAGGGAGGGCTGAGAACTGCCCAGAGCTGGGGCAATAGTGGTGAGAATGGGAGGAGTGACTGGATTCTGGATAAATTTGATCAGGTTGCAGGATTGGGGGTGTGAAGTGTGAGAGAAAGAAGATTATGCGGACAGCCCCATGTGCAAATGAGGGGTGGCATTGACATTATCTGGCAGGGAGAAGTCTATGGGAGGAGAGGGATGGGGGCTTGAGATAGGTTTGGTCTTGTTCAGTTACTAAAGATCATCCTAGACATACAAACAGGAGATGTTGTATAAACAATAGGATATTTAGGTCCGAGGTCAGGGCAGATGCCTGGGATAGAGATATAAATTTGGGAGTTGCCAGCACATAGATGGTGCTGGACAACATGGGACAGGTTAAGATAACCTAAAGGGCGCATGTATGTGGAGCAGGGTCAGGACTGAGCCTGTTGTAGGGGAGGAAATAATTTTCCTCTACCCTTGTAGGTTCTTATGGCTGGTTTCAGAATTAAAATGCCATGAGGCAGATTAATAGAAGAAAAAAACAAATTTAACTTTGTATGTGCAGGGGTTCCATAATATGAGGCACACCTGCGTTCAGGCAATTGAGGCTTATATGCTATTCAGACTTCAGGAGAAGGGGTAGGAGTCTGGGACTTCAAAGAGGGAAGTCAGTTTACAGGAAGATGGAAAAACAAATGTTTGGTACACAAATATTTGCCATGCCATGCAGAAACAATGGGAAACAGAGAGGACTTTGATCAAACAGGCCTTGCTAAGTTTTCCCAAGTCTACCACACTAGCTCATAGTCTTTGTAGAAATCTCTGGTGGTAGCTCTTCTTCCTGAAATAGGCCCTTTATCTAAGTTCTTTTAGGCAGTTAAGGGGAAGGTAAAAGGTCTTTCTGAGTCATTGGTTTCTTAAAAATAATCATCCTAAAATAATCCTATGCCAAAGAGATACATTTTGGGACAGCAAATTTTGCTCCCCTATGCTATGGGCACCCCAGTTTCAGATCACACTGTGTGGGGGGACGTGCACACAAAGCAAGGAGTGGTCGGCCACACCCACTTCCTGCTTTAGTTTAACAAAATGGTGTTGGGGAGGAGAAATTTTTCCTCTACCCTTCTAGGTTTCTGTGGCTGGTCTAAGAATTAAATTGACATGAGACAGATTAACAGGAAAAAAAAAAACAAATCTAATTACTAAACCTATGAAAGAGGGCTCCAGAAGAATATTGGGTGCAGAGGCAGTCAGGCAATCAAGGCTATGTATTCATTCTGAGCAAAGGAGTTGGGGCTAAGGGTGTGGGACTTCAAAGGTGAGGAAGATAAGGCACAGGGTAATGGGAAGAGGAACTGTTTGGTAAATAAGTATTTGCTTTGCCATGTAAAGACAATGGGACACAGAGAGGAATGGGAACAAATAGGCCTTGGTAAATTTCCCAGTTTACATGTCTAGCTCATATTTTTTTAGTTATCTCTGGTGACAGCTCCCTTCTTGGAAAAAGCTCCCCATCTAAATGCTTTTAAGCAGTTAAGAGGGAGGTAAAAAGGAAAACTTCCTGAGTCTTCTGTTTCTTAAAAATAACCAACCTAAAATAATCCTCATACTAGAGAAGCGTTTTGTGGTGGCAATTTTATCCCCTACACTGGTCATTCATCTGATTTTTCTTTCACCTTTGAAACAAAATGTCTTCTCATTGCTCTAGTACCCTTCGTTTTTATGACTTAAAGGTCACATTTCAAATACATTCAAAACACCCTCTCTCCAGGCTGAGGTCCTTGATGCTAAGTGTAACAGAACATCAGAATGGGACTCATTCTTTCTTTCTCCCTATCAGCTGATACATGGCAATAATTGCTGCTCCATTTCAAGGTAAACCACCACAAAGATATTTCAAATCAGGTGGCCACAAACTAGTTAGACCACTGTCAAAGCTCTCACCTGAATAGCAGGTACAAAAGGGTTGGGGTGAGGGAATTTGTGAAGGGATATTTTGAGGGAGATGTTAGGGTGTGGGATCCCCAGGGCAAAGTTGGAGGGTGATGCCTCCTCCTCACTTCAAACTCAGAATGAGGGTTTTAGCAGGAGCTTTGGGAGAACAGCTAGAGGACAGGGAACTGGGTCTTTCCCAAGCCTGAGATATCTAAACATGAAAGTCAGGTTAGCAAGATGTGGCAGGCGAGCCCAAGAAGGAGCTGGGCAGAGAGTATGTTGGGGTGAAGGGGGTGTCGTGTGGCCCATACGTCTGATCCAGGCCACATGCAGGAGAGAGCTGGTGTGGGGTCACCTCAGGGCATTTCTCAGAGGGCTACCTGCAGGAGGGACCAGTCTAGAGCACGGAGTTGATGAGAGAAGTGTGGGATGTGCATGCACACCTAGGAGTCATCAGTGAGTATGTGGTCTTGTATCGTTGGGGCTGCAGGAGATGTGGGGGACCTGAGTAGACGGAACAAGGAGGTTCCCTAAGGCTGCACATCTCACCTCTCTTTAGGGTTCCCAAGGGGAGACAGTGTTTGTAAAGGGCTTCACCCCTGGATTGGGTGGTTTCACTTCTAGGGAAATGACAGGAGTGTCCGTTTTCAAATTATCTTGCCTTTTGTGACTCTAAAGCCCACCTTAAAAATCTCTCTCCTCTTTCTCCCAGTTCATTTCTCTTCCCATCACAGACTACCGCAGTCTTTTCAGTTTAATATGTGTCAGGATATTCATCTTGAACATATTTATTAATGTATATTAATGTATATATGTACCCATGAAAGCTATATAGTAATGCTTTATGTTTATCCCTTTAATTGTCCACAAAAAGTATTGAGCTTAAAGTCTGTTTTATAATAAAAATACCTATTTGGTCTTTGTCCACAATTCCTGGAAGGAGCTCCTAAAATTGTTGAAATTTCCAGTGATAGGAATGTCTTTTGTAAGATGATGAGATTATTGGGGCAGGGAGCCTACAGAGCATCAGGATGGGGGCTGGTGGCCAGAAAGATCGAGCCAGAATTAAAGGGTTGGCAGTTTCAGTTCCTTCCTACCTTTCCTCCCTCCAAACTTCAGGGAGTGGAGGAGGGCTGGAGATTGAGTTCAATCATCAGTGGTCAATGACTTATTCAACCGTGCCTATGTAACAAAACATTAAAACCCCTAACAAGGTCAGTTTCTTACTTCCTAAACTCAATATTATTTGGGGCATCTCTCTATGTTGATGTGCATAGGTCTACTTTATATTTTCTGACACAGCAGTCAGTCAAATGTATATCCCATTATTTATTAATTATAAAAAGGACACAGTATTATGTAGGGTACAGACGACGCTGTTGTAAAAGAGGGACTCAAACATGGAGACGGAGCACCAGGGAAGGCTTTCCCTCCCTCTGAGGGCAGTGCAGAGCAGAGGTTAGCAGACTGCACAGCTGGGTGCTGGTTTCGTCTTGGTCTGGTAGAGCTCAGGCCCTTCCCATCTTCACGATCCACCATCTCCATGCCCTTGTCCCCATTTGTGTGTTTGTCCCTAGGGGAGCAATCTAATCTTCTCTGATTATCACATCAAGCTTGGCCCACATTTCACTTGGTTCTCTCACTCCTCTGTCTCTCCCCTGGAAAGCAATCTCTATGAAATCAATGATTTCCATTCCTGAAGCTCCAGGGCTGGGACAGTGACTGGCACAGAGCAGACGCTCAATAAGAATTTGATTAGAGAATAAAGGAAAGAATAAAGAATGATTGTGCTTAGAGAATAAAGGGAGGATTTGCTTCTAGAATAAAGAAGTAAAGGAAGGAATTATTTGACAGTTCACATGCTGTTTTCATTCCCCCTGTGATTGCTTTGGGCTTATTGAGACCCCTTTTGTAAGCAAGTGATAGTTTCTGAAGATAGGAACTCAATATTACTGGTACTATATTTTCACAAGTCCCAAAGCCTTCACATCAGAGGGGAGGCTAGGCTAGGTTTTAGGCAGTGGAGTAAGGTGGGATACAATTATCCTTAAGCACAGTTACTCTCTGCTTAAACAAATAAGTTCAGGCCACACAGTCTCAAGTTAATACCTGTGGTTTGCGGTCAGTTTGAATGTTAGCTATGGATACAGGACTTTTCAGTAAGCTCAGAGCCGTTCACAGCACTAATGTCACTTTTGCCACCACTTAAGAGCTAAGCATCCATTCCATTTCTCTTGAAATAGTAGGAATGGTCAACAGCTAAGAGTTTGGTTATAAAATAGCCTGAGGATACATCAATTTAAAGTAAATTTTACAACAAGGAGACAGAAAGTGACATGTGGAGAAGTCCCTAATTTCACAGAACTGCTCCATGATTGCTTCTAGGTGAAGGTTTGGGCAATTGTCCACTCTTTCCCAACTGCTCCTAATGCTGGCTTTACATTCTCCCTCAGCCAACAGATGAATGAGTCCAAGAGTAAAAGATGCATTTTACGTAGGAACCAAGTATACTCAACACACATGCACAGACACAGGCACATACCTGAAAAAGAGATTTTACCGCAGAATTTGCCATCTCTTCACTTTATTCAATTCCAGTGGGTAACTTAAAAAAAAAAAACTCTTGTTATAACCCACAAAATAGATTTCACAACTTCAGACAAGCAGAATGAAGACCACTCATTAGTGGATTTCCCATGCTGGTTTCTCTATAGCTCCCAACATGCCCACTTATCCCAAGTCCCAACCAAAGGGACCCATGGAGAAGTGTGGCCCACCTTGCACCAGATGTGGAATCTGAGGTATCAAGGACTTCTGTGAGCCCAGAATCCAATGTACATCAAGCCCCAAGTTTGTTCCCCATTTGATCATTATCATGAAAGGCTGACAGAAAATCAACATGCTCGTTTATTCCAGGAAAGTATGATAAGCCTCAACATCATCAAAGGGCCTGGTACTGAACAGGACACATCTGGGAAGATGGTGTTTGAAAAGCTCCCACCTCACTAACATCATCTGTAAAGGGAAGAGTTGGTGCCCTGCAATAGAGATAGTTTCTCCAATGCTAATACACAATTAAACTGAGGGGGACTGAAAAGTCCCATTAGACATCTCATCGTTGAAAGCTTACCTAAGGTCCCTATTCCATGGGAGGTCCACCCTGGGGAACTAGTGGAGTCACAATTCCAGATGCCCCAGAAATGGCCAGTGGCTCCTTCTCCAGCTTAGACTCTAAGAGTGTATGAGTGGCACGTCCTGCCCTCCTTCTATACATGTGGTCTCCATCAGAAGACCCCGAATGCCAGGAACATGGAGATGAGAGGCACACTGCCTCCACACTGGAGGGCTGGATGGGTTTGAAGCAGCAAAGTATTTGTGTGCTGATGTGGTCCCTGAAGAATGTCAGAGAGGGGTCCTGCTATGAAAACTCACTGAAATGAGTAAGCCAGATGCCAAGTTCTCCTGTCCTGGTGTGGGCTCCACATTTCATGTCCTTACAGTAGCACAGTCATCAAACAAGTTCCATCTTAGGAGCCCTCTCCCTTACACACTCCTTGGAAGCAGAGGGTGACAGTGATCAGATAGATGTCAGTGGCCCTCCTGGCATGTCACCCCTCCCTGGGGAACAGTCCTCTCCTCAAACAGAGGCAATTCCTTCTGGGACCATCCAAGTTCAGGTTGCTCTAGAAGGAAGAAATGGAATTGTGGAGGGTTGGGGTTGTCCTAGGGAGAGCTGAGGGAAAGGAGGGAAGAGGAACTGGGAAGGACAGTTGGTTGTCCTGCAGTTTTCTCCTTCAGCGGCCCCTCGGGGACACTGGAGCTCTCCTCTGGGTTATTTCTAGATCTGAATGCTGGCAGGGCCCCAGCTCCAGGGGGACTCAGGCAGCGGAAGTTTCAGTTCTATTCCTGGAAATGACTCTAGTTGTCCAGGAAAGGGAGTGCCAGTTTCCTTTCTGCATTCCATAGTGGAGGGGGCACTGGCCTGAGCCAGACTCTAAGGCGTCAGTGTCAAGTTAGTGCACAGAGGCCAAGCACAGAGTTGGGGTGTCCTGGGTCCAGCCCTGCTGCTTCCCTCTAGAGCCATGTCCTCAGATGTTGGTCCTCAGCTCAGTCCTATGTCCACCTTCAGCTTCACCGTCACCCAAACCCTGCCCCTTCCTGAGGCTCAAGACACTGTCTGCAGAGATGCTCCCTGGTGTTGCCCAGCTCACTCAGCACTTGGGTTCACTTGCTATCACCAGCTTTGCTCAGAGTGCATATTCTCCATCCACCATGACCTCCCTGCCGACTCCAAGCTCTGACCCCTACCTGCTGTCAATGCACCTGCTGGGGGCCTGAGACCCAGCAATGCTCACCACTGGCCAGGTGACCCTGGGCATCTGCCTAACATCCTAATGATTGTCATGTGCTCGCTCTCAGATCAGAAAGAAAAGATCAGAAGGGATCAGAAGAAAAAGCTCCCCAAGTCTTCTGTGGTCAGGAGAGAGGCCCCAGACAGAGGACAGTGTGAGTGTAACATAGTTAGAAGTTTTTCAAGGCTTACAATGCTTCCAAGGTTTGGGCAGAAATTGCAAACATCAAGAATAGGATAGGAAATTCTTATGCATCTAAGAGATTGTGAATTCAGTTTAGCCACCATCGATTCCTTCCCTGGGTTAGAAGAAGACAGTTGAAAGGTTGAGGAAAGGGGAAGGCAAAGATCACTTTAGTGAACTTGTTGCAAGGGGTGTGGCCAACAGTGAGGGCTGGATGTTCTTTTCTGGGTAAGATGATATCAGGAGATAAGAGGCTGGGGCTACCCACCTTGCCCAACTCTAAGGAGGAGGTAGCCGGCCTGCAGGTCTGGGCTGTGCCTGTCCCTGAGATTCCAATGGGGATGTCAGTGTGAGCCACCCATGGCCCCACCTACATGAGGGACAGTCACCACACCAGGGGCTTCAGCAGGATTGCACCTGTCCCACCTGAGTGTGTCTTTCCTACCCTTTATTGTTCCCATCCTTGTAATAGGGTCAGTAGGAGGAAGAAAGAGGGAGAAGCAGACTCTTCTCCTGTCCCTGCTGCAACTATCTCACTTGGTGGAGGCACTGAGCCAGGGCAGGAGAGATTTCAACTCTGTAAGTGTCTGCAGGTTGTTTATGAGACCAATTGGACTTTTGCTTACCTGAGTGGGACCAGGAGACAGTATATTTCCTGAGACATTCCTCCCCTCCTCCAACCAGGAAATGTGTGTTTTGCCTCTGTGCATTTCAGAGACCTTACTGATGTCCAGGAATAACTTCCCTGTCCTGAAGGTGTGATGTCCTAAGGAGACCGAGATATTAGAGGCCTAGTCTTGTCAGTCATCCACAGAACAGGGCCGAATTGCAATTGAAAAGCCCAGTAAATATTTGCAAGGTAATGGAAGGACCACACCCATTTTCAACTTTAGCAACACTTTTATAGTTAAGCCACTTGCAGAGGATTTTTCTGGAGTAACTCAGCCTGAACCCTGCCGGCCCACACCCCAGCCTGAGGGCTTTAGGCAAGGCATTTAAGGCCTGTCCTCCTTCCCTTTTCTCCTGTTCCCTGTTTTGCTTTGCTAGTATTCCCAGACCTAGTCTGGTCTCAGATACAGGCCTGACACAGCCTCTTGTTCAGCTCTCCAGCCTGCCCAGTTCCTGGTGGTGAAGTGATGACCATGCAAACATCATATGGGTTGAGGGCCTGCCAGAAGATGGAGAAACATGAGAGGAGGTGGCTCAACCAAAAAAGAGGCTGAATTTGGCTGCCTGCCTGGACCTTGTGAGTTCCTTTGAGCCCAGGTTCAAACGATTTCAGGCATCTAATAGACAGATTAGCCTGAAAGCAGAACCCAAACCTAGAAAAGGTTTTCAAAGTGTGGACCTAAAGTGCAATCAGCAACCTATATATGTCTCTTGTGGACTTTGCCCACATCATACTTTGGGTTCCTACTCCGTGCAGGGAGAAGGCACCTTGCCAGAGACTCACAGACCTCTGATGGGACCTGTTAGGAGTTTCTCCTGCAAAGGCAGAAGCCGTGCTTGAGTCCAAGAAAAATTCCATTTGGTAGGTACACAGTAGTGACCATGACATGCTGTGTCACCTCTTGTCCTGAGGAAGGTTCGTGTGATCTCAGTGGACTTAGGGCTAGAAAGTCTGACTACGGACCATGAGGTGTGCATTGAGGGGCATCACTGAGCAATGGCCGCTCCAGGCCAGAGCCTATGAAATGGGGCACCAGACTCAGAGTGAGTGACCCTCACAATGAGGACCGGCCCAGCCCTGGGGAACTCTGAGTGGTGTTTTTAATTAATACTGAGGTTTTTTATTTTATTTTATTTTATTTTATTTTATTTTATTTATTTTTTGGCTACGTCGGGTCTTAGTTGTGGCACGTGGTATCTTTGCTGAGGCATGTGATATCTTTAACTGTGGTGCACAGTCTCTTCATCGTGGCGCACGAACTTCTCTCTAGTTGTGACGCGCAGGTTTTCTCTTTTCTATTTGTGGCGCACAGGCTCCCGGGTGCATGGGCTCTGTAGTTGTGGCATGGGGGTTCCAGAGCACAAGGGCTCTGTAGTTTGTGGCATGCAGGCTCTCTAGTTGAGGTGTGCGAGCTCAGTAGTTGTGGCACGCAGGCTTAGTTGCCCCACAGCATGTGGTATCTTAGTTCCCTGACCAGGAATCGAACCTGTGTCCCCTGCATTGGAAGGTGGATTCTTTACCATTGGACCACCAGGGAAGTCCCCAAACTGAAGTTTTTAATTGGGTGTCTGTATGTGTTCATCTGCATCTACAGCTAGCTCTCAAATTCATTTGTGATCTTTCATCTTTGCCTTGCAGTTCTTTCTGCCTGGAATGACAATGTCCCCACCTCCTCCCTCAATGATTTCTCTGTCTTTCTTCCATCATAGCATTGATTGTCTCTATGTGTCAGACAGAGTATTTCTCTGATGTTCCCAAACTATAGAAGTAGGGAGAGATTCATGACTGACTACAGAGAAAAGAATACATGCAGCACCAATTTGAAAGAACTGAGATATTTTTCTTTTTAAAATCCTTTGTTTACGTATATAATATGATGATCACCTACACACTGAACAACCATCCCAAGAAGTAGAACATCTTCAGTAACTATACTTACCTATGTGTTCCTATTTACTCCATACTCTGTCACCAGCCCTTGTTTAGCAACTTCTTGAAGTATGTATTTATGATTCCTTTCTGTCATTTGTTGTGTTATCACTTACATATGCATGCCTAAACCATATTTTGTTGTATTTTCTTGAAGATTTATTTAAAGAGTATTCTTTTTTCTTACTATTTTTTTCTACCATTTCTACTAAATTCTATTTATTTTAAACTCAGTGTTGTGTTACTAAGATTTATTTCACTATGTATAACAATGGATCAGTGTTGTAGAGCTCAATTTATTTATCCATTCTCTGTCAATGGCTATCCTCTCCTTTCTCACAATAATGAAGACTGCTGTTAGAAACACATTTTACATGTCCCCTGTACATTTTTGTACAGTGACTCCTAAGTACCATGTTAGGAGTGGAAATGCTGGGTCCTAAGGTACATGAATGTACAATTTTATAAACTTAATCTATATTTTTTTCATAGTGATTGTATTGATTTTACATTCCCAGCAGCTATATTTCAGTGATTCTACTGATTCACATTCTCCCTAGGACTCAATATCATCCAACTTTAAAATTTTTCCAATTGAATTGACATACAATGTCATCTCACTGTGCACAGTTTTGCATTTGCTTCATTTCTAAGGAGGATGCTAAACTTTCTGTGTGCTTATTGACCACACCTGTTTTTTTTTTTTTTTTTTTTTTTTTCCTGAGAAAGATCTGTTCATTCCCCCCCATGCCCTGCACTTCCATACTGGATTGTTTTGCTTCTTAGTGATCTCTAGCATTTTAAAAATACCTTCTTAGTATTGATTTTTAGTTTACGACATTTGTGTCAATATCTTCTCCACATGTCTGGAGAATTTTTTACTGCCCTGAAGCATTTCTTTTCATGAACAGAAACTTTTAATTTTAATGTACTCTAAGGCACCCCATTTTTCAATCTTATTTATACAGTTATCTTCTGGGTATCTTGTTTAAAAATTTTTTCTGTACCCTAAGATCTGCTATATTTTCTAATAGAGTTTTCTATTTGAAGTTAGATCTTTACTCTTCCTCTAGAGTTGATTATCAAAAGTGATATAGGTAGGGAATCAGTAACAGTCTCCAAATGGGAAACCAGTTTGTACAGCTTCATTTACTTTATAGTGCCTTCTTTACTCACTGACATTCCATGTACTGGGTTGGCCAAAAAGTGTCTTCAGTTTTTAAGTAAAAATAAAAGACACACTTTTCATTTTCACCAAGAACCTTATTGAACAACATAGTCACCCTTTTGTTAGACTACCTTCTGCCATTTTTCAGGCAACTTCATAATTCCATCTGCCCAAAGCTTTGTCATCTTTTTGAGCAAAGAACTGCTCCAGGTGTCTTTTACAGTCTTTCAGGGAATTGAAAGTTTTTCCATTAAAAGAATTTTGTAAAAACCTAAATAATGGAAACCTGAAGGTGCAATGTCTGGTGAATATGGCAGAGGAATCAGAACTCCCCAGCTGAGCTGTAACAGGTTTTGCCTGGTCATCAAAGAAACATGCGGTCTTGCATTATCCCGATGGAAGAGTATGCGTTTTCTGTTGACTAATTCTGCATGCTTTCGTCGAGTGCTGCTTTCAGGTGGTCTAACTGGGAGCAGTACTCGTTGGAATTAATCGTTTGGTTTTCCAAAAGGAGCTCATAATAGAGGACTCCCTTCCAATCCCACCATATACACAACATCACCTTCTTTGGATGAAGACCAGACTTTGGTGCGGTTGGTTGTGGTTCATTTTGCTTGCCCCACATCTCTTCCGTTCCACATTATTGTACAGTATCCACTTTTCATCGCCCATCACAATTTATTTTTAAAAAGATACATTTAAGTAGAGAATTACACGTGGAAATATGGTCAAGAAGGTTTATTTTCGCATAAGTTATGTAAGGATCCTAAACATCAAAGCGCTTAACATAACCAAGCTGGTGCAAATGATTTTCAACATTTGATTTGGATATTCTGAGTATGTCGGCTATCTCCCACATGGTATAACATTGGTTGTTCTCACTTAATGTCTCGATTTGATCACTATCAACTTCAACTTGTCTATCCAACCATGGAGCATTGTCCAGCGAGAAATTTCCAGCACGAAACTTTGCAAACCACTTTTGACATGTTCAATCAGTCACAGCACCTTCTCCATACATTGTACAAATCTTTTTTTTTTTTTTGCGTTTCAGTTTCATTTTTACCCTTCTTGAAATAATAAAGGATAATATGCCAAAAATGTTGCTTTTTTCTTCCATCTTCAATACTAAAATGGCTACACAAAAATTCATCAATTTTGATGTCATTTTTTAAATGCACGCTGATATGACAGCTGTCACATACACTCTAGGAAAATTTTTTCAAATGAAGTTAAAGACAACTAAGTGCTACTAGAGCCATTTTATGGAAAAAACTGAACGAACATTTTGGCCAACCCATATGTCTCCCTTTCAACATAATTCCACATATGCCTGAGTCCAAGACAGGGATTGGTATTGTGTTCTGTGAGTCAGTTGGTTTATCCCTATGCCAGCACCCAAGTACAGCATTAAATATACTTTGTTTATTTTTATAATGTGTAAAATATACATGAAAATATACCATACAAGGTATGGCAGGTCCTCCCATTTCCTCCTTGAAATGTGGGTTCTCAAATATCAATCAGATTTTCCAGCGGCAGAGGCTCAGGTTAGAAGGTATTGTATTTCCTGTCGCCTCCCCCTTCTGGGCCTCATTACTCAGGCAGCAGAGGCTTGCCAGCCTTTGTTCTCTACAGTGAGCACAGGAGCACACTGTGTCTGCATTTCCTGGTGAGAACAGTTCTGGGGAGTGTCCCTGCGCAGTCTCAGCATTTTCTGCTGTTTTAGTGGAAACATTTGGATCTGATCTCTGTCATAGGAAGTCTGTTTTCTATCTGGAAAACATGCTCTATACCTGCAGTGGCCAAGGCCAGCTTTGTGCTTGGAGGGCTGAGGACAGGGCTGGCTGGTGGAGAGCTGGAATTCCATCCAGCAGTTCATGCCAACCTCTTTGAAGAACAGACAACCCCTGTGTCTGAAGATGCCTTTTCTTTCTTTCTTTCTTTCTTTCTTTGAGAAAGTTGTAAGAAAATTTGAGGCAACAGAATGTTTACTGGTTTCTCCAGTAGCAAACTATGTAATGTTTAATGCACACTCAGGGTTTTCTGATTCTAGCCTTTCATTACCATAGAGATATTTAAATTTCTTTGAGTTTTGGTAATTAATAGCAATGCAAAATAATTAGTTTCTTTGCCATTTCCTTACTCTGTGCAGGCTATAACCAAATACCACAGACTGGGTGCCTTATGAAGAAAAATCTATTTCTCATACTTCTGGAGGATGAAAGACCAAGATCAAGGCACATGTAGATTAGGTGTCTGATGACAACACACTTCCTAGATGAATTTCTTTTCTGTTTAAGCTCATATGTCAGAAGGTTTAAGTTAGCTCTTTGGGGTCTCTTTTATGAGGGCACTAATCCATTCATGATGGCTCTGCCCTCATGACCTAGGTCCACTTACTAATAAAATCACTTTGAGCATTACATTTTATCTATAAATTTATGGGGACACATTTAGTCCATAGCCCATATAGAAATACAATCTGTCTGTTGAGGTTCAATAGTCTTCCCACCTTCTTCTTAGAAGACAGCACTCTTGTCTCACTTTGACATTTATTTCAATATTCCTGAGCTATAAATGTGTCTCTTCTTTGGTATTCTCCTTTCAACTAACATTAACATCTGCTTATTTCCTTCATTAGTGATCAGTTAAATAAAATCTTTAACATGTATTCATTATATATATATATATATATATATATATATATATATATATATTTTTTTTTTTTTTTTTTTTTTTTTTTTTTTTTTTGCGGTACGCGGGCCTCTCACTGTTGTGGCCTCTCCCATTGCGAAGCACAGGCTCCGGACGCACAGGCTCAGCAGCCATGGTTCACGGGCCCAGCCGCTCTGCGGCATGTGGGATCTTCCCAAACCGGGGCACGAACCTGTGTCCCCTGCATCGGCAGGTGGACCCTCAACGGCTGCGCCACCAGGGAAGCCCTAATATTTTTTGATAGTCATGATTTTACTTTTTTTAAAAAATTGTCTTTGCACAATATGTAGAATGGGGGTGGAGGGCATTCAGCACACCCCTACTGGACAGAACCCACTGGTAATACGTGAAACAATCTTATGGTATAAATACTTTTTAAATCACAGTTTCTTGGTATAACTTTCCTCACTCATAGTGAATGATAGGAAGTCCCATCAATATCATATTAATAATTTCTTTAAATTGCCTTTGTTTAATCAGATGCCCATGTTTCAAAACTGTGCTGAATTGGATAGAGAAAATTAGAGCTCTTATTTGCTTCCTCTGCAACTTCCTGTCACATGTTTTAAGTTCCACCCAAACTGGTCCATAAAGTGAGATAAATAGACATTAAGCTGCCATGGGGTAACTATTACCACAATGACTATGTTCTTGGTTGTCCGCCTTATGGAACATACATCCTGGCGGGCAGGCCACCTGGTGGGCTTGTCTGTCTCCTGCCTCTCCCACAAGGCAAGTCCTGTCCTGATTTGCTGCAGGTTATTGGAAGTGAAGGTCTTCCTGAAAGTCGTCTGTGCTCACTAACGTGTTGACCTAAGTGATTCTTCCTGCAGAATGGAAAGATGCTGGGCTCTGTATTCAGGTTTCAGAAAAATACAGACAGTCTATATTAGTTTCCCATTGCTCTGTAACAAATTACCACAAACTTAGTGGCTTAAGACAATATACGTTCATTCTTTTATAGTTTTGGAGGTGAGCAGTCAAAATGAGTCTTAAGGGGCTACAATTAAAGTGTCAGTAGGACCGGTTCCTTCTGGAGGCTCCAGGAGGTAATCCATTTTCTTGTCTTTTCCAGGCTCAAGATGCTGCCTGGCATTCCTTGGCTCATTGCCCTCCCTCCATCTTCACTACAACCTTTGTTCCTATTATCCCATCTTCTTTTCTGCATTTGGCCATGCCTCACTCTTATAGGGATGCCTGTGATTATATTCAACCCATGTGGACAAACCAAGATAATCTTTCCATCTGAAGATCATTAACTTAATCACATCTGCAAAGTGCTTTTCGCTATGTAAGGTAACATATTCACAGGTTCTGGGGTTCAGGATGTGGACATCTTAGGGGCCATTATTCTGTCTCTACGTTGTCCTGACTCCTGGGACATATAAATCATCAGCTTTGAAAACAGGTAGTCTTTTCTGTAGCAATGGAAACAAAAGTCATCAGGAAAAATAAATTAACTGTAGTAACATGAGTAAGTGTGAGAGATGGGACTGATCTGTTGAGACCACTGTGTTTCCTCAGCTGAACCTGCCTGTTCTGCCACTTCATTCACCTTACCTCCTTATTCTCTTTCCTGTTCCACAGATCATCCAGAGTTAACTGGCATGGATTGGTTCACCTCATATTTCCTGTCAGGAAAGAATTTTGAGCAATTGGCCCCAAAATTTGTCCCTCACTACTCCACATTGATCAGCAAGGCAGTGGAGGTCCTCTCTCAGGAAAGCGTTGAACGTATTCAAAGAGTCTTTCAGGAGGGGAAGCTAAAAGAGGTGGTTGAAGAGATTCAGGAAGCACTTCAGAAATCTGAGAATGCTCCCTTGAATGTGGCTGTGATCGGGCAATCTGGTTCTGGGAAGTCCAGTTTCATCAATGCCCTGCTAGGTCTTGGTCATGAAGAGGAGGGGTCTGCTCATGTTGGAGTTGTGCCAACTACCATGAAGAAAACCCCCTATCAATATCCAAAATATCCCAGTGTGACCTTCTGGGACCTGCCTGGAACTGGGACTCCCAATTCCCTTCCAGATCCTTATCTAGAAATTGTGGGAGATGATGACTATGACTTTTTCATCATTATTTCTTCCTCACGGTTCAGCTCAAATGATGCTCTCCTGGCCCAGAAAATCAAGGAGAAGGGGAAGAATTTCTACTTTGTTAGAACAATGGTGGATGTTGAATTACATAGTGAAGAGAAAAGCAAACCCATATCCTTCAAAAAGGAGAAAGTCCTTCAGCAGATCCGAGATGACTACCTGACTATTCTCATCAACATCGGAGTATCTAATCCGTGTGTCTTCCTGGTCTCCAACTTTCACCCGGATAAGTTTGATTTCCCAAGACTGCAGGAGACACTGCTGCAGGATCTCCCTGCTCATAAGCGCTACACCTTTGTGCTCCAGTTGTCCAATTTGTCTGATGCTTTCATTGAGGTGAAGAGAGTTATCCTCAAAGAGAAGATCTGGCTGAATGCCCTGAAATCAGCTGCTTTGGCCATCATCCCTTTCATGGCCTTCTTCAGTGGCTTTGATTTGCCTAAACAGGAGAAGTGCTTGAACCTTTATCGAAGCTATTTTGGTTTGGATGAGCAGTCAGTGAAAGAGATTGCCCAGAAGCTGGGCACATCTGGGCAAGAGATCAAGAGCTCCACAAAGTCCTTGGATTTCTGGTTATTTGTGAAGAATGACAGTATAGCAGCAAAGGCCATGAAATGTGCTGAATCCTTTTGCTCAGTGAACGGAGGACTCCGATCTTCTATCTTTCAGTTTTTGAAAGTATATTTTCTACGTTTGAAATTCATCAATACGGTGGCTGATGATGTTAAAATGCTATTGCATAAGACTTTAGAGAGCTGAAGTCTAAGAGAATGAGGCAGAGATGGGTAGAGTTGCCTAACCAAATAACAAAAGGGCTTCAGGTCTTGTGTTCTCTGGGTGGGAGCAGGATCCTCTTCTACCCACCACCAAGGCCAACACTACCCTAAAGTAAAAAGATTGTCTCACTGTTGGAAAAAGACCATTGCTCCACATTGATGCTACACTGCTAAGTAAAAGGGATTTGACCATAACCTCTTTTCTGTACTCTCTAAGTTATTTTGCTCTAATCATGACAGATATGCACCATATAACTTTCATTAATCTCCTGGTGTTATAAGGTATTTTTCATTTGCAAGTTTTACTCTGATAATAAACATTTGGTAGTAATTAAGATAACTGTTATCTATCGGCTTTTTATGAATTATTATCCCCAGTCATCATTTCAATACCATCCTCACCAAAATAAGGGAAAATACACAACTATGGGAATATGGCCAAGTGAATAGTTGATGATGTGTATGGGGAACCACAGCAAGTAGAAGAGAGGATTAGAGAAATGGTATAGAATGTAATATTTCTAGATACTGTTAGAGATTAAAGGGAGGGAAACCAAGTCAGCGTTTCTATCTCTAGGACTTTTTCAACACTGGATGGATTAAGAGACCAGTGAACAGGGCACGATGAGGGACAGGAGATTTGAGAGAGTGAAGTTGAATTAGGAAGGAAAGAAATGATTAACTGAACTGGGATAAATGAGAGAAGAGAGTGTTTTTTTCTCTCACCCCAAATTTTACATCAAACTTCTGAAACAGAAGCACACAACAACAGTGCCTGTCTCGAGTCTTGGGGATTCTCACTCCTGCTGTAACTGTAACTGTACATGTGACTTTCTTCTCTTCTTCCCTATATCACTGGTATAGGGTAGGTGTTTTATGGTCTAAGAGATGTACGTCGCTGAGGCCTTCCCTTAGATCCCCACACTCCGGAGGCTCTCTCAGTGGGTGGAGGGCACTGAGATGTGAAGTAGGGCATGAGGGGCCCACAATCACCCTGCTCCTCCCTGCTCCCCCAGCGCTCAGCAGGGGACTCCTGTAGGGCAGAAGCAGTCAGTGGGGGATGAAGCAGATCACTATGTGTGCTGCCTCATATTCAACAGATATGCGAAATGATAAAAGGGAAGGAGCTCTTGACTTTCTGTTATGGACAGGTTGCATCAAAACATTTTTGTTCATCAGATGTGACCAACATGGGGACTCACATGACCTTCCCCTTCTCCAGAAATTATGACTTTCCACATTCCCCAGGCTTTTTCACTTCATTTCAGTGGCCTTCCATCAAGATAGCAAAGGACAAATCAAATGGGTCTTGTGTGGGTCCCAGTGGAAACACCCTTGCTACAAAACAAGAGTTATCAAATATTTACGTCTGTGGTTTTGTTCAAAGTTCCCTTATTCCCAAATAAGACAGGCAGGGTTAATGAGTCTTTCTCTCTAGGAAGAAAGAACTCAGGGGAGGAAAATAGAGAATCTGTTCTGGTGCCTTGTTTTCATCATCCAGAGTGAACAGGAGGGTTCATGTACCTAGGAGAACATTCAGGAAGTGCCTGAATGATTCCCCTCGCAGGGAAAAAAGTGGGGAAATAGGAGGAGGCTGTGAAGAAGAAGAAGAGAGGTCTCAGGGTCTGGTAGGAGGGGACAGAACTGTGCGGTGTCTCTAAACTGAGACCTTTGAGTCTAGAACATCAATATGTGTGAGCATCCAGCCAGACTCTGTCAGCAGAAGCTTCAGAAGTTCCTGTGGGTGGCGCTGTAATGGTTGACCGCCACGTTAGGCATTGGGTGAGACTCTCTCATTCAGCAGCAGCCTGCAGCCCATAGCCTGAAACACCACCTCATTGTGCCATCCACTTCCTTGGTCCCCATGTGTCTTACCTTGTGAGCACAAAACTCCTTTTCATGACCACTAGAGGGTTGGTGTTACTGAGAAAGAGAAGGCCCTCTTTTCCCTTCATCCCTGCCTCTCAGGGCTACTGGTTGAAGGCATCTTCCTGTCTTCTTACCGCTGGATTAGTGGTAAAACAGTTCCTATCCTGTCTTCTCTCCCAAATCAGTGTCTAGTAGATACAAATTGGTTCTTTGCACTGGGACACTTTTGAAAAGCGTGTGGTGAATGGTACAGTTTCCTGGATACCTGACACTTGAGCAGAGACAAAAAATGTGCATATATGTTGGAAGAGTGCCCCCAGTAAAGGGAAAAGCAAATGTAAGGTTGTGAAAATGGGAGGAACTTGCCATGTCCACTGAGTAGGTAGTAAGCCCCAGTGGTGGAGTAGTGACCAATGGGAGAGTGGTAGGATATGAAGGCTTAGGAGTAATCAGGGAACAGGAATGTAGGACAATGGTGGGCATGGTCTTTTCTTCAGAATTTATTCTAAGTATGATGGAAACATTGAAGGTGTTAGGCATGACTTAATTTAGGCTTGGCAAATAGATTACAGTGGAGGCTGAAAGGATAGGTCTAAAGCAACTAAAGGTGATTATTCATTCCTTCTTGTTAGAGATGATGGTGGCTTGGACAACAGTGAGAGAGACAGAGAGTGTGAGAAGAAACTGGGTTCAGGATGTATTTTGAAGATAGACCTGTCAGGTTTGCTGACTGACTAGATGAGGATGTTAGAGGGAGAGTATAAGAATCACCTGATGATTCCTTCTGAGCAACTAAGTAAGGGGGGTGCCATTCAAAGAGATGGGGAAGTCTCTGAGAGAGTAGACCTGGGGGTAGGTGTGGGGTTGGGGAATTAAGAGTCAAGATCTAAGAAAAGGATTGTTAGACTTGAGGTGTCTGTTGGAACTCTGAGTGGAGGTGCCATGTGGACAGGTGGAGGTTTGAGTCTGAGGGTCAGCAGAAATCATGGTTGTGCTGCTTTCTATCTGTCTGACCTTTGGCAAATCACTGAGAAGCACTTCCCTTTACCCTCAAAATTAGGATCAACTTACCCACTCAAGGACATTTTGGGGAATACAAGTCCTGGGATGATTTAATATTTACATGAAAGGAGTATGGTGCAGTGAAAGTGCTCCATGGAGTGACAGAATTTATTAGGAGGTAAGCCACAGGTAAATTAACTTGGGAGAGAAAAATTTATCATTATAAACCTGTCTCCAGGGAACAAATGAGGAAGGGAATGCAGGCAAAATGGTAAGGTAATCACCATACTTCCCCCTGAATCTGGGGCTCCATTAGGTTCCCTCGACTTCTCCCTTTTATTGACTACTTTTTTTCCTGTCAATGAGTTAATTTGTTCATTTTTTCCCACATTGATATTCACTTGTTGCAGCAACATTTGTTGAAAAGGCATTCGTTTTTCCATTGAATGTAGTCTTAGCAACTTGTTAAAAAATTATGTGATTATTTTTGGGTTAACTTCTGTCCCCACTATTCTATTCCATTGTTCTGTAGGTCTAAATACACATTTCTCCAAAGAAGATATACAGATGGCCAACAAACATGTGAAAAGATGCTCAATAACACTAATTATTAGAGAACTGCAAATCAAACCTACAGTGAGGTATCACCTCACACCAGTCAGAATGACCATCATCAAAAATTCTACAAACAATAAATGCTGGCTGGACAGGGTGTGAAGAAAAGGGAACCCTCTTGCACTGTTGGTGGGAATGTAAATTGATACAGCCACTATGGAGAACAGTATGGAGGTTCCTTAAAAAACTAAAAATAGAACTACCATATGACCCTTCAATCCCACTAATGGGCACATACCCAGAGAAAACCATAATTCAAAAAGACACATGCACCCCAATGTTCATTGCAGCACTATTTACAATAGCCAGGTCATGGAAACAACCTAAATGCCCATTGACAGATGAATGGGTAAAGAACATGTGGTACATATATACAATGGAATATTACTCAGTCATAAAAAGGAACGAAATTAGCTCATTTGTAGAGATGTGGATGGACCTATAGACTGTCATACAGAGTGAAGTAAGTCAGAAAGAGAAAAACAAATATCATGTATTAACACATATGTGTGGAATGTAGAAAAATGGTACAGATGAACCTGTCTGCAAGGCAGAAATAGAGACACAGACTTAGAGAACAAATGTATGGACACCAAGGCAGGAAAGAGAGCTTGGGATGAATTGGGAGATTGGGGTTGACATATATACACTAATATGTATAAAACAGGTAACTAATGAAAACCTGCTGTATAGCACAGGGAAGTCCACTTCGCTATACTGTAGAAATTAACACAACATTGTAAACAACTATACCTCCCTCCTCCCCAAAGAACTAGTTTATCTTATAACTGAAAGTTTGTGTGCTTTGACCTACACTTCCCCATTTTCCCTATCCCCAGCCCCTCACTATTATATGCCCTCTTTTCATAAAATCAACTTTTTAGATTACTTTTAAGTAACATCAAATAGTATTTGTCATTCTCTTTCTGGCTTATTTCACTTAGCATAATGCCCTCCAGATTCATCAACATTGTCACAAATTACAAGATTTTCTTCTTTTTTGCATAATATTTCTCTGTGTGTGTTTGTATGTATCATCATGTTTTCTTTATCCATTCATGTGTTAAGAGCACTTCACCTTTGAACACTTTAAATCACTTTTTTAACCATTCAATTTTTTCCCACATCTTAGCTATGTGAAGAATGCCACAATGAACATGGGAGTACAGATATTTCTTCAAGATACTGATTTTGTTTCCTTTGGACAATACCAGGAGTGGGATTGCTTGATCATATGATAGTTCTAATTTTAATTTTTTTTTTTTTTTTTTTTTTTTTTTTTTTTTTGCTGTACGCGGGCCTCTCACTGCTGTGGCCTCTCCCGTTGCGGAGCACAGGCTCCGGACACACAGGCTCCGCGGCCATGGCTCGCGGGCCCAGCCGCTCCGCGGCATGTGGGATCTTCCGGGATCGGGGCACGAACCCGTGTCCCCTGCATCGGCAGGCGGACTCTCAACCACTGCGCCACCAGGGAAGCCCTAATTTTAATTTTTTAAGGAACATATGTATCAATATATTGTCATAATGGTTTTACTGACACATTTCCACCAAGAGTCCACAAATATTCTCTTTTCTTCGCATTCTCTCCAACACTTTTTATCTCTTGTCAATTTGACAAGAGACATCCTAACATGTGTGAGTTGATACCTCATTGAAGTTTTAATTTGCAGTTCCCTGATAGTAAAATTGAGCATTTTTTCAAGTACCGGTTGGATATTTGGATTTCTATTTTAGAAAAATGTCTATTCAAGTCCTTTGCCCATTTTTAATTGGATTATGCTGGTGGTTGCTCTTGGGTTATATAAGTTCTTTATATTTTTTGATATTAACCTCTTATCAGATATATGGTTTGAAAATATTTTCACCCATTCTGTAGGTTACCTTTTCAATTTGTTGGTTGTTTTCTTGGCTGTACAGAAGCTTTTTAGTTTGATGTATTCCCACTTGTTTATTTTAGCTATTGTTGTCTGTGCTTAGGGCATCCTATCAAAAAAATTTATTGTCAAGACCAATGTCAAAGAGATTTCTCCCTATGTTTTCTTCTAGGAGTTTTACAATTTCTGATCTTATATTTAAGTCCTTAATCCACTTAGAGTTAATTTTTCTGAGTTATGTAAGATAGGGGTCTAGTTTTATCCATTTGCATGTGGATATCCAATTATTCAACATCACTTATTAAAGGGGATATCATTTCACCATTGAGTGTTTTCTGAACCATTGTCAAAGATTAGCTGAACATGTATGTGTAGGTTTACTGCTGGGCTCTCAATCTGTTCCATAGGTCTAAGTGCCTGCTTTAATTCCAGTAGCATACTGTTTTGATTACTATAGCTTTCTAATACAGTTTGAAAAAGGGAATTGTGATGTCTCCAGTTTTGTTCTTCTTGCTTAAGATGGTTTTACCTATTTGTATTCTTTTGTGCTTTCATACAAATTTTAAGATAGTTTTTTTTCTATTTCTGTTTAAAATGCCATTGGGATTTTGATAGGAATTTTACTGAACCTGTGGATTGCTTCGGGTAGTATGAACATTTTTGCAATATTAATTCTTCCAACCCAAGAACATGGGATTTTTTTTTCCATTTATCTTTGTCCCCTTCAACTCCTTTTGTAAAAGTCTTATAGTTTTGGTGTACAGATCTTTCAACTCCTTGGTTAAATTCATTTCTACGTATTTTAATGTTTTGATGCAATTGTAGATGGTATTGATTTTTAGTTAGTTAGTTAACTCATTGTTAGTTTACAGAAATGCAACTGCTTTTTGTATATTGATTTTTTCTGCCACTTTACTGAATTCATTTATTACTCCTAAGAGGTTTTTTTTGTGAAGTCTTTAGTATTTTCTAGATACAAGATCATGTCATCTACAAAGACAATTTTACTTCTTCCTCTTGAGTGTGAATGTCTTTTATTTCTTTTTCTTGGCTGATTATTCTGGCTAGGACATTGAGTACTATGCTGAATAGAAGTGGTAAGAGTGAGCATTCTTATTTCTGACCTAAGAGAAAAAGTTTATAATCCTTCATCTTTGAGTATGATATTAGCAGTCAGTTTGTCATATATGACCTTTATTATGTTTAGTTATGTTTCTTCTATACTCAATTTATTGAGAGTTTTGTAATAAAAGGGTGTTAAATATTGTCAAATACTTTTTCTGCACCTACTGAGATGGTCATATGAATTTATCCTTTATTCTATTAATGATGTATATCACATCTTGATTTTTGTGTATTGAAGCATCACTGCATTTGAAGCATAAATCTCACTTGATCATGGTGTATAATGCATTTAATATGCTCTTGAATTAGGTTTTCTAGTATTTTGTTGAAGATTTTAGCATCTATTGTCACCAGGGAATAAATATTGGCCTATAATTTTATTTCTTATGTGTCCTTATCTGGTTTTGTATCTGGATAATATTGATATTATAAAATAAGTTTGGAACTGCCTCCACCTTCAAGTTTGTGGAAAAGTTTCAGAAGGAATACATTTTCCAGCCCTTCACTTTCAGCAGATGTGTGTCCTTAAATCTTATGAGTGTCTTGTAGACAATAGATAATTGAATCTTTTTTTTTCTATTCAACATTCTATGTCTCTTGAGAAATTTAAACTATTTTCATTTAGAACAATTATTGATAAGTAAGGGTTTACAATTACCATTTTTAAATTGTTTTCTGATTATTTTATAGTTGGCTTTGTCCTTTTTATTCACTCTTGCTGATCTTCCAATGAAGATCTCTTCTGGTTGAGTCTGTTTGGGGATATTTGAGCTTCATGTACATGGATATCCATATATCACTGAAGATTTTTGAAGTTTTCCACATTAGTTCTTTAAATAAGCTTTCTACCTCTTCTCCTTCTCTCCCTTCTCCTTCCGGGACTCCCATAATGCAAATATTATTTCACTTACTGATGTCCCATAATTCACATAGACTGTCTCCACTTTTTTCATTCTTATTTGCTTTTTCTCCTCTGACTAGATAATTTCAAAAGATCTGTATTCAAGTTCACAGATTCTGCATGAGTAAGCCTGCTGTTGAATCTCCTTACTGTATTTTTCATTTCAATCATTGTATTCTTTAGCTTCAGATTTTCTGTTTGGTTCTTTTTTATGATTTCTATCTCTTCATTGATCTTCTAATATTGTTCATATATTGTTTTCCTGAGTTATTGAGTTGTCTGTGTGAATCTCATTGCACTTCCTTAATATAATCATTTGGAATTCTTTTTTTTTTTTTTTAGGTAACACACAGATCTAAATTTATTTGGGGTTGTTTACTGAAAAATTATTCTATTCCTTTGCTGATGTCATGTTTCCTTGTTTTTTCATGTTTATAATGCCTTTGCATTGATATCTGTGCATTTGAGTGAGCAGTCACCTCTTCCAGTCTTTATGGACTGACTTCAGTTTGGAAAGACCTTCAGTTGAAGGTGGCTGTGAGGGCACCTGTGAGGTGGGGTGTAACATCTCTGGTTCCAGGGAGGGTGCAGTGTTATGGTCTCCTTGAATCTCCATCAGCTGAGGTCAACTTTGGGAAAGACTCTAGTGTTCCATGGTGACCAAGACTAAGGGAATACTGCAGGTGTGTGTGGTGACAGTGGAGGCTAAATCTATTGAGGTTGTCAGTGCAAAAAGCTGCTGGGGTCCTCTTGTTCTCTTTTTTGCCCATTGGGAAAGTTCTAGCTGAGTAAATTCCTCTTAGTGCCAGGTCTGGAACACAGGTAATCAGAGCATCAGCAGATTCATGTCCTGGACTCAAGGTTTTGCAGAACTATAGTGACACCTGGAGTGTGCAGCACAGGAGCACTTGCTGTGGCAATGGTGGTGGTGTGTGAAATGTAGACATGTGAAAGTCACTATGGAATGAGAGTCCGAGTTACGGGAGCTCGTAGTAGTGACTCGGTCCTTGGGGGGAAGCAGGATGAAGTAGCATGGGACCAGGGATTAAAAGGCATAGCAATGGCCTGGACCCAGCTGTGGGGTGCAATGGAAGCATGCCCTGGGGATGGCAGGTCAGAGTCCTGACTCAGGCCCCAGCGTGTAGGACACAGAGCAACAACATCATAGCTCAGTGATGGTGGCTTAAAGACCCAACTCAAGACCCTGGGGGCAGGGCATAGAGAAGAAATAGTGTGGCTTCTGTGATAGTGGGTCGAAGTTGTAACTTAGAACACTGGGAGCAGTCTGCAGCACAGTGGCAAGGCATTTTGGCATCCAAATAACTAAGAGAGAGGTGCATCAGGCACTTGGATCCCTGGAGCCATATCCAGCCCCAGAGAAGAGACAAGGCAGAGGCAGTGTCATGATAAGCAAGGTTTCCACACAAGAAGGACATTCTCAGGAGGTACATGCAGTACCCCTGGAAACAAAGAGTTAAAAATGTTAGGGCACCTCAAAAAGGCATGTATTAGTCAATCAGGTTAACAAGGCTCCCAGTGTGGTCTCCTATCCTAGGGAGTTCTACCCTGGGGTGGCCAGTGCAGCCTGAATAAATTAGTTTAGTCCTTAGTTTCTCAGGGCCTGATCAAGGCAGTTAGATTCAAATGATATTGTTTGTCTATGACATCAGTTTATCCTTCTCATGAGTGTGGGTGATATCCAGAGATGTTTTGGGTAGAAAGTTCAGGAGCTCAAGCCTTCCTGTGCTGTCTCATAGTCAATGATGTCTGGTATGTCTCAGTAATTAAAACTTTACATTTTCTAAGGCACTGTTTATTTTTATTCAGATCTTTTATCCAAAAAGGTTGTGTGCAAGGAAAAAATTTTTTATTTAACCTAACCAGAAACACACATTGTGTTTAAGAATTGGTTAGCATAAAATCTTGAATTTTTAAAAGATTTTTAAATGAATTTACATAATCTCCCACCCATTGATGATTAATAGCCATCTTAACTTTTCATCTTTTCAAGCCTTTGGAAAACAGGTTGATGGTGATGGAAAGCCTTTTCAGGGTACCCCATGGAGACAGAAGTATCAATGAATATAAGAGAAGAATGTACAGTTGAAGGAAATGAAGATAAACTTGGTTACCTTACAATGCCGTGTTTAGCAAAATTATTTTTATAAAGAGGATACTGATACATGACACGTTTGGACAATGGTAACCAATATTATCAGGGAATATCACACACTGTAGGGAAACTGAATTTCTAAAATGTTTGCCTATCTAACAAAGTTGCTTCTTAGTTCTGTTAAAATGAGCACTCTTCTTATATGCAACACATTTCTCTGTTGCCCAAACAGAAGAAGATAAAGAAATATGTGACTTGTTTTGACCAACCAAAGACCTCATTGTTTTCTCAACAGTGACCAGATCAATAGTGTGCTCCTGACCAGAATAGGGCAGACCTTGATGACCACATGAGACTTTTTGCTAAAATTGTTAGGATGGATTCTTTGTTGATGGTATTCCCTGACTACCTGTAGGGTGAGTGTCTTAGGTGTGTGACACATAACGTTCCCCTAAAAAGTCAGTTCAGCTAAGCTGGTTTCTATTATAACTGGAAAAAAACATCTCAAAGCACAAGCTTGGCTGATATAGTTCTTTAGAGGATAAGTTCTTTGAAAACATTATATCTGTGACTTTAGTGTTACTGGTTAGAAGAGTGTCGAGAGAGACTGTTTCAGGATACAAGACAAGGCAACGCCTGGATTCAATCAGCCTTAGAGCTGGGGCCCTGGACTAATATCCAGAACTATCTAAAAAGCACAAGTCACCAGTTCCACTCAGAAATAGCCCTAGTGTAGAAGTGATGTCACCAAGATGATAAAGTAGGAAACCCCAACCTCTGTCTCTCCACAAAGGTCAACAATTAGACAGCTATCCATAAACAAAACAGCTCTGGGAGAGCTCAGGACTCCACTTAAGAAAGTTCAGCAACACAGTGAAACAAAAAAACCCCTGGAAATAACTGTATAAAAATAGAAAGAAGGGGCTTCCCTGATGGCGCAGTGGTAGAGAGTCCGCCTGCCGATGCAGGGGACCCGGGTTCATGCCCCGGTCCGAGAGGATCCCACATGCCGCGGAGCGGCTGAGCCCGTGAGCCATGGCCGCTGAGCCTGCGCGTCCGGAGCCTGTGTTCCGCAACGGGAGGCCATAACAGTGAGAGGCCCGCGTACTGAAAAAAAAAGAAAGAAGAATAGTTTTATTTTGCCTGCATCATCCCAACCCCAGACTGGCACTGCTCATTGACAAGAGAAAACTCCCCATCTGGAAAGAGTTTCTTTCACTGACAAGGGAAGAGTGGAGGAAGCAACCAGCTTCCCAAGCTGGCACCACATTAGGTGTCACTTAGGTTATATTCCACCCACAGAGTGACAAAGTTGAGATGTGTAACGATGGCTAGAAACAAGAATGAATATCAGGGGATACCAATAACAGCCATGCAACAAGAGTAACCACAATTCCTAGGGACCTGCTCTTCAGAGAAACCCATCAACTTTTGCCACTGAAGAAACCAATGGCCAGCAGAGCTGCTGTGGCCTACCTTCAGATTTAACTGGCTTTCACCCCACAAATACCAGTCACTGAGTCTCTTCCCACTCCCTCTCCCACACCCACACCAAACAGCTGCTTGTAGGCCTAGATCTGTCTCTGTCTCCTGTCACTGACCTGCACCACTGGGCTCACCTGCATCTAGCATCTTCAGCTGTATATCTGCATGATCAGGTTCAACTTCAGTCACTGACACCCACTGCCATACACACATGACAAGAACTTGCAGTCACAGGAATGCACGCTGACAGCTAGGGCCCCCACAGCTGCCAGTGTGCCCACAGTTGGATCAGGACCTTGTTATTGGCCACTGCCCACAACTATGTGTACATTAGAAGTTGGCCACTGTTACTCACAGGCACTTAGAGCTGGCATCCACAAATGAGTATGTGCACACCACTATTCTGACAACCACTGCCTACCCTGGTCCTAGCCACTAGACTGGGAGCAAAGTTGAGGATCACAAACACCCTTGCAGCCACTGCAGAACCCTGGCAGTGCTTGCCAAGGACCACAGAGTTGTTGATGCTGTGGATCACAGCAGCCTGACCCAACAAAATATTACACACATCCCAGACTCAGAGCCACAACACACCAAACTACACTTGGTGATGTGCACCATTAAACCTAGGGTCACTGGATGCTCCAGCATGTTCCAACATGCAGGTAAAGGTTTTTCATCACAGAAATCAGTCCATAAAGTCAGAGGTGACTGCTTTGTCAAATACATAGGTAACTGTACAAGGTGACAAGAAGTTTAAAAATCAGAGAAAATGACACCATGAAAGGAACACAGTAAACTGACAATAACTGACCCAAAGAGATGGAGATACATAAATAGCCCAACAAAGTAATCAAAATAATTTTTCTAAAGGTGTTCAGAAAGCTACAAGAAAACACAGACACACAAGTTAACAAAGTCAGGAAAACAATACAAAAACAAAATGAGAAGCTCAATAATGAGATAGAAAACATTAAAAAGCACTAAAAAGAAATTTTGGAGCTGAAGAATACAATGACTGGCTTGGAGAATTTTTTTATGTTTTTTTTTTTTCTTTTGGCCATGCTGTGTGGCATGTGAGATCTTAGTTCCCCGACCAGGGATCGAACCCGTGCCCCCTCTGTTGGGGGTGTAGAGTCTTAACCACTGGACCACCAGGGAAGTCCCTGGCTTGGAGAATTTAATAGAGTGATTCAACATCAGACAGGACAAAGCAGAAGGAAGAATAAGTCAGCTGGTGCTTTTGAAATTATCCAGTCAGAGAAGCAGAAAGAAAAATGAAAACAAATGAAAAAAGTCTTTAGGACTTATGGGACACCATTAGTACAACTAATCTAGGTATCCGTGGAATCCCAGAAGGAGCAGAGAGGGAGGTTAATAATTAAAAGAAATAATGGTGGAAAACTTCATAAACCTAGGGAGAGAACTGAACATCAAAGTTTGTAAACTAATAAGTGACCCCAAAAATACAACCCCAAACAATATTCTCAGGTGACTTCAGCATCATGTTGATGTGTGTCATTCCTCTTTTCTCTCCCCTTTGATTAACAACTAAATGAAGATCCATAACCAAACATAAATGCGTCTACACATTACACCAGGGCACCTGGAAGATTTCTATCCCCCTGTGCAACCTAAAGTGGGAGGATAGGACCTTGGTGGGAGCTGCAGAACCAAGAGAGTTGGTGAGCCTGCCCCACTCCCACTTGCTGCAAGGGAAGCTAGAGAGTACAAAATTGGGTGAATACCTACAGGCAATAGAGAATTCGTGGAAGTCCAGCCTGCCTGAGAGGAGAATCTGGCATGTCATCAGAGCAGAATAGAGATAAGTTTGGAGGCAGAGGAGAGGGTGGACACTTGCCAAGTGTCACCCAGGGTGACACTGCAAGGGGCTGAGCCTCTAGCAGCAGCTTCTCCAGCAGAGGTGGTGGGAAGCAGCAACCTCTCCTACAGAGCAAGAAAGCAAAATTGGTGAGCTGCAACAGTTGTGTGAGTTGCAGGTAGAAGTACCTATTTTTCTCCAGCAGCACCCATATTTCTGAGGAAAAAAATTCAGTGGCTGAGGGGAGTGAGAGAAAAAGAAGGAAAGCAGATAAAAATAGCAAAGGATATTGAAGGAACACACTTCCTTCAGATGCATTGCCTCCTGTCTGCTTTGGGACTTCAACAGGAGGTCTGCCCCCGCACTTCTAGATGTGCCCCACTCAACGATCCCCCACCAGTCCATGTGCACCCACAAAGCTTCAGGTTCTAAGCCCACGCCTCCCCACACTCTGCTGCTGGCTCTGTGTGTGCGCTCAAGGGCATCCACAAGAGCCAGCTCTGGAAAAAGGAACAACAAACATATAGCACCACCACCTGGAATAGAAAAGTAAAGTTTCTAATAGCCAACCTGTTGAATTGTAAGAACAAAAGAAGACATTAAAAAAATCTTAAGGAGTTGTCTACTACTTCACTTGTGAAAGCAGAAGGACATACCTTCAAAAAGAATTGTACAAATCAAGGAAACATGGTATCACAAAAGGAAAATGATGATTCTCCAGCAGCCAAACTCAAGGCATGAAATATTTTGATCTAACTGATGAAGAATTCAAAATAGCCATTATGAAGAAATTCAGTGAGCTACGAGAAAACTCAGAAAGACATTTTAGTAAACTCAGGAATAAAATTAATAAAATTAATGAAGGAGAGTTTTACTAAAGATATTGAAACTGTTAAGAAGAAGAAGAAAAAGAACCAAACAGAAATTCTGAAGCTGAAGAATTCAATGATGAGATAAAGATTGAAATAGAGAATATTGTTAACAGGGCAGACCAGATCAAACAAAGAATAAGTGAGTTAGAGGATAGGAATATAGAAATAATTCAATTATAAGAGGAGAGAAAACTCAGATTTTTAAAAAGTAAAGAAATTCTGTGACAGCTATTGAATTTAATCAGAAGAGCAAATATAAGAATAATTGGTGTACCAGAAGAGAAGTAGAAAGAGACAGAAAGTTTATTTAAAGAAATAATAGCTGAGAACTTCCCAAACATGGGGAAGGACTTGGATATCTAAGCCCATGAAGCTAATAGAACATGTTATTATCTCAATGCAAAAAGACCTTCTCCAAAGCATATTATAATAAAACTGTCAAGGATCAATGATTAAGAAAGGATCTTTACCCAGAAATTCTAGTTCTGGGTATTTATCCAAACAAAACAAAAACACTAGCTCAAAAAGACATATGCACCCCCATGTTCATTGCAGCATCATTTACAATAGTCAAACCATGAAAACCTAAATTTCCATTTGACAGATGAATGGATAAGGAAAATGTGATACACAGACATATAGACATAAATATAGATATTATTCAGCCATTTAAAAAGATGAAATCTTGTCATTTGTGGCAACATGGATAGACCTCAAGGACATTATGCTGAGTGAAATAAGTCAAACAGAGAAAGACAAAACCATATGATTTCTCTTATATGTGGAGTCTTAAAAAAAAAAAACCTCATAGATACAGAAAACAGATAGGTAATTGCCATAAGCTAGAGTAGGGGAGTAGGATGGGGGAAGGAATTGATGAAAGGGATCAAAAGTTAAAAAAAAAGAAAAAGACTCTTAAAGGCAGTGAAAGAAGAAAAGAAAGTAACTGACAAAGGAATTCCCATTAGGCTATCAGTGGATTTCTCAGCAGAAATCCTACAAGCCAGGAGAGAGTGAAATGACATATTCAGAGTGTTAAAAGATAAAAATTTCCTGTCAAGAATATTTTATCCAGCAAAGTTATCCTTCAGATATGAAAAAGAAATAAAGCCTTCCCATATAAACAAAAGTTGAGGGAGTTCACCACCGCTAGATCTGCCTTGAAAGAAATGTTAAAAGGAGTTCTTTAAGCTGAAGTGAAAAGACATCAATCAGCAACGTAAAGACATATGAGAGTACACAACACTCTGGTAATGGTGAAAATAGACAGTCATAATTAGAAAACTATAACTCTCTATTAGAATGGCATGTCAACCACCTACTTATAGTATAAATGTTAAAGGATAAGATCATTACAAATAACTATGAATACTATAATTTGTTAATGAATACACAGTATAAAAAGAGGTAAATTTTTACATCAAAAATATACAAGGGGAGCAGTAAAAGGGTGGAACCTTTATCAGATAAACAAATATATGTTGCTATCAGCATAAAATGGGCAGTTTTATGTATGAGATGTTTTATGTAAACCTTATGGTAACCACAAAGCAAAATTCTAGAGTAGATTCACTAGATATAAAAAAGAGGAGATAGAGTGTACCACCATAGAAAACCACCAATTTACAAAGGTAGGCAGAAACACAGGGGGAAAAGAAACCCACTGGAGATATAAAACAAAGGAGAAGGCAAACAATAAGATGGCAGTGGTAGGTCCTTACATATCAATAATTACTCTAAATGAAAATGGATTTAATTCAATCCAAAGGCACGGAGTGGCTGGATGGATAAGAAAAACAAGACCCAAGTATGTGTTGCCTACAGGAGACCTATTTCAGCTGGGGAAATGGGTTGATAATATTTCCCAAAAAAGGGATGGAAGATAATATTCCAAATAAGTGGCAACCAAAAATGGTGACAAGATACAAAGAAGGTCATTATATAATGATAAATGGGTCAATACATCAAAAAGATACAAGAGTTATGAATACATACACACCCTATCTGAAGGGAGAAATGGACAACAATACAGTAATAGCAGAGGGCTTCAATACCCCACTATCGACTGGATAGATCATGAGACAGAAAATCAACAAGGAAACATTGGAATTGAACCCTCCTTTAGACCAAATAGGATCAACAGACATATATAGAATATTCCATCCAACAGCAACAGAATACACATTCTTATCAAGTCCACATGGAATATTCTCCAGGATAGATCGTATGATAGGACATAAAACAAGACTCAGCAAATTTAAGAAAATTGAAATCATACCAACAATCTTTTCTGACTACAATAGTATGAAGCTAGACATCAAAAACAAGAGGAAAGAAGGAAAAATCTACAAATATATGGAAATTAAACAACACAATATTGAACAACATATGAGTCAAAGAATTCAAATGGAAAAAAATTTAAATATCTTGGAAAAACACAAAGGAAGCACAGTATATCAAAATATATGGGATGCAGCAAAAGCAATTCTAAGAGGAAAGTTTATAGTGATAAAGATCTTCCTTAAGAAAAAAGAAAGATCTCAAATAACCTAACTTTACACTTCAAGGAACTAGAAAAACAAGAAAAAGTAAGACCAAAGTTAGCTGAAGGAAAGAGTTAACAAAGATCAAAGCAGAAATAAATGAAAAGAGGGGAGAAAGCAATAGAAAATATCAATCTAATTATGAGTTGGTTTTTTTTTAAAAGAAAGTATCAGAAGTTTAGCTAGACTTACCAAGAAGAAAAAGAGAGAGAGAGAGAGAGAGAGAGAGAGAGAAGACTCAAATGAAATCAGAAATGAGAGAGGAGACACTCCAACTGACACCAAAGAAATACAAAGGATCACAAGAAACTACTGTAAACAATTATACACCAACAACAGGACAACCTAGAAGAAATGGATAAATTCCTAGAATCATACAACCTACCAAGACGTAAGCATGATTTTTTTTTTTTTTTTTTTTTTTTTCCTTTTTGCGGTATGCGGGCCTCTCACTGTTGTGGCCTCTCCCGTTGCGGAGCACAGGCTCCGGACGCGCAGGCCCAGCGGCCACGGCTCACGGGCCCAGCTGCTCCGCGGCATATGGGATCCTCCCAGACCGGGGCACGAACCCGTATCCCCTGCATCGGCAGGCGGACTCTCAACCACTGCGCCACCAGGGAGGCCCCGTAAGCATGATTTTTAAAGTTGGGTATTCATAAACAGACACAGCATAGTTAATAGGAACACCAATGCTTAGAGAAAAAATGAATTTAGTCAAAACAAAGGAAAGCAAGCTACCTAAAAAAATATCGTGAGTTTCAGTACAACTTACAAAATCTCTAATGGAAGCCAAGAGAAAAGAAAATATTATCTTAAAACTATAAGAAATTTTAAACATAAAACTATATATAGGGCTTCCCTGGTGGTGCAGTGGTTGAGAGTCCGCCTGCTGATGCAGGGAAGACGGGTTTGTGCCCTGGTCCGGGAGGATCCCACGTGGCGCGGAGCGGCTGGGCCCATGAGCCATGGCCGCTGAGCCTGTGAGTCCGCAACGGGAGAGGCCACAACAGTGAGAGGCCCGCGTGCCGCAAAGGAGAAAAAAAAAAAAACACTATATATAGCAAACCTCTTTAACTGTGTATTCATATTTGTAATTTTACTTATTAAAATTTATTTATAACCCCCAAAACAATATTCACAGTATTTCCATAATGACTCAGAAATGTGCATAGAAAAGCAAAAAACTTGAGCCATCTGATATGCACATTCCCCACAAAAGTCAACAAGGCAATGCTCCGTCTTCTTGTTTCAGCTTTTATACAGTAAACAAGGTCATTTTTGTGAAATATTTAGAGCCACAATTTTGCATTTTGGTGATTTTCCTGTTTAAGATCACCCCCAAGTGTAGTGCTGATGTGCTGTCTAGTGTGACTAAGCATGGAAGTCTGTGATGTGCCTTACCAAAAACATTGTATGTTACACTCACCCTGAGGCATGAGTTACAGTGCTGTTGGCCATGAGTTCAATGTTAATTAATAATAAATATTAAATAATAAAGAAAATAAATACAAAAAATAAACATATTAAAGACAATAAGTTGTCTTTAAACAGAAATACACATAAAACAGGTTATGTATTAATCAATTGATAAAAATGTTGTGACTCCAGGGCCACACTAACGTAACCTTGCATTTTTTCTAGGAACAATGAATCAGTATCTTCTAATTCAGTGGTTTAAGTAACATTGTAGAACATAACTTCCACAAATAATGAGAATCAACTATACTTTTTGACTTTAAAAAATCAAGAAAAGAGACTTCCCTGGAGGTCCAGTGTTTAAGACTCTGCACTTCCACTGCAGGGGGCATGGGCTCGACCCCTGGTGGGTGAAATAAGATTCTCCATGCTGCAGTTCCCCATGCTGCGTGACACGGCCAAAAAACCCCAAAAACCAAAACCAAAAACAAAAACAAAAAACCAAGAAAAGTTAGACACTTTAGATCAAGAGGGAGCATTTATCTGTAATCAATGTTTAATAAAATACTTTCCAATAATTTAATTGAAGAAAAAGACAAAGTTTCCAGAAGTCTAGTCTGAGATGCAAAAATGAATGAAAAGCAAAAAATTAAAAGCCTATAGATATAATTGGTGTGTACAATTGACTCAATTGTATTTGCCAACCACATTACAAAGGTTAATATAACAAATATAACAGAGAATTTGTAATAATTCTCAATGAATTTATTCAGAAAAATAACCTGTAAAATTATTTGGGGACTGCAAATTATATTAGTTGTAAATTTCCATTAATTTTTTAAAAATTTTATTATTCTTCCCCCAAAGAGTTTGCAAAATCTTTTTTTATCTTTAATTTTATTTATTTTTTTATACAGCATGTTCTTATCAGTCATCAATTTTATATACATCAGTGTATACATGTCAATCCCAATCGCCCAATTCATCACCCCCCCACCCCCCCAATGGCTTTCTCCACTTGGTGTGCATACATATGTTCTCTACATCTGTGTCTCAATTTCTGCCCTGAAAACTGGTTCATCTGTACCATTTTTCTAGGTTCTAAATACCTGGGTTAACGTACGATATTTGTTTTTCTCTTTCTGACTTACTTCACTCTGTATGACAGTCTCTAGATCTATCCACGTCTCAACAAATGACCCAATTTCGTTCCTTTTTATGGCTGGGTAATATTCCATTGTATATATGTACAACATCTTCTTTATCCATTCATCTGTCAATGGGCATTTAGGTTGCTTCCATGACCTGGCTATTGTAAATAGTGCTGCAATGAACACTGGGGTGCATGTGTCTTTTTTTTTTTTTTTACATCTTTATTGGCATATAATTGCTTTACAATGGTGTGTTAGTTTCTGCTTTATAACAAAGTGAATTAATTATACATATACATATGTTCCCATATCTCTTCTCTCTTGTGTCTCCCTCCCTCCTGCCCTCCCTATCCCACCCCTCTATGTGGTCACAAAGCACCGAGCTGATCTCCCTGTGCTCTGTGGCTGCTTCCCACTAGCTATCTATTTTACGTTTGGTAGTGTATATATGTCCATGCCTCTCTCTTGCTTTGTCACAGCTTAACCTTCCCCCTCCCCATATCCTCAAGTCTATGCTCTAGTAGGTCTGTGTCTTTATTCCTGTCTTACCCCTAGGTTCTTCATGACATTTTTTTTCTTAAATTCCATATATATGTGTTAGCATACGGTATTTGTCTTTCTCTTTCTGACTTACTTCACTCTGTATGACAGACTCTAGGTTTATCCACCTCATTACAAATAGCTCAATTTCTTTTCTTTTTATGGCTGAGTAATATTCCACTGTATATATGTGCCACATCTTCTTCATCCATTCATCCGATGATGGACATTTAGGTTGTTTCCATCTCTGGTCTATTGTAAATAGAGCTGCAATGAACACTTTGGAACATGACTCTTTTTGAATTATGGTTTTCTCAGGGTATAGTAGTGTGCCCAGTAGTGTGATTGCTGGATCATATGGTAATTCTATTTTTAGTTTTTTAAGGAACCTCCATACTGTTCTCCATAGTGGCTGTATCAGTTTACATTCCCTCCAACAGTGCAAGAGGGTTCCCTTTTCTCCACACCCTCTCCAGCATTTATTGTTTGTAGATTTTCTGATGAAGTCCATTCTAACTGGTGTGAGGTGATACCTCATTGTAGTTTTGATGTGCATTTCTCTAATAATTAGTGATGTTGAGCAGCTTTTCATGTGCTTCTTGGCCATCTGTATATCTTCTTTGGAGAAATGTCTATTTAGGTCTTCTGCCCAGTTTTGGATTAGGTTGTTTGTTTTTTTAATATTGAGCTGCATGAGCTGTTTATATATTTTGGAGATTAATCCTTTGTCCATTGATTCATTTGTAAATATTTTCTCCCATTCTGAGGGCTATCTTTTCATTTTGTTTATGGTTTCCTTTGCTGTGCAAAAGCTTTTAAGTGTCATTAGGTCCCACTTGTTTATTTTTGTTTTTATTTCCATTACTCTACGGGGTGGATCATAAAAGATCTTGCTGTGGTTTATGTCAAAGAGTGTTCTTCCTATATTTCCCCTAAGAGTTTTATAGTGTTCATTCTTACGTTTAGGTGTCTAATCATCTTGAGTTTATTTTTGTGTATGGCGTTAGGGAGTGTTTGGATTTCACTCTTTAGCTGTCCAGTTTTCCCAGCACCACTTATTGAAGAGGCTGTCTTTTCTCCATTGTATATCCTTGTCTCCTTTGTCATAGATTAGTTGACCATAGGTGCGTGGGTTTACCTCTGGGCTTTCTATTTTGTTCCATTGATCTGTTTCTGTTTCTGTGCCAGTACCATATTGTCTTTTTTTTGTGTGTGTGTGGTACGCGGACCTCTCACTGTTGTGGCCTCTCCCGTTGTGGAGCACAGGCTCCAGACGTGCAGGCTCAGCAGCCCACGGGCCCAGCCGCTCCGCTGCATGTGGGATCTTCCCAGACCAGGGCACGAACCCGTGTCCCCTGCATTGGCAGGCAGACTCTCAACCACTGCGCCACCAGGGAAGCCCCCATATTGTCTTGATTACTGTAGCTTTGTAGTATAGTTTGAAGTCAGGGAGTCTGATTCCTATAACTCCGTTTTTTTTCCCCTCAAGACTGCTTTGGCTATTCTGGGTCTTTTGTGTCTCCATACAAGTTTTAAGATTTATTGTTCTAGTTCTGTAAAAAATGCCATTGGTAATTTGATAGGGATTGCATTGAATCTGTAGATTGCTTTGGGTAGTATAGTCATTTTCACAATATTGATTCTTCCAATCCAAGAACATGGTATATCTCTCCATCTGTTGGTGTCATCTTTAATTTCTTTCATCAGTGTCTTATAGTGTTCTGCATACAGTTCTTTTGCCTCCCTAGGTAGGTTTATTCCTAGGTATTCTTTTTGTTGCAATGGTAAATGGGAGTGTTTCCTTAATTTCTCTTTCAGATTTTTCATTATTAGTGTATAGGAATGCAAGAGATTTCTGTGCATTAATTTTGTATCCTGCAACTTTACTAAACTCACTGAGTAGCTCTAGTAGTTTTCTGGTGGCATCTTTAGGATTCTCTATGTATAGTATCATGTCATCTGCAAACAGTGACAGCTTTACTTCTTCTTTTCCGATTTGGATTCCTTTTATTTCTTTTTCTTCTCTGATTGCTATGGCTAGGACTTCCAAAACTATGTTGAATAATAGTGGTGAGAGTGGACATCCTTGTCTTGTTCCTGATCTTAGAGGAAATGCTTTCAGTTTTCCACCATTGAGAATGATGTTTGCTGTGGGTTTGTCATATATAGCCTTTATTATGTTGAGGGAGGCTCCCTCTATGCACACTTTCCAGAGAGTTTTTATCATAAATGGATGTTGAATTTTGTCAAAAGTTTTTTCTGTATGTATTGAGGTGATCATATGGTTTTTATTCTTCAGTTTGTTAATATGGTGTATCACATTGATTGATTTGCATATACCGAAGAATCCTTGCATCCCTGGGATAAATCCCACTTTATCATGGTGTATGATCCTTTTAATGTGCTGTTAGATTCTGTTTGCTAGTATTTTGTTGAGGATTTTTGCATCTATATTCATCAGTGATATTGGTCTGTAATTTTCTTTTTTGTAGTATCTTTGTCTGGGTTTGGTATCAGGGAGATGGTGGCCTCATAGAATGAGCTTGGGAGTGTTCCTTCCTCTGCAATGTTTTGGACGAGTTTGAGAAGGATGGGTGTTAGCTCTTCTCTAAATGTTTGATAGAATTCACCTGTGAAGCCATCTGGTCCTGGACTTTTCTTTGCTGGAAGATTTTTAACCACAGTTTCAATTTCATCTCTTGTGATTGGTCTGTTCATATTTTCTATTTCTTCCTGGTTCAGTCATGGAAATTTATACCTTTCTAAGAATTTGTCCATTTCTTCCCGGTTGTCCATTTTATTGGCATAGAGTTGCTTGTAGTAGTCTCTTAGGATGCTTTGTATTTCCGCAGTGTCTGTTGTAACTTCTCCTTTTTCATTTCTAATTTTAGTGTTTTGAGTCCTCTCCCTCTTTTTCTTGATGAGTCTGGCTAATGGTTTATCAATTTTGTTTATCTCCTCAAAGAACTAGCTTTTAGTTTTATTGATCTTTGCTATTGTTTTCTTTGTTTCTATTTCATTTATTTCTGCTCTGATCTTTATGATTTCTTTCCTTCTGCTAACTTTGGGTTTTGTTTGTTCTCCTTTCTCTAGTTCCTTTAGGTGTAAGGTTAGGTTGTTTATTTGAGATTTTTCTTGTTTCTCGAGGTAGGCATGTATAGCTATAAACTTCCCTCTTAGAACTGCTTTTGCTAAATACCATAGGTTTTGGCTTGTCGTGTTTTCATTGTCATTTGTCTCTACGTATTTTTTGATTCCCCTTTGATTTCTTCAGTGATCTCTTGGTTATTTAGTAACGTAGAGTTTAGCCTCCATGTGTCTCTGTTTTTTATGTTTTTCCCCTGTAATTCATTTCTAATCTCATAGTGTTGTGGTCAGAAAAGATACTTGATATGATTTCAATTTTTTAAAATTTACTGAGGCTTGATTTGTGACCCAAGATATGATCTATCCTGGAGAATATTCTGTGCGCACTTGAGGAGAAAGTGTAATCTGCTGTTTTTGGATGGAATGTCCTATAAATATCAGTTAAATCTATCTGGTCTATTGTGCCATTTAAACCTTCTGTTTCCTTATTTATTTTCATTTTGGATGATCTGTCCATTGGTGTAAGTGAGATGTTAAAGTCCCCCACTATTATTGTGTTGCTGTCAATTTCCTCTTTTACAGCTGTTTGCAGTTGCCTTATGTATTGAGGTGCTCCTATATTGGGTGCATATATATTTATAATTGTTAAATCATCTTCTTGGATTGATCTTTTGATCACTATGTAGTGTCCTTCCTTGTCTCTTGTAACAGTCTTTATTTTAAAGTCTATTTTATCTGATATGAGAATTGCTACCCTAGCTTCCTTTTGATTTCCATTTACATGGAATATCTTTTTCCATCCCCTAACTTTCAGTCTGTATGTGTCCCTAAGTCTGAAGTGGACCTCTTGTAGACAATATATATATGGGTCTTGTTTTTGTGTCCATTCAGCAAGCCTGTGTCTTTTGGTTGGAGCATTTAATCCATTCACGTTTAAGGTAATTATCGATATGTATGTTCCTATGACCATTTTCTTAATTGTTTTGGGTTTGTTTTTGTAGGTCCTTTTCTTCTCTTGTGTTTCTCACTTAGAGAAGTTCCTTTAGCATTTGTTGTAGAGCTGATTTGGTGGTGCTGAATCCTCTTAGTTTTTGCTTGTCTGTAAAGCTTTTGATTTCTCCATCGAATCTGAATGAGATCCTTGCTGGGTAGAGTAATCTCGGTTGTAGGTTTTTCCCTTTCATCATTTTAAATATATCCTGCCACTCCCTTCTAGCCTGCAGAGTTTCTGCTGAATAATCAGCTGATAACCTTATGGGAGTTCCCTTGTATGTTATTTGTCATTTTTCCCTTGTTGCTTTTAATATTTTTTCTTTGTCTTTAATTTTTGTCAATTTGATTACTGTCTGTCTTGGTGTGTTCCTTCTTGGCTTTATCATGCCTGGGACTCTCTGGGTGACTGTTTCCTTTCCCATATTAGGGAAGTTTTCAGCTATTATTTCTTCAAATATTTTCTCAGGTCCTTTCTCTCTGTCTTCTCCTTTTGGGACCCCTATAATGTGAATGTTGGTGCATTTAATGTTGTCCCAGAGGTCTCTTAGACTGTCTTCATTTCTTTTCATTCTTTTGTCTTTATTCTGTTCAATGGCAGTGTTTTCCACCATTCTGTCTTCCAGGTCACTTATCCATTCTTCCGCCTCAGTTATTCTGCTATTGATTCCTTCTAGTGTATTTTTCATTTCATTTATTGTACTGTTCATCTCTCTTTGCTCTTTAGTACTTCTAGGTCTTTGTGAAACATTTTTTGCATTTTCTCAATCCTTGCCTCCATTCTTTTTCTGAGATCCTGGATCATCTTCATTATCAGTATTCTGAATTCTTTTTCCAGAGAGTTGCCTACCTTCACTTCACTTAGTTGCTTTTCTGGGGTTTTATCTTGTTCCTTCATCTGGTACATAACCCTCTGCTGTTTCATTTTGTCTAACTTTCTGTGATTGTGGTTTTCATTCCACAGACTGAAGGATTGTAGTTCTTACTTCTGGTGTTCACCCTTTGGTGGATGTTGCTATCTAAGAAGCTTGTGCAAGCTTCCTGATGGGAGGGACTAGTGGTGGGTAGAGCTGGGTCTTGTCCCTCTGGTGGGCAATGCCATGCTCAGTAAAGCATTAATCTACTTCTCTGATGATGGGTGGGGCTGTGTTCCCTCCCTGTTGGTTGTTTGACCTAAGGCTACATAGCTCTGGAGCCTACAGGCTGTTTTGTGGGGCTAATGGCAGTCTCCAGGAAGGCTCACACCAATGAGTACTTCCCAGAATTGTTGTTCCCAGTGTCTTTGTCCCTGCAGTGAGCCACAGCCCCCCACACCCCCACACCCAGCCTCTGCAGGAGACCCTCCAATACTAGCAGGTAGGTCTGGCCAGTCACTTGTGGGGTCACTTCTTTTTTCCCCTGGGTCCTGGTGCTCACAAGACTTTGTGTGTGCCCCCCCAAGAGTTGAGTTTTTGTCTCCCCCAGTCCTGTGGAAGTCTTGCAAATGAATCCCACTGGCCTTCAAAGCCAGATTCTCTGGGGATTCCTCCTTCTATTGCCAGACCCCCAGGCTGGGAAGCCTGACATGGGCCTCAGAACTTCCACTCTAGTGGGAGAATTTCTGTTGTATAATTGTTTTCCAGTCTGTGTGTCACCCACCTGGTGGGTATGTGATTATACCATGATTGTGCCCCTCCTACTGCCTCATTGTGGCTTCTCCTTTGTCTTTGAATGTAGGGTGTCTTTTTTGGTAGGTTCCAGTTTTTGTTTTTGTTTTTGTTTTTGTTTTTATGGTTGTTCAGCCATTAGTTGTGATTCTGGTGTTTTCATAAGAGGGGGTGAGCACATGTCCTTCTACTCCACCATCTTTAGCTAACCCATCAAATATTTTCTTTCTTGTATCAGAGTTAATCATAATTCTTACCAGACAACTTTAACAGCTCTGTGGCTTTTGCCTTTATAAGCCACTGACTCTTTCTTTTCCAGAAAGTTCTTTGGGTTTTACCTGAATCTGTCTCCTGAATTGCAATTTCTAAGACTCCAAATAAACTCTTTTCTAATTTGCAGCCTTCTGCATTTTTCTTGGTTGATGGTATGGACTGAGGTTTTTAAATATAGATGTTTCCTAGGACTCTCCATCCAGGGTCTCTTGCCCTTATGTGCTTTCTCCCATGGCCATCTCATTTACTCTCACACCTTTAATTACAGTGACAAGTGTTTCCCCTGCAGCCTGAAGTTCTCCCTGATTTCCAGATGTTCATATCCTGCTGCCCCTCCCTGTGGCTACCCTGAAACTCAGCAAGTCTCACACCGAACTCATGCAGAAATATTCCTTCCTCCTCAAAATATCACCCTTCTGTTCAAGTCAGAAACTGGGAAGTTCTCCCCTGCTTACTTCCCACATATTTCTCAGATCTCTCTACTTCTCTGCACCCTCTGTTGCTGTTACCAGCTCCTGATTGGTATCTCAGTTGTCCTAGCTCAACAGCTTTGAAACTCACCTCCCCCAAATCCCCAGCACTGCCCGCTTCCCCTGACTTCACTGTCCTTACCCTAAAACTCACTGCCCCTACAACGTACCCTACTGCCCCTCCTCTGCACCCCACTGCCCCACTGTTTCTCTCCTAAATCTTACTACCACTCCTCTGCACTCCTAAAACTCACTGCCCTTCCTGTGTACTGTCCTGCCTTACACTGATGCACTGCCCCTCCCCTATACCTCACTATCTCCCCTGTACCTGCTGTCCCTCTCCAGTAGCCCCAGTACTCCTTCCCCTTCACCCCACTGCAGCAGAAACATCTTAGAAAACACATCCTTGTCCAAATGGACTCTCAAAGTAAAGTACAAGGTCTGGTGCTACTCTGGCCTATTCCCCTCTGTCCTACCAGATGTGGAAATTCCTGTCCCCTCCCTTTTTCCTGCTACTTTTTATTCATCTGCCACATCTCACTTTCAAAGTTACTTCTCATGGAAGCCTTCCCTGACTTCATAGACTAAGGAATACCTCCCTGTATCTTCTCTCTGCATTTCTTGTCTGTAGCCTTTATCACGGCACTAATTTAAAAATCATTTGTGGAATTTGTTGCTTAATGCCTTAGTGAGCAGTAACTCAGCACACTATGAAAAGCCCAGACTACCTATACAGGCTGCCTGAATTGGAATCTTGGGTCAGCTGTGTGTCCCTAATCAAATTCCTTAACCACTCCATGCCTCATCCATAAAATGAGGGTAATAATTGTGCCTATTTTGCTAAATAATTGTGAAGATTAAATGAGTTAACATGGGCAAAGCTCTTCCAAGCTCTTCCAATTGCCATAAGAGGTAAATACACAAGTTTCTTCCAGTTATAGGGAAATTCCTGAGCCTTTTTTCCTGCTTCTTGGGTTACCATCTACCAAAGGGAGGGGCATGTCAAGGTTCATATAAAATCTTGCACAACTTATGTGTGTACCTTTCCCTTTCTAGGTCAGATGATGCAGGGGTGAGCTCAGGTTACAAGCTTGGCAGGCACAGCTGTGCCTCTGCCCATGCAGGTCAAGGGGACTGTCACTGAGCAGACTCCTGAGGCTCAGAGCAGTTAAAAGACTCCCAGGAAAATGCTCAGGGCTATGCAGAATGGTGAGACCAGAATCCAGTCAGGTCTCCTCCCTAGGTCTCTCTGTTGCACTCACATGCCTTCCTGGAAAACAGACAGACAAGACAGAAAGACAGAGGTTAGGGAGGGACAGGAGATTATAGTTGGGAGAGCTGAGTACCTCCAAGATATCAGTGTTTCCATGACTGTTGGAGGTTTGGTCTGATTATCAAGACAAAAATGCACTAGGATACACAATACCCAGAAATGGACCACCCCTGCCTCCCACCCCACCCCACCATGGAGCTTCTGCTGTAGCCTTGTTGGAATAAACCAGTCCCCAAAGTGATACTTTGGGGTCCCAAAGAGAGTTGTCCCTCTGAGGAATAGATAGGTGGCACCCAAGAGTTAATGTCATCTATTGCCCACAGCTGCCAAGCCAAAGGCATCTGGACTTTTATAAGTCCCTCACAGCCACCAAGGGAGCAAAGGAGAGGGATGAGCAGTGAAGGCAGCTCCTAGGTGTTTCCAGGTAAAAGAAGTCCTCTTCTCATGAAGTCTCTTCCCCATGTTCTAGGAAAAATGGTACACAAGAAAATGGTCATGTCCCTGGTCTCGAGTGAGTCCCTGGGACGGGTCGCCAAGTGAGAGTCCTTGGCTTCACACAGGAAAGAATTCAGGAGGGAGCCAAAGTAAAGTTAAAGCAGGTTTATTTAGAGAGATATGCACTCCATAGACAGAGTATGGGCCATCTCAGAAGGCAAGAGAGGTGACCCCAGGGCATGAGGTCAGGGTCTTGGAAAGTGAGAGTGGCCCCGAGATGTGGGAGTGGTTAGCTTTTATGAGTTGGGTAATTTCATAGGCTAACGAGTGGGAGGATTATTCCAACTATTTTGGGGAAAGGGCAGAGATTCCCAGGAGCTGGGCCACCACCCACGTTTTGGCCTTTTATGGTTGGCTTCTTATGGTCAGCCTCGGAACTGTCATGGCACGGGTGGGTGTGTCATTTAGATGCTAATGTATTACAATGAGCATATAATGAGGCTCAAGGTCTACTGGAAGTTGAATCTTCCGCCATCTTGGACCTAGTAAGTTCTAACCTGTTTTTGTGGTATCCTGTTCTTCTTAATGGTTGTGTCATTCTTTTAATGGTTGTGCTGTGCCCCCTTCCTTTATGTGTCACCCTTAACCTATTTCAAAGCCGACCAGGGCCTTTTCATTAAAAATGATTTTTTTTTCTTCCCTGGATTTATCATGACTTTGTTACTGAACAAAGTTTGTGTGCCTGATGCACACTGACGCCAAATAAACTGAAACATCAGTTTGGAGCAGAGAAAGGTTTATTGCACGGTCAAGCAAAGAGAATGGGTAGCCTATGCTCAAAAACCTTGAGCTCCTCAATGGTTTAGGAGGAAAAGTTGTTTTGTCTTTTTTTGTTTTTTTTTTTTTCTGTGGGGGGGATGTTTTCATAGGCAAAATTTGGGGTGAGGGCTGCAGGGTGTGTGACTTTCTTCTGATTGATTGGTGCTGAGGAAACTGGGCAGTATTCCAGGAATCTTGTGCTCAGCATGAACTTACCATCCTCCACCTGGGTTGGAGCCTTAGTTCCAGCAGAAGAACTCAAAGATATTGTTATGTATATTCCTTGAGGAGGAACTAGAACCCTGCCCCAACACTGCACTATTGTTTATTGACAGCTCCTTCCTTGTTTCGGCATTCTTCTCCTTTCCCTTGATTAGCAACTGTTTAGATCTACCCTTTTGACTCAGGGAAGGTCAAGGAGGCTGAATGAAGCCTATTTCCTACAAACAAGAAACAGGGGGCACAGAAAGGCTTTTGTGCCCAGGAGGGACCCACAGGGTTCTGCTCAGTTTCAACTTCATCTTTGCTATCCAGAGCCTGAAACTCAGCCAGGGTTGTGGTTACGTCTTCTTCAGCCACATCTTGTGACTCAAACATGGGTGGGGAAGGGGTGTGGAGCACATGGGCTAGAGCACTGATATCCCCTGGAGGGCCCTTTCTCGAGGCTGAAGGAGATCAGCTCAGGTTTAGGGAGAAAGAGTCTGTCTGGCTTCAGACAATCTTTTGTCTCAGACTTCTCTTTCCCAAGTGACCAAGAAAAGTTGCAAAAAAGGAATTTGCTTCCCTCTGCCACTTAAAACCCAGCTCAGAAAAATCTCACCTTTGCCCAAAAGAGTAACAAAACGAAAAATCATGTGTTCTGTATGCTAGATTGTCCGTCCTAGTGGGAGAGTGACTGCATTTATTACTGCTAATCACAAAAACAGACACCTCAAGTTAATGATTTTAGCACTTTTCTCTGTAAGGGAAGATGCAAGAATCTGGGCTCATTGAAATTATTCCTTAGATAAGCACCTTAACTATATAGGGCCAGTATCCAAAGCACATAATGCTTCCTGTTTTTCTCTATCCTTGGCATGTGGGATTCTAGCTCCCCAACCAGGGATCGAACCCACATCCCCTGTGTTGGAAGTGCGGAGTCTTAACCACTGGACTGCCAGGGAAGTCCCTGTTTTTCTCTATCCTGTATTCCCCTCAGGGTGCACAGTCGGGGAGGGAGGGGCAGGGCTGCCGTGGCCGATGGCTTGATCCTTGTTTACTGGAATGGCAGGCAACATTCCCTGTCCACAGAGAACAACCAGTTGGTATCAGAGAATTGGCGTTATGATAGCAGCAGGCTCTTCTCAGCACCTGGAAAAGCTGGTTTCCAAGCTCCTGCTCCAATAGGAGTCCAGTCTCTCTTGGGAGGGCAGAATTGACAAGGTGCACCTTATACCACACATTATCAATATCCCATTTTGATTCAGATACTGAGCTGACAACGTAAACAGGTAAACACAATGAGGTCTCAGTTCTTGGTGGGTGATTAGCAGTGGAGAAAACATTGAGAGAATATACCAGTATCTGTCCACCCTCTCCTTCCCAACTACAATGTGGGTCTATGCCTACCCTCTCCGAACCCCAAGACTGCCCACCTGCCTAGCACCTTCTCAAAGGACAGAGAGTGTGCCTGAGCCAAAGTTCTCTGCTGTCACCAAAGGCAGCTACATGAAAATCTCCACAGGTACAGGAGGCAGCCTTAAGGATGCTGAGGCCCCTGGATCTCTCATCTCAGTGGCCATCTTTGCTGGTGCACCTGGTTCTTCTATAAGTTTGGTGAGTGCACACCTGTTAGACTTTGGGCTTCTTGAGCAGATGGTTAAAGAAAGTTGCTAGTGAAATTTTTAGATCACGACCACAGAATGTCATCTGGACATCAGCCAAGCCATTTTAGAAAAATATGAGTTGTAAAAAAGGAGACCAAGATAAATTTGGTCCAGCCACTCTTAGCAACCCCACCCCCTACCTGCAACTTGATGAGTCATTGTTTGCTGAAGATGCTGTGTTGATATGATTTCAATATGAGCTTATACTCTTTTCCACTCCAAATCTTCTTTTCCAAAATATTTACTCAGAGAAACACTTAAAAATATCTAGGACTTCCCTGGTGGTGCAGTGGTTAAGAATCTGCCTGTCAGTGCAGGGGACATGGGTTCGAGCCCTGGTCTGGGAAGATCCCACATGCCGCGGAGCAACTAAGCCCGTGCGCCACAGCTACTGAGCCTGTGCTCTAGAGCCCGCGAGCCACAACTACTGAGGCCCGGGCACCTAGACTCCGTGCTCAGCAACAACGAGAAGCCACCACAATGAGAAGCCCGCACACCGCAACGAAGAGTAGCCCCCACTCACTGAAACAAGAGAAAGCCCACGTGCAGCAACGAAGACCCATCACAGCCAAAAATAAATAAATAAAATAAATAAAAAATAAGTAAATTTATTTTAAAAAAATCTAGAAATCACTCTGAATTTACCTTCAGTGGGTTGGAAGCAGGCCCCCACCTCTTCTCAGAGCACACAGACACTTTCAAAGGTGATCCAGCTTGATTTGGGTGGGATTGATTTACCCCGACTATTAAGTCTGCACCTTTTCTGACCTGCAACGTTTTCAGGGCAGGTATCCTGGCCCCTTTACATTTTGACAAGATGTAGCAAGATCTGTACATAATAGGCTAGTACAGACATGACTTGTACCAAACCGTTTTTTAGCGGGTGATGGGAAAAGGGCAATCCCCTGCCATATTTATTTGTGTGCTGAGGAGACAGCCCTTTGTCTTGAGGGGGTTACCAATCTGCTTGTGATCTCCTTGGCTACAGCCAAGATACACGAGTGAAGACTGGCCCTTCCCATTAATGTGTGAATCTGCTCTTCCATTTCTTAAGAGAGTTCTGCATCTTATGGGGAATTGATAATACTGCAGTGTACTTTGGTGATTATATGCACATTAATCATGGTGCTCTGGTTGTTGGCTATGGTTTAGAGGGAGGATAAAATTCCTAATCTGTATGGGATGGTCAAAAAGTATGGATGGAACCCCAGGGCTCTGCCCTTGATGAACTTAGGATCCCTAATAACCAGGCTGCAGATGCTGGGTGCCTTAGGTGTGGGGCAGGGCTGCAGGAGAGCCTGGTCATCCAGTCTTCCTCCCAATGCTCCTTTGCCGGCTAAGCTGCCTTCTTATGCATGTTACCTAATCTGTAGACTTGTTTGCATTGGAGCACTGGTAGGCATTGACCATTCCTTATAAGACAAAACAGTATCAACTTTTGTTACTAATAGAAAATGCACCTGGGTTTATTTGATGGAACTGGGGAGTTGACAAAAATGTCATCAAATTCCCTCCATTATGCTGCAAGCAGAAGTGTTTGTGCCTGATCAAAACTCTGCTTTTGGTAGAGAAGGGAAACTATCTCATAGGAGAAAAGCAACCAGGACCAATCTCCAAGTCCAAGGTAGGCACAGACTGGTGTCTTCTCTTCCACTTGTGCCATGATTTGACTTAAGAATAGCAAGGGGCCTTCCCACCACTGGCTTTATCTTTGTTTTTCCCAGCTGTGGCAAGAGGTCAGGAGACAGAGGCTATATGAAAATGGCAGAGGTTGGGTGAAACAGCTATGGTGTTACCAGTTCATCCCATCCCTGGTGTAAAGAAGCAGTTACTTCCTCTCTCCTCTAGAGCAGTCAGATCAGGTGACCAGAACTATCTATCTGAGGCCCAGAAGTTTCACAAGGTGATGCCTGACAACCAGAGGGCCATTTTCAGCATCCTCCCACCTCAACTTGTCTTTGTCAGGCCAACTGACCATTTCTCTCAGCTGTGCTACTTGTTACTTTTTAAACTAAAATGAAAAGTCAAACGAAAATATTAATTCAGTGAGTCGAATTTTATTATGCACCTGTGAATTCATGGGGACAATGCCAAGGGATCAGATGAACAGGGAGGACAGATGTTCTTCAGATGCGGGGTCTCTGAACATCCATGGCAAGGTAGAAACATAGCTCACCTGTCTGCCCAGCTACCCAGGGAGGGTGGGAAGGGACTAAGTCGGTCAGTTCTCCTATCTTCTGGAGGAGCTTTCTCCAGAGCAGGTAACCGCATTGGTTCTTCTGCATGGAAAGAACCTGGGATTTGAGTTGCATCACCCAGTAGGGTTTCTGAATCCAGGGGGAAGGTAACCTTCTGATTAGCTAAGTACCTTGGTCAGGTTTGCGTAAGTGAATGGGGGACTCCCTCACAATATTTGATGGGTACTGAACAGATGCACAGCATCCCCAAAGGTTCCAATTCTGTCACATTCCCTTTCTTTCTTACTTAAGATTTTCAGATAAAATACACTGAGTAGTGTTCCTCTTGGGATCATAACCTCCCCTCTTAATGGAATCCTTGGGCAAGACTGCACAGGTGGGTGGGGTAAATGTACACAGAATCTGGGTTCTATTTGGAATTTTCCCCTCCCTTGGCCTTCAAGATTCACATTTTTCCCTTCTCCTGGCAGATCAATCCAAGAGGCAAATTATGTAGAAAACAAAGAGCCTCGATAGTTTATTTCTTGTTCAGGGTACGACCAAATTATTTTATTGCATTTACTGTTCCTGGGTATGTAGATGAATCTACACGGGCACAGTAATCATAACTATAAAGCCTTGTAACTCTTTCACTGAGTTTGTGGCAGCAGTGTCTCTCAACATGACAATGAAGTGGCTGACAAGGAACAAAGGGCCTCGCATTCATTTGCCCAGCCTTACTGCCTGCTAATGGGACCTGACATACAAATACGTAACACATGCCTGATGGCTGGCTTTCTGATTTAGTCACTGATACTCTATAGCCTCTGTGCTTTCTCATCACTGAGCTGAGCCAACCTGGTCAGTCTGCCAGGAACATGACCATGGTTTTCATTGCTTGCGGTTTCACTACCAGTGGTCACTCCCAGCCCAGAACCCCAGGCAATGAAATTTAAAGGCTATATGCAGAGGACATCCACCCTGGGAGCAGAAGCTTGGATCTGAATCCTGCTTCCAATAGAACTGAGAGCAAGCTAACCCAAGTTTGTATTGACTCACCTGTCATTGACTCAGCAATGACAGCAGAACCTCAGGATTATCTAGTTTTATGGGTTAAACTGTGTCTCCCCATCCCCCCCCAAATTCATGTTGAAGTCCTAACCCCAGTACCTCAGAATGTGACCTTATTTAGAAATAGGGTCATTGCAGATACAATGAGTTAAGATGGGAACATACTGGAAACAGTAGGGTAGGCCCTAATCCGATATGACTAGTGTCTTTATAAAAAGGGAAAATTTGGAGACAGACACATACACAGGAACACCATGTAAAGATGAAGGTAGAGATGGGGTGATGCTTCAACAAGACAAAGAATATCAACAATTGTCAGTAACCATTGAAGCTAGAGGAGAGGCATGGAGCAGATCCTTCCTTTACAAGAAACCAACCCTGCTGACACCCTGATCTTGGACTTCTGGCCTCCAGAACTGAGATGATGAATTTCTGTTGTTCTAAGCCATCCAGTTTTTGGTACTTTGTTACAGCAGCCCTAATGAACTAATACAACTGGCACACTAAGTTAATACATATGTAGAGAATGACTTCACCAAAGGTTCTGTTGTTTCCCCTGCTCAACTCACCCAGTCAAAGAACCTCTCATTCACTGGAGCTGAGCTCCCCTTTCCTAGACACGACCCAATGGGAAAGGAAACTTATGTGCCTTTCAAATGATGATGACTTCACTTCTAACCCCCAGGCATATACCAAGGACCTTCAGGGTACAAAGAAAGGACACTTTGGGGAGAGTGTGCCAACATACAATTTAAAATGTGGGCTTTGCCTTAAATGAGCTCACAATCCCTAATAACCAGCCACCATCACAAATAAAAGGTTTCCATTTGGCAAGAAGCTATAAAGCCCCCCATCAAGGTTTCTGAGCCTGAAAGGGCCATCTCCTAATTTTGAGTGTTCTTGTGGACCAGATGGTGACCAGGACTCAGCCTTCTGATGACATGGCATGGTTTGGTGTGCTTGGCCCTACTGCCCTTGTGCCCACGGGTCCCACCCCACCTTCCTGCCTTCCTCCTAACCCATCACCTCATCTGCAGCTTCTTGCTGTCAGGTAGAAAGTACAGTTACCTCCAGACCTCAGGATGGGGTGGGCATTCAGACAGCACAGGATGGGAGTATATTGAAAGTTAGTTGGTAAGGGACAGACACCCCCCCCCCCCACAAGGGGTCACTGCAGTAGGGGGCGCCCCAGTCCCTCCACTGCTTGGGAAGCACTGGACAGGGTTCCCCTAGACCCGAAAACACTGGGCAAGTCAAAGCTGGTGGTGACACGCCCTCCCGGCTTCTGGCACAGCAGAGACAGAACAAATGCTCAACTGGCCACGATCTCATTTGTACCTGAGAGTAAAGGTCAGGAGGATGTGGTCTCTGTCCTGGGGAAGAGTCTGGAAACAGTCAGTACCGAGCATGAGCGGGATGTGCTCTACCCAGGCTGGAGCTGCACCCAACAACGTGTGCGCCCTTGACTCAGTAGGAGTTCAGCGCCTGCTTGGACCGGCGCTTCATGTGCAGGCGCTGGTGGCGGAGAAGGTCAGAGTTCTGGGAAAAGCTTTTGACGCAGTACCGGCACTGAAAGGGCCGGGACTTGTCCGCGTGAGTGCTACTGCGGTGCCGGGCCAGGTGGTCGGGACGCTGGAACACCTTCCCGCAGTCACAGCACTGGAAGCGCAGCTTGGCCTTGCCCTCTGCCAGTAGGGCGTCGGAAGCCCCGCCCACGGTCCCCGATGCCTCCTGCTCTCTCTTCTTCAGTAGCTCGAGTCTGTCTGGCTGCAAGTGTATCCGCCTGTGGGAGAGCAGGTGGGAGTTGAGGCGGAAGCTCTTCCCACAGGCACCGCACCTAAAAGGTTTCTGGACCTCGTGGGTCTCCAGGTGCCCGTCTAGGTCCTCGCTGTCACTGAACAGCTCCCCGCACACCGAGCATTCGTGTGGCTTCTGCTCCCTGCGACTCCGCAGGTGCCGGATGAAGTTGACCCTCCAGCGGAAGATTTTGCCACAGTTCGGGCACACATAGGACTTTTTGGAGGAGGTCTGCACCTCGCCCCCTGACTCAGGGCCGCTCCGGTGGGAGGTAGGGAGGCTGTGCTGCTTCTCCGTGGGGCTCTGCAGCTCGTCTGTGCAGTAGGGGCCGAGCTGGGAGTCCTCGTCCCCAGAGCTGGAAAGAACAATCTCGATGGTCACCTCCTCATCCAGGCTGTTGTCGGGAAATGGTGCATCACCTCCGGCTACCAGAAAGCAACATGGAGGTCAGCGGTGCTGCCCAGGCCACACTCTAGCCCCTACGAACCCTACCCAGGAAGGTTCAGCGTGGGTCCAGGAACCCACATTTTTGCAAGGGATCTTCCGGTTGCAGATACCTCTGGTGTATCTAGGGGCAAGGAAACCCTTAGCCACACTGTGCCAACATATCCTCGGTACCTCTTTCTCCTCTCTCCCGCTTCCCTACCTTTTTCTCCTAAGCCCCCAGACCCAATCTTTTTTTTTTTTTTCCTAGCCACTGAGACCCCTCCAAGCTCTAAGAGTTTGTATCTATCCATGTAAGTCCTGAGCATTTACACATCACTTAACCTTGACTTCCTTAACCAGGCATGGGGAAAAATCTGTCAGGGTACATTAAAAGCATTGAGAGAGAGGAAGACCCTATATTCTATAAACAGACTGCCAGGAAGCTGCCAGCTACCATACTCTGAGCACTTAAATGACCCAGGGATTGTGCAAGACTTCTGACGTGCCCAGTCCCGTTTGCTCCCAGACACACCCAGTGATACCTGATTTGCCACATTATAAACATAGGCAAACTCGGGTGATGTGCCCAAGGGCTCAGGGCTGAAGGGGAATTGAGCCCTGCTGGGATGTCAGAGCTGTTCAATGGTCCCAGACCGCCCAAGATCACCTCTCCCTCTCAGTGTCGTATCAGAGGCCCACCAACAGCCACTAGTGGTGATGCGTAGAGATGTCCTGGACTTTACAAACTGAGTAGAAGCAGCTCGTTCAATGGATCCCAAGCCTGTGATGTTGGAAAGCTGTACCGTGGGGAGGAAGTGGGTGGGTACTGGGGAACCTGGTATGAAGTCCTGGCCTGCAGCCCAGAGCCCACTGCGCAGCTCCCCTCAGGACTGTTTCCTCACTTTTGTGCAATGTGGGGCTCAGGTCTAAAACAGAGGTGGGGGGCAGTGGTGCCAGGCCCTTCAAGATATTAGTAGGAATATGGTTATTCTGGACTTAATTGCTGGAGTGAGGAGAGTTCTGGCAGCTTAGGGAAAGTGAGAACAGGTGAAACCGGACAGAGCACAGCAGGAAGACCCAAAGCCACAGAGAGCAGGAGAGACAATGGGAGGGGCAGAGTCCATGGGGATATCTGTCCATACATCCTAAGACAAGTGTGAGGGGGACTGGGTAGAACGTGAGACTGGGGAGTGGGAAGGGAAGACTTGAAGATTTAGAAAATTTTCTGTCTACCTGTACTGCAAAAAATGAGAAAGTATATTCTGGGGAGAACACCGAGGGTGTGGCAGGACAACCTTGGATCCAATCAACCTTCTCGGAAGCCAGGAATGGAGGTGAGATAATCCAGGAATGGTCTGCAGAGGACCCTCTTGTCTGACGGTCTGAACTACTGTAAATTGCATGGGAGGCCTACAGTGTTTCTAAGAACATTATATGAGCCGAAACACTGCCACCTTGGAATAAAAAGGAAGGAGACAGGATGAACTGAAGGAAGGCTCTCAGACTTCTAGAGCAAACTAATAGAGCTATCTGGCTGCAAACATGCATCAACCTTGAAGGAAAAGGAAGACCAGCCCCAAAGGCAGTTCAGAGGTTGACAGGACTGCCACTGCATCCACAGGCCCAGAGTGTGGACACAGCCCTGAGCCAAAGATGACTCAAGCCCTAAAATCTAACGGAATTTGCCCTGCTAGGATTCAGACTTGCTTGGGAGCCATCAGCCTTTCTTCTTTTCAATCTCTCCCTTTAGGAATGAGAGTGTCTACTCTCTGGCTGACTTACCATTGCATTTTGGAAGGCACATAACTTGATGTTTGGATTCACAGGTTCACAGTTGGAAGTGAGTACACCTTGAATTTCACCCAAACCTGATTTAGATTAAATCTTGATGATGCTGGAATAGGTTAAGGAATGTTGGGATAGGGTGAATGTATTTTGCATATGAGAAGCATCATTCATGGGGGAACAGAGGGTGAAGTGTTATAGGCTGAACTGCATCCTCTTCCTCTTAAAAATACGTTATGTTGAAGTCTTAACCCCTAGCACCTCAGAATGTGACTATATTTGGAGATAAGGTCTTTCAAGAGGTAATTAAGTGGGGGCTTCCCTGGTGGCGCAGTGGTTAAGAATCTGCCTGCCAATGTGGGGGACATGGGATCTAGCCCTGGTCTGGAAAGATCCCACATGCCATGGAGCAACTAAGCCCGTGTGTCACAACTACCGAGCCTGCGCTCTAGATCCTGTGAGCCACAACTACTGGGCCCGCATGCTGCAACAAAGAGTAGCCCCCACTCTCAGCAACTAGAGAAAACCCGCATGCAGCAGCGAAGACCCAATGCAGCCAAATGTTAAATAAATGAATAAATAATTTTTAAAAAAAGAGGTAATTAAGTTAAAATGAAGTCAACAGGGCAGGACTTAATCCAACAGGTATCCTTGTAAGAAGAGGAGGTTAGGACACAGACATGCAGAGAGATGAGCATGTGAAAACACAGGGAGAAAACAGCTATCTACAAGCCAAGAAGAGAGGCCTCAGGAGAAGCCTACTCTACTGAAACCTTGATCTCAATCTTCTAAGCTGCCAGAATGTTGAGAAAACCAACTTCTGTTGTTCAAGCCTCCCAGTCTGTGGTACTTTATTACAGCTGTCCTAGGAGACTAATACAGTGCATATAGGATGACATCCCCTTAAATCAGATGAAGTGACCAAAAATAGATGCATAGTTTCTAAAAAGGGGGAAATAAATCAACAATAGTGCTGTGTGCCATTGACACAACAGTGTAAAGAATTCCTAGCAGATGAGATGAAACTCATAGATGTGTTGCCCAAAACACCACAGAGAAAGAGTAACACCAGGGTTGTCTCAGCTCAGCACTGATGAATGCAAGGGGTGTGCGGGGCGGAGAGAAGGGGAGATGGAGGCTGAATTGGCTGTGAGGATAATGGTAGAGAAAACAGTGAAGTTATTGGTGTAAGTGCTTTTACATGTATTAAATCATTTAATCCTGGGCTTCCCTGGTGGCGCAGTGGTTGAGAGTCCACTTGCTGATGCAGGGGACGTGGGTTCGTGCCCCGGTCTGGGAAGGTCCCACATGCCGCGGAGCGGCTGGGCCCGTGAGCCATGGCCGCTGAGCCTGTGCGTCCGGAGCCTGTGCTCCGCAACGGGAGAGGCCACAACAGTGAGAGGCCCGCGTAACGCAAAAAAAAAAAAAAAAAAGAAAGAAAAAAGAAAAATCATTTAATCCTCAACAATAACAACTCCACAAGGTAGCTATGACTATTATCTCTGTCTTACAGAAGAAAAATTTAAAACCGAGAGATAAAGTAGACCAAGGTTCAGGGGAACTGAGCTCAGCTGGGGGTGGGGGGGGTGGGCGCTGCATACCAAAGCCTCTGGCTATGCTGTTCCATGGCCAGGGAACAACCAGGCTGCTGTGTGTTTTCAGGGGGAAAAAGCCCATGACCAGGTTGATGGCTAACTCCTCAAGAAGGGCAATCTGTGGCCTGGGAATGAATCATTCCCTGTCAGCTGGGGTTGCTAAGGAGAGAAGCAGGGAGGACAGGAAGCTAGATTTTAAAAAATAAATAAATAAACGCATTATAATATATTCTTATAATGTTAGGATGGGAGGCTTTCTTAAGACACAAAATCAAAAAAGAGACGAATAGCGGCATTTACATATTAAGAACGTTTTTAGAAAACCATTTATGTCCTAAAAAACACATAAACAAAGTTAAAAAACAGGAGGAATTATGCACAAATACTAAGAGGCAACAGGTTGAGACCCACAATTTTGAGTTTCTACTAATTCATGGAAAACGCAAGTGAATGTGGAATTAAGAGCACGGGCCTGGAGCCCTATAACATGGGTTCAGATCCTCAGTCTGATACTCACAGCCTGTGAGTGTCAGATGCTGCCTGGGCAAGAGACTTCAGCTTGGGGGTCCCAGCTGCAGAATGGAGACATCACAGTACCTGTTACGGGCCAAGAGTTTGTGTCACCCCCAGAATTTGTATGTTGAAGCACTAACTCCCAATGTGATGGTATGGGAGGTGGGGCCTTTGGAAGGTAATTAGGTTTATATGAGGTCTCGAAGGTGGGACCTTTGTGATGGGATTAGTACCTTTATAAGAAGAGGAAGAGACAAGAGTTCTGTCTCCATGAGCATGCACCAAGGAAAGGGCATACAAGCACACAGGGAGAAGGCAGTCAACCACAACCCAGGAAGAGAGCCCTCACCATACAATGAATCTGCTGTTGACTTGATCTCAGACTTCTTAATCTCCAGAACTGTGAGAAATAAATTTCTGTTGTTTAATAGAAAATAGCTCTATGGTATTTTGCTATAGTAGCCTGTGCTGGCTGAGACAGTATCTATCTCAGAAGGTTCGGTAAGGATATAATGCACAAATCATGTAAAGACCTTACACTGGTGCAGTGCTTTGGACATAAAGACATAGAGCTTACCAAATGTGAAGGGGGAAGGGGCAAAAAAGAAAAAAAGGACTAAAGAATATCAACTAGGCAATTCACAGAGAAAACACAATAAACAAGAAAAGATATTCTGAGCTTCCTGGTGGCGCAGTGGTTAAGAATCCACCTGCCAATGTAGGGGACATGGGTTCGAGCCCTGGTCTGGGAAGATCCCACATGCCGCGGAGCAACTAAGCCCGTGCGCCACAACTACTGGGCCTGCGCTCTAGAGCCTGCATGCCACAACTACTGAGCCCGTGTGCCACAACTACTGAAGCCCACGCGCCTAGAGCCCGTGCTCCGCAACAAGAGAAGCCGCTGCAGTGGGAAGCCCGTGCACCAAAATGAAGAGTAGCCCCTGCTCGCCGCAACTAGAGAAAGCCCGTGTGCAGCAACGAAGACCCAATGCAGTACCCACCCCCCAAAAAAGAATAAAATAAATAAATTAAAAAAAAGATATTCCATCACAGTGGCAGCTTTACAATGTGCTGGTTGGACTGACACGAATGGAACCAGTTGGGAGGGTCCCTCATGAGCATGGATGTGGGGATGTGGACCCTTCACCTGCTGTCCAAAGTGTGGGAAAGGCTACCAAAATAAAAATGGTGCCTATTCTTTGCAATCTATCATCTCTCACTGATCTCAGATAGCAACCCTTAGCTTCTTGCCATTTCAAAGTATATTCTGTGTCAGAGCCCAGCAAAGGGGGAGTGGAGCTAAAAAACTCCCCTGGGGATTAATGACTATCCACATTCTATAAGGATGCTGCCAGGGCTGAGACATGCTGTGGGCAGGAAGAAGCTGAAGAGGATTCAAAATGTATCTCGAGGGACTTCCCTGGCGTTCTGGTGGTTAAGACTTCGCCTTCCAAGGCAGGGGGTGCAGGTTCACTCCTCGGTCAGGGAGCTAAGATCCCACATGCCTCACGGCCAAAAAAACAAAACATAAAACAAAATGTATCTTGAGAATCAAGCTTTCATCAGGCAGAACTGAGAATGGGCTACACATGAATAAACATCCTCAGCATACAGAAGCAAGCTCCTTAGAAAACCAGGGGTGAGCATCAAAGCTTGTGGGGAGGGCTTCCCTGGTGGCATAGCGGTTGGGAGTCCACCTGACGATGCAGGGGACACGGGTTCGTGCCCCGGTCTGGGAAGATCCCACGTGCTGCAGAGCGGCTGGGCTCGTGGGCCATGGCCGCTGGGCCTGCGCGTCCGGAGCCTGTGCTCCATGGCGGGAGGGGCCACAACGGTGAGAGGCCTGCGTACCGCAAAAAAAAAAAAAAAAAAATGGAAAAAAGAAAAAAGCTTGTGGGGAGGGAGTACTGTCCATGTAGATCTACTGTAGATTTACATAAACATAAAATCCCTTTTGTCTACATAGGATAGGGGGCGAACACAAATGGTTGTGAACCCTGCACAATGGTAGGTGGAAATACCAAAATATCATGCAAGTCTTGCTTCCAAAAGGCATCACAGATTGTGCATGAGTCAGTCTTCATAGCTGCAAAAAGTCCTCCATGACACAGTGGGTTTAAGTAAGGACCGGAGACTTGGGTGTGATATTTGGAAGAATGGCTGAACACTGAGGACATTAACTATGGCGGGATTTTAGTCTTCGCCTCTGGAGGTGGCAACTTGTACCAGCATTACTTGGAGTCTAAATGCTGCTGAGAGCAGTTGGAGCACATTCTCCAGAGGTCCCCCTTTCAGCATTCTGCAAACCTGTTCTTTAATTCCAACACTTTGTCCAGGGAGTCTGGTCTTCCTTGCTCAGGGAAGAAATACACAAACTAGGTGGTCAACACACTACATCAGCACCCTGACTCAACCCACAAGAGAAAGGAAAGGAGGGGAGGGTCTCATATTGCGAGTGAGCTGGGAGAGAACCTAGCAAAACAAAACTAGGGCAGGCAGTTGGCAAGGAACTGTCGGCAGGAATTTCAGAAAGTTCAATTCCTGAACCTACCACCAGCACAGATGTATACACATACACAACACGCATGCACGCACACACACACCATGCACGCAAACATTCACACAGATGTTATGCACACACCACATACATACCACACTCACACGTGTATGCCCACACACATGCAGACATGCTCACATGCATACCACACAATGCCACAAACCATACACACTACACATGTACGCTCACACACGCAACACACCAGACACACTATACATACATCACACATGCCATCACATGCCATATCACAGCCCCACGCTACATGCACACACAAGCTCACGTACACACCACACACCATATACACACATATGCACACTCAAGCCACACATCACACACCCAGGGGCACACTCCCCCACACCCTCTCAGGCATTCCTTTACCTGGGCAGGTGCTTTGAGGGAGCACTGTCTGCTGGCAGATTTGGAACTCTGGCACCTGCGGCTCATCCCATTTTCTTCTTTCTTCTGTCTGGAATGGCTGGAGACTTGGAAAGTCTTTCCAGAGAAGAAAATGAAAACATTGATTTTCCCTGCAGCTGCAGCACCACCCGGGGCGGGTGCATCTTAACAGATGCCAGGCTGTGATCCAAGAGTAGGCCTAGGCTCCCTCTCAGGGCAGCCACTCAGTAAATGTCTGTTGAGCAAATGAATCTGCAGGCAAAATGGGCCAACACCACGAACGTGGGTTTTGAAGCTAGATAGGAGGAATGTGGATCCTCGTTCTGCCCCTTCCACTTGACTGTGGACAAGTAACTGCCATCCCTGCTGTCATTTCCATTTTCTGTGCTGGGATTTCCAGTACTCCACGCAGACGCTGCATAAATGCAGCCTGGACAGGGCCTGCTGGGGTAGAGATGGGATGGGAAGCTAGCCACACCAGAGGCCCTGGATGCTTGTTCCAGGTGGGGACAGTGAGTGAAATACAGATCTGCTCGGTGCCAGCTTTAGGTCCCAAAGGGGAAGGGGTCAAGGGCCTGCTGACGACACCGTACAGAACTTTTTCCCCCGAAGGAGCAGACATCTTGAGGAGTTACAGCACAGTGGTTATAAACACAAGCTCTGGTGACACAGAAAGCTGGGGGTGGGGAGGGGGCTGGGAGATGCTGCTGCTGAACTGTGTCATGTCAACCAAGCCCCAGCACCACCCCCTGCCTCACTTTCCTCACACCACCTGCAGTATGTGGCTGGAAGGAGTAGACAGGTGAAGCGGCCAGAGGCACTGTGCCCAGTGCCCGGCCAAGAGGTGGCACACCCTCCTCCTCCCCTACCTGACCTTTGGAGAGTATCTGACCTCACTGGTAGAGGGACCACTGGGTTGTCAGCATAAGCCAGGTGTCACTTATAGTAGAGGAGAAAGATATTCATATTACATCCTAGTTCCTGGTTGATGAAGTGCAATCCCCACACCTGGCAAAATTAAAATCCCCATATTCTTTCTGTAAGGAATGAGGGACGAGGCAAGACTTGTCCTACCAAGACATGGTCCAGTGGTGACAGAGGGCTGCAGAAAATTGGCAGAGGGAGCAGGTCTGCCTCTGGCTGGCAGCGGCCTTCCATCCCGCTCTATTCACCAAGTTCTGGTATCACTACTCACCTGAGTAGGAGACCTGAGACACATCCTTCCCCTGGAGGTCCTGCAACTCTGGAACACGTGGCTCATTCTCCTCTCCTTGGGAGAGATCCAGCTGGGCAGCTGGGTCAACTATTCACAGAAAAGGGAAAGATACACATTCATCAGTGACCTGCTCCCATAGGAAACCAGGGTGGGAGGAGAGAGAAGTTGCCTGTCCCAGGCAACTCTGGGACAGGTAGAGAAGAGAGAAGTTGGAAGGACACACGACAGGCCATGACACCAACAGGAGCCACACAGGGCCACAGAGAAGTGGAAAGACCAGAGCAAGCAGGGAGAGGGTGGGGGAAGGAGGACACTAAAGGGGAAGCTGTGGGCCTGGGGCAACTCTTTCAGGCCCATCAGTTAGAAAAACAGCAATGAAGAGATCCGTAGGACAAGAATGACAGAAGAAAAGCAAATGCAAGGGATACAAGTTATATTTGGTTTTCTATGCAAAACAGCCAGCTAACAAGCCTAACTTACATGTCACAGCAGCAGGCAATGGTCAACCTGCGAAGTGGCCTTGGGGCCACTGTGTAGAGGTGACCTCCCATCAGGGTTTGGGGGTGAACAGTGAGGTCAGATATGGGCCCCCTAGATCCCTGGTCTCAGGAGAGAGGAGAGTTAAGTCTTACTTGGAGGCAGTGAGACACCGTAGTCCTCCCCAATGATGAACTCTCCGTAGAAGCCAGTCTGGGCAGGGTCTAGAAGGGACCAGTCCTCTTCTGAGAAGCAGAAGATCATATCCTTGAAAGAAGAAACCCGATTCTGAAACCACAGGAGAACAGGTACACCTCAATCCGGGGACAAGCTAGGGGAGGGATGCTACAAACAAGTGGGAAGGAAGACGGGGTTGAGGCAGAGCCCCCGTGCAGATGGGAGAAAGAAAAAGCAGACGGGCTGCTCCAGAGCTCACACCGATTCCCTAGTTCTAGCCTGAGATCCACCTTGGATGCATCTGGTTTGGCAGAATCCAAACAGTGGATGCCTCACAGGGTGGCCAAGGATGTACAGAACAGGCCTTCCTACACAGTGCTGGGGAGGCTGCAACCCACAACTCACAGGCTGGCAAACGTCCACCAGATTACCCACGTGTTCATCCTTTGATGCAGAGATTCCATTTCTATAGTTTATTTTGCACACGTGCAGCATGAGGTCTGTATGAGCGCCTTCGCTGCAGCACTGATGATAACAGATGATAGTTAAAGCTGAAAACAAGGTCTATGCTCATCAACAAAGAACTGTGTAAGTAAGCTACAGGACATCCTAGAAGGCCTGATCACACCCCGTTAGAAAGAGTAAGGGCTTCTCTGTACCACGTAGGAAGCCCTCCAAGGTGTACTGTTACATGAAAAAAGCACCCGCGCAGAGGTTGTCTAGATTGTCCCTGTGTGCCCAGCACCTAAGAGTCTTGACCGTCGGCTGCTTCTGCAAAAGGTGCTAGGACCCCCAGGGTTATGCACAGGAGGGAGACTTTTCTTACACTTTGTGTTATAAACCATGAGAATGTGTCAAAAATTAATTTTAATTTCTGAAATGATGGCATGTCCACATAATACCGGGAGTCCATAAAACTAAAGAAGTCATTTACAAAATGGAAATGTAATTCTTAGTCAGTTAGAGCATGAAGCTAGGTTCTCAAATTTCCTCTAAATACTAATATGACAATTGGTGGTATATGTAAATGTCATTGAAAAATTATTTGTTTTGTTTGTAATAATCTGGAACCTTGATCATTTGATAGAATATTTGAGAGAAGTAAAATGTGAAAGATGAACAACTACTGGTCTAGTTGACATTTCTATTTGTACCTTCTAATCCCAGAAGAACAGAAATACATACATGTATTATTTCTACTAAGCATGTCATTATATATTGGCTTAACAAGCACAGGTTTTCTGCAAAGTGTTTCAATCACAAAGCATTTAAAATAAAATTCCATTTGGGTTTAAAAAAACTGTTTATACAGTTAATTGAAAAGGACTTCAAAATAAAATTTGGGGGATAAAATTTGGGGGTAAAAATGCAACCCACAGTACTTCTGTATAATATACTAACATCTTTTTTTTTTTTTAAAGAAAAAGAATTCACAATATTTTAAACACATGTCCTTGCATCTAAATCTCTGGAATATTACCAGTTACTGCCATACGGTTGCCCGGGGGCCAGGTGCCAGGTGCGGGGGTTGGCGGGTCGACAGGTGGGTGGGGACCTGGGTAAGGAGAATTTTCAATGCATCTCCTCTGGTACCTCTGGACCCTTCCTCCCCCACATACGTGCTTTTTAATTTTTAAATTAAACCTAGTGAGTAATACAATGAACATGAAGGATACACCACTGTTCAACTAGAGTCAATAAATGAACACTTGGCCCTTTTGTCACATTTCCCCCTCTCACATATATGGTGACTGGGTATGTTCACTTGTTCTCCTGGATATCTGGGGAGTTGCAGGTACCACAGGTCGTTACCCCAATATGTGACAGAGTGTATCTCCTAAGAAAGATGTTACTCTCCTACATCAGCACAATTCTTTTAGCACAGTGGCTCTCAACCAAGCGGATTGATTCTGCACCCAGAGGATATCAGGCCATGTCTGGAGACATTTTTGTCACCACTGCGGGGTGGGCACTACTGGCATCGAGCGGGTGGAGGCCAAGGATGCTGCTCAACACCACCCCTACGGCCCAACTCGACAAAGAACTACCCAGCCAAAATGTCAATAGAGCCATGGTCAAGAAACTGCTCTACAAGGCAAAAACTATACAAATCAATTTTCACTGCAAAGTAAAGGAGCTGTTACAGTGGAGGATTCCTGGGCTGAATGTCAGTATTATGACACAGTATGAGTGTGTTTCGTGTTTGGTAATTGCAATCATTGTTGCTTTTGTTGTGGCCATCCATTTACAATGCTTGGTGTCAGTGTATTTATCTCTTGTAAAAATACAATACAGTGTGTGTGTGTGAAAAATAATAATAATAGCACTGCTAACACCAGATAGATCGATGGTATTATTGGGGGTTTTGGGGGGGGGTTTTTTTGGTTTTTGTTGTTGTTGTTGTTGTTTTGCGGTATGCGGGCCTCTCACTGCTGTGGCCTCTCCCGTTGTGGAGCACAGGCTCCGGACGCTCAGGCTCAGCGGCCATGGCTCACGGGCCCAGCCGCTCCGCGGCATGTGGGATCTTCCCGGACCGGGGCACGAACCCGTGTCCCCTGCATCAGCAGGAGGCCTCTCAACCACTGCGCCACCAGGGAAGCCCGATGGTATTATTGTGAGGGCTAAGAGATAATGTATGTTGAATGCCCAACACAATATCTGGCACAGAACAGATTTCAATAAATGTTTCTTAAATGAATAAATGAATATATTAAAAAAAGAAAAAAAACTGCTCTACAACCGAGAAATTTAATATTGGTTCAGTAATATCACCTAGTGTCTTCTGAATTATGAAATAGCATTACCCTTTCAAGGAAAAATATTTTGAAGAGTTTCATGGGTGACTGTGACAAGAGGTCAAGATTGCGAATTGCTGGGTTAAAACTTTCTAATGGGCCCCTAGAAATCTTGCTAAACATACATTGTCTTAAAATGTCAGTCATCTGGGATATAAATAAAATTCAACAGTCATATGTTTATGTTACTACAGGCATATGTTTACAATTACTTATTTATACTTTTCTTTGCCCAAGTCCATTCGATCAGAAAAGATTAAAAGTGTGATACTCCCCTGGGTACTTAGGGATGTAGGAAAACAGGCCTTTATACACGGTTGGAAATAACTGCACATTTCTGAACAATATTTGGGAGAATGTGGCAGAAGCATACACTGTGATCCAGTAATTCTATTTCTAGGAAATGTTCCTAAGGAAATCATTAGAGATGTATGCAAAAATGTGTGTAAAGAACGTAGAACACAATGTTTTGCAGAATCGTATGTGAGATTTCTTTTCTTCTTTATGCTTTTCTCTAGTGTCTGAAGACCTACCTAAGCACGTATCATTTATATTTTAATATTATTAAAAACTGGGGAATTCCCTGGTGGTCCAGTGGTTAGGACCTCAGCGCTTTCACTGCGGTGGCCCAGATTCAATCCCTGGTCGGGGAACTAAGATCCTGCAAGCTGAGTGGTACGGCCAAAAAAACAACAAAAAAAACCCTGAAATAAAATACCCATGTACCCACTAGTAAGATGTATAAACTATTAATAGGTAACAGTCTTTGCTTCAGGTTTTCTTTGAAAGGGTGTGGTGGGATTATGGTCTCCTCTGGGCTTCTCCTGATCCCAGTCCCACCCTCAGACCTTCCTAGAGGGAAGCTGCACTCTGGATTTGGTGTTTAATATTCTATGCATGGCTTTTAAACTCCCACTACATCCAAATATAGCCTGAAATGACAGCACTGCTTTGTAAGTATTTAAATGTTAAACTTGCCTTATATACACCATTCTAGTTAAGATTTATTCACGTTGATATAATGTAGGTCTTTAAGGTATACAATTTCATAGAATTATTCTTCTGTCATAATGTTTAGGTCTTTCCCAGCTCAGTGAACTCTCTCTTCTGTCACCCCATCCATGTGTAACAGTGTCTCCAGAGTAGATGTGTAGAGGGAACATTGGGAACATACATCTTGACCGACATTAAGTATTTCCACATCTTTCTTCAAGTGGAGTACCTAAAGTACACTCCCACTGGCAGTACATCGGCACGCCTATTTCCATACACCTTTGCCAACAACACTGGGTAATGTCAAATATCTAAGGTTCTAGCAACACTGTGGGTATGAAGCAATCACAGCAGCGTAACTCCCTTTACCTTGATGAACATCTCTTCATGAATTTATTGGCCAGTTGGGTTCTGTCTTAAGATGCTCGCTTATTTTCTTTGCCTATTTTTCCATTTTCTAATGAGTTGCTCTTCCTATTTTTTTTTAAACCAGCTTGTTATCAACTGTGGATATACTTCACTATCATTAAAGAAAAGATAACACTATTTCAATTTTTAAAAAATCTAAGTGTTTCAATCACTTTATGGTGATACGAGTAATCAGTAATATTAATGACATATAAAGAACTACAAGAAAATGTTTAACAAATTAGTAAGGTGACCATTTGAGAAAAGAGCTTCAAAATCAGAAATGTGGCTTTGGAACAAAAACAGGCCAATAAAGAAGAGAAGAAAAAGTCCAGAAACAAAATTTGGTATACCTAAAACTTTAATCTACAAGAAAAAACAGAACCCTAATCAATGGGGAAAAAGAAAGATGACTTTCATCTGATGTGCCTGATACAGTTGGCTAACTACTTAGAAAGAAAACTAGATTCTGATCCTTGATCATAAAGAATATAAAAATAAAAAACTTGAAGCCTCCCCACCCCCACAAAGGCTTTCAGGCACTAAAAATAGAGGCCATATGAAGAAGTAATTGGCAGATACTCCACATAAAAATTATAAATATCCACAGTAATGAAAAAGCACGAATGAAATTAAAAGACAAATGGCAAACTGGGAATAAAGGCACACCATTTATGAAAGGCAAAGAGTACTTAAAATATATGGAGTCCTTACACCACAATTGGAAAAGCTTTCCAACCCAATAAAAAAAGGTGAGGGAACCAAGAAAGTAAATATTTTAAAACATGAAAAAAAGTTCACCTTTACTAGTACATGAAAAAATGTATATAAAATACTATTATCAATCTTCACTTTGGGGATTTCCCTGGTGGTACAGTGGTTGAGAATCCGCCTGCCAATGCAGGGGACATGGGTTCTAGCCCTGGTCCAGGAGGATCCCACATGCCGCAGAGCAGCTAAGCCCATGCGCCACAACTACTAAGCCTGCGCTCTAGGGCCCATGAGCCACAACCACTGAGCCCACGCACTCTAGGGCCCACGCTCTGCAACAATGAGGAGCCCGTGCACCACAACAAAGAGTAGTCCCCACTCGCCGCAACTAGAGAAAGCCTGTGCACAGCAATGAAGACCCAACGCAGCCAAAAATAAATTTATATATATATAAAAAATCTTCACTTTGATGAAGTTTCAAAAAGAAAGGTGATGAATTTCACCCGAGCCTAGATGCCAAAATTCTTACAATCCAATCATAGAAATCCTCTGGAATCTTCAAAGAAGCTTCTATACTAATAAGTAAAATTAACAAGGTTGCTGGTTAGAAGGTCAGTATACAAAAATCAGTTGTATTTCTATGTATGAACAAGTGGAAGATGAAATATTAAAAAACTATACCACTTACAGTAGCATCAAAAGTCATGAAATTCTTAAGGAAAATGTTTACCAAATATGTACCCCATCCAAACACTGAAGAACTAAGTAAATGGAAGGATTTAACATGTTCCTAGATGGGAAGACTTCAAAATGTTAAGATGTTAATTTGCCCCACAATGATCTATAAATTCAGTTCAATTCCACATAAAAACTCCAGGAGACTTTATTTATTTATTTTTAATTGATGTGTTGATTCTAAAATTTATAAGGATATACAAAGCACTTAGAGTAGCCAAAAGAACTTTGAAAAACAAAAGTCAAATTGGAGGACTCACTACCAATTGCAAAACTAAGTATAAAGTTATAGTGTTCTTGGCATAAAGGATCAAAACATAAATCAGGGTACTAGGCAGAGCCCAGATGTCCAGACATATGTGGACAACCAATTTTTGACAAAGGTGCCAAGGCAATTCAATGGGAGAAAGGGAAATCTTTTCAGTGAATGGTGATAAACAACTAAATATCAACATTAAAAAAAAAAAACCCTACACCTCATACCATACACAAAATATAATTTTAAAAGGAACCAAAGGGGAGCAGTGGTTAAGAATCCGCCTGCCAATGCAGGGGACACAGGTTCAATCCTTGGTCAGGGAAGATCCCACCATGCCACAGAGCAACTAAGCCCGTGCACCTAGAGCCCGTGCTCCACAACAGGAGAAGCCATAACTCGCTGCAACTAGAGAAAGCCCGTGCACAGCAACGAAGACCCAACACAGTCAAAAAAAAAGAACCAAAGGGACTTTCCTGGCAGTCCAGTGGTTAAGACCCCGTGCTTCCACTGCAGGGGCACGGGTTCGATCCCTGGCTGCAGAACAAAGATCCCATGTGCTACGCAGCACAACCGAAAAAAACAAAAAAGAACCAAAGACCTAAATGTAAAACCTAGAACTATAAAACACACAGTAGGAAAATCTTTGTGGCCTGGGGGTAGACAAAGATTTGTTAGACAGGACACAAAAAGCATTAAATGATAAAAGAAAAAATTGATAAATTCAATCTCATTAAATTTGAAGATATCCAATCTTCAAAAGACATCATTAAAACAATGAAAAAGCAAGCTGTAGAGTGGTAGAAAATATTCCTAATACTTATATCTGACAAAGGACTTTATCCAGAATATATATGTTTTTAAAAGCTCTTAAAACACAATAAGATAAGCAAACCAAAAAGCAGGGAAAATGTTGGACACCTCACAAAAGATGTAGAAATGATACACAAGCACATGAAAAGATACCCAACTTCATTAGTCAACAGACAAATGCAAACCAAAACCATATTGAGATATCCACCTCAATAGCCAAAATATGTTTTTTAAAATAACAATGTCAGGATATGGTAAAGATGTGTAAAAACTGAAACTTTCATTCATTGCAGGTAGGAGTCTAAGTGGTCAAATCATTATAGAAAACAGCCAATTCTCCTATAATTAATTATATACACTTCCTCATGACAATTTCACTCCTAGGTAATTGCCCAAGAGAAAGGAAAACATACATCCACAAAAAGACTTGTATATGAATGCTCATACACGCTTCATTCATAACAGCCAAAAGTGGAAGTGACCCACATATTCACCAACAGGTCAATGGATAAACCGCGCGCGCGCGCGCGCGCGTGTGTGTGTGTGTGTGTGTGTGTGTGTGTGTTGGCTACCCTGCGTGACTTACAGGATTTTAGTTCCCTAACCAGGGATTGAAGCCAACCCTCGGCAGTGAGAGCGTGGAGTCCTAACCACTGGACCACCAGGGAACTGCCCTGGATAAACCAACTGTGACGTAGTTATACAATGGAATACTACTCAGCAATAAGAAGGGACAAACTACTGATACTGGGCTCAGTAAGAGAAGCCTGACACCAAGGACCACATACTATATGATCCCACTTACGTAAAATTTTAAAACAAGAAGAACAAATCTATTGTGACAAAAAGGAGATCAGTGCTGACCTGGGCAGGAAAGCACAGCTTTACTGCAAAAGGGCACAAGGGAACTTCTGAGGTGATGGAGATGTTTTGTATCTTGACTGGGTAATGGTTACATGTGTAGACACTTGTCAAAAACTCTCTAAACTTTGCACTTAAAATAGGTAGATGCAAATTATAGCTCAAAAAACAGATTAAAAGAAGTAAAAATATAGAGACCATTTTCGGTCATCATTATGGTGAAGATTAAAAAAACAATGTTAATATAAAAAATAAACAAATATGGAACAATTATACATAACTTATATATGTATATATGTCATATTAAAATACCACCTGAGAGGGACTTCCCTGGTGGTGCAGTGGTTAAGAATCCGCCTACCAATGCAGGGGACACGGATTCGAACCCTGGTCCAGGAAGATCCCACGTGCCACAGAGCAACTAAGCCCGTGTGCCACAACTACTGAGCCCACGTGCCACAACTACTGAAGCCCGCGTGCCTAGAGCCCATGCCCCTCAACAAGAGAAGCCACTGCAATGAGAAGCCCGCACACCGCAACGAAGAGTAGCCCTCGCTCACTGCAACTAGAGAATGCCCTCATGCAGCAACTAAGACCCAACGCAGCCAATAATAAATAAATAAATAAATTTATTTAAAAACAGACAAACAAACAAACAAAAAACCCACCTGAGACCCTTACCCCAGAGATCAGAGCTTACATGACCCATATGGGGAACACCACTTCAGTGCCCTCGACGTGACACATGGGGAAAGACAACCCAGCCGGGCACTCTCACCAGAACGTGTAACCTGAATCTCATCGTGAGTTAGAACCTATCTGAGCAGTCTGCCATTTCAACTAGTCTTCATTCTTCAGAACTATTGATGCCGCGACAAACACTGAAATTCCAAGGAGAAAATGTTGGACATAGGACAACTAATAATTGGGAAGCATGATGCTCTATGACTATTATTTTAATGTTGAATTTCCAGAATGTAGTAACTGTATTATGGTTATGTAAGCAAATGCCCTTGCTTTTAGGAAATATGCCCCCTCGGCATGAACAAAGAGATAAAAGGGAAGAGTGTCTGCATATAACTCCCTAAAGATTCAGGAAAAAAAAAGGGGGGGGGGGCGTTGGGGCTGAGACAGAGACAGAGTAAGAGAGAGAGAGGGAGGAGGGGGAGGGAGAGAGATAGTGACAGAGAATGGAGGAATTAAAGTGAAGAGTATTTGCAAGTCTTTTCTATTCTGGCAGTCTTCCCCAAGCTTGATATTAATGCCAAAGCAAAAGTTAAAAATAAATATAATATTTAAAAAATTTCTAAAGATGAATCCGTTTGGAACTGAGCTTCTCAAATTTGGATGTACATATCAATCACTCAAGCATCCTGGTAAAAATGCACATTATGCCCCTGCGGGTCTGGGGTGGAGCCTGAGAGCCTACAGTTATCAGCCCTTAAGTGGCTTTACTGCTAGCCAGAGGCCAGTGTGGGGGAAGTCTGTCCAAGACAAGTTCCACAGAGTGGAAGACAAGCCTCAGGAAGCCACAGGCTCTCCTCACAAGGGCTTGCAGCAAAGAACTTGATGTTGGTCTTGAAGCGGGTAAGAATACACCACCCCAAAATATGCCACTTTGGCCTAAGGGCTGTTTTGAGCTGTAGGCAATGGAGAAACAGAAAGACTGCAGAAGTACCCTCCCCCTACTTGCCTAAAGGCAGGGCGTAAATATTCCTTTGTAAAGGACTCCTCCCCTCCTACCAGGGTGGGCAATGTGACTCTTAATAACCAGACAGAACTCCAGACTCTTTATCAGCCCAGAGACAGCATAACAAATTTAACTAAATAACCTTTATCTTCCATTAGTTTCCACATATAGCTACCTTCCCACAACTTACCAGCCCTTGAAGCTCAAAATCCTCTTTGTCTTGTCATTTCTCCATAAATGTATTGCCTGTAGTTAAAATGGTATAATTCTCTGGGTCTGACTGCCTTCTAGTTTTCCTTTCATTTCTGTGAGGCATCCCATGGCCATATAAAATAAATATTTTTCACCTGTTAATCTGTCTTTTATCAGCTCAATTTGCAGTTTCCCAGCCACTGAACCTTAGAGAGTAGAAGAAAACGTTTTTTTCCTCCCTGACAAGTCTCTTAATGAGAAAAAGATAGTAATTGCCACTATTGGTGAAATATGAAGGAAGTCAGTGCTCTAAGACAGCACTGCAGAGGTGCCTGGTTCTGAAGATTCTGAAGAAAAAACTGGCAGTTACGTATTTTTCAAAACAGATATGGATGTTTTTCCCCTGTAAGCCTTGGATAGGTGTCTGTGAATCTACCCCAAACTGCAATAGGAACAAAACACGGTGGGCACGGATGTTCACGGCATCATGTAAGCAAACCCAAGTCCCAGGTCCCGGTAAATGGATCAATGATGCTCCAATCACTGACAATCTGACACAGCCACTTAGCAGGATACCCAGGGAGCTTTTATATCATATGAAGAAATGCTTACATACACACTGGAGACAAAGCATAAAAACAGGACTCAATACAGCATAATCCCAGAAAGGCACAAACAAAACAGCAGAGAAAAGAAGGAAGTTCATCAAAACACTCAGAGATCTTCTCAGATAACTGGAAACATGTAATATCCTTTCACTTTCTAAATCTTGCCAATTTTTATAACAAGAATAGGTGGGGGAAATAAATATGTCCATTTAAAATTAAATTTTCTGAGGAGACTTCTGCTGCCTTCTCGAAGATGGAGCAGACATACACTCCTTTAATTCCCCCCACTAAGTACAACTAAAACCCCAGGAAATTATATATTAAAAAAATACAGCAAACTCTCTCTGAAAGGTGGAGAGAGGAAGGCACACCAGCTAGGGACCTCAGACAACACAGCGAGGAACAACAGAGTGGTGAGTACCCTGGTTTTTCTTTCTGCCTCATACATCAAAACTTGAAGCTGAAGGAGCAGGTGACCCCAAAATACCAACAGGCACAGATAAAAATACAACCCTAACAAAAGCCTGTTCTCTCAGCCACAGGACCAGGAAAGTAGCTAGACAGACAATAACCGCTCTAGTCCAGCAAGCACCACAAAAAAACATGGCCCCCCTGGGCTTCCCTGGTGGCGCAGTGGTTGAGAGTCCGCCTGCCGCAGGGAACACGGGTTCGTGCCCTGGTCCGGGAAGATCCCATATGCCGCGGAGCGGCTGGGCCCGTGAGCCACGGCCGCTGAGCCCGCGCGTCCGGAGCCTGTGCTCCGCAACGGGAGAGGCCACAACAGTGAGAGGCCCGCGTACTGCAAAAACAAAACAAAACAAAACAAAACATGGCCCCCAACCTCGCTCATGCTAGCAGAGAATGAGTGGGAGCCTAGATTTCCACCCTCACCAGGCTGCAATGAAGTGCCCCAACACCCTCACTGGTGGTCTCAGTGAAGGCCAAGGCCAAGCAGAGAGCTGGGATTTCCATCCTGCTGACTAATAACAGTTCTTCCCCCACACAACCCCAACACACACTGTATCAGTGGAGACCACATGGGGAGCTGGAACTCCCAACCTCCCTCAGAAGCCCAAGACATTTTCAAATGAATCAAATAAAGGTACATTTGTGGACTTCCCTGATGGCACAGTGGTTAAGAAGCCACCTGCCAACGCAGGGGACACGGGTTCGATCCCTGTCCGGGAAGATCCCACATGCCGCGGAGCAACTAAGCCCGTGCGCCACAGCTACTGAGCCTGCGCCCTGGGGCTCGCGTGCCACAACTACTGAAGCCCGAATGCCTAGAGCCCGTGCTCCGCAACAAGAGAAGCCACCGCAATGAGAAGCCCACGCACCACAACGAAGAGTAGCCCCCACTCGAGGCAACTAGAGAAAACCCGTGCACAGCAATGAAGACCCAACGCTGCCAAAAAAATAAAAAAGGTACATTTGCCACCAGCGGACTTATCCTAAAAGAATGGCTAAAGAAAATTCTCTAAACAGAAAGGAAACAATGAAAGAAGGAACTATGGAACATAAGAAAGGAAGAAAGGAAAAAGTTAAGTCAAAATATGAGCAAAGGCGATAGGCTGTCCTTCTCCTTTTTAAGTTTTCTAAATAAATATCTGATAGTTGAAGCACCAGTTATAACATTGTCTGACATGGTTGAAAATGTCTGATGTGGTTCTAAATGTATGTAGAGAAACTATTTAAATCAACTGTATCATAAAAGGAGGAGGGGAAAGGGATGTAAAATTTTGTGATAAGTTATGTATATTTAATACCTAGAGCAACTGAGACAGGAAGGAAGGGGGAAGGGCACAACCATTAAAAAAATGACACAACCATTAAGAAGAACAGGATACCACAAAACCCGGTTAGAACTTACGAGGCCCAAGATGGTGGAAGATCTGACTTCCAGTGGACCTTGAGCCTCATTACACGCTCCTTGTAATACATCAGCATATGCTAAATGACACACCCACGGGCACATAACAGTTCTGAGGCCAACCATAAAAGGCCAAAATAAGGGGCGGTGGCGCAATTCCTGGAAATCTCTGTCCCTTCCCCAAAATAACTGGAATAATCCTCCCACTCGTTAGCCTGTGAAATTACCCAGCCCATAAAAACTAACCACCCCATATTTCAGTGCCACCTCTTGCCCTCTGAGAAGGCCTACACTGTCTGCGGAGCGTGTATCTCTTTAAATAAACCGCTTTCATACTACTATGGCTCGCTCTTGAATTCTTTCCTGTGCGAAGCCAAGGACCCTCACTTAGTGGCTGTCCCAGGAACTCCCCCAAGACCTGGGACATGACCATCCTCTCGTGCCCCATTTTTCCTGCAACACAATCACTAAAAAGCTATATTGACAAAGATTCTTTGCTTGACCAAACTTTAGTCAGGCTCCTGAACCTTCCCCTGGGCCCATCTGTGCACTTCCTTGAAAAACTCAATTTTAGCATAAGTCAGTTTAACCAGAACGTCCTGTCTTCCACATCTGATTGGCTTCCTCATCCTAGGTGATGTCTGGTCACCCTGGCCTGTCTGCAGCAAGAAACCTGTCAGGTTGGTCTAGCCAGAATCCCTTCTATCCCTGATGCTTTCTCGTAGTAATTTTCCATCAACTGACCCCACCCTGCTCCTTGGCTATAAGCTATAAGTTCCCATTTGCCCATGCTGTATTTGGAATTAAGCCCCACCTCTCTCCTCCACTGTAAAATTCTGTTACAGTGGTCCCTATACCTGTCAAGATGGTCCTGAATAAAGTCTGCCTTACCATCTGTAACAAGCATCATTGAATATTTTTTTAACAATATAAAGATATACACTTGACAATGCACTAGGCAAACAGAAATGGAATTCTTCGAAATGTTCAAGTAACCCACAGGAAGTCAAGAAAAAGAAAACGAAGAAACAAAAAACAGAATAGAAAAAAAAAACCAGAACAGACTTAAGCCCTAACGTGCCAATAATTACATTAAATACAAATGGTCTATGTACATCAGTTAAAACACAGTGATTGGCAGAATGGATTAAAAAACATAACCCAACTATATGCTATCTAAAAGAAACTCACTTCAAACATAATGATACAGACAGGTTGGAAGTGAAAGGGTGGAAAATATTTAATATGCAATTATTAATCAAAAGAAAGAGTAGCTATATTTATATCAGATAAGGTATGTCAGAATAAAGAAAATTATCAGAGAGAGGGGGACATTACATATAATAATAAAAGGGCCAATCCAACAAGAAGGCATAGCAATCCTATATGTGTATGTCTCAAACAAAAGAGCTGCAAAATATGTGAAGCAAAAACTGACAGAACGGAAAAGAGAAATAGACAAATCAACTACTATAGTTGACAAATCAGCTACTATAGTTGGAGACTTCGACATCCCTCTCTCAAAAACTAATACAACAATCAATTAGAAAATAAGGATACAGAAGAACTCAATAGCACCATCAACAAATAGGAGCCAATCAGCATTTATAGAACACTTCACTAGACAACAGCAAAATGTTTTGTTATTCAAATGGCCACAGAATATATACCAAGACAGACCATACACTGGGGTCATCGAAATCCTGGAAGGAGAGGAGAAACTCCCAACAAATTTGAAGGAGTTGAAATAATACAGTGTGTTCTCTGAAAACAATGGAATTGAACTAGATATTAATCAATAATAGAAAGGTAAGGGGAAAATCTCCAAACCCTTGGACATTTAACACTACACTTCTAAAGTGTGATAAAGAAGTCTCAAGGGAAATTTAAAAATACATTGAAGTGACTGAAAACAAAAATACATTGTATTATAATCTGTGGGACCTTGTTAAAGCAGTAAGTAGCTAAACCAGGGAAATTTATAGCACTAAAATGCTTAAATCAGAAATGCTAACATTTGAGTCTCAAATCAATTATCTAAGCTCCCACCTCAAGAATCCAGAAAGGGAACAGTAAAACAAACCCAAACATGCTAAATGAAGAAAATAATATGAGAGCAGAAATCAATGAAATTGAAAACAGAAAAATAATAGAGAAAAATCAATGAAATAAAGAACTAGTTCTTTGAAAATATCAATAAAATTGAAAACCTCTGAAATGATTGACAAAGAAAAAGGCACAAATTTTCAATATCAGGAATGAAACAGGGATATCACAGACCCTGCTGATAACAGAAAGGATGATAAAGGAAAACTACAAATCACTCCACACACAAAAATTTAACAACTTAGATGAAATGAAACAATTCTTTGAAAAATACATACTATCACAACTCATCCACTATGAAACAGATAGTATGAATAGCCCTATAACCACTAAGGAAGTTTAATATATAATTAAAATATCACACACAACCCACCCCACCCCCAAACCTTCAGGTTCTTATAGTTTCAGCAGATAGTATGAATAGCCTTATAACCACTAAGGAAGTTTAATATATAATTAAAATACCACATACAACCCACCCCACCCCCAAACTTTCAGGTTCTTATAGTTTCACTAGAGTATCCTACCAAATGTTCAAAGAACGAACACTAATTCTATACAATCTCTCTTAGAAAACAAGAAGAGGGGACACTTCCCAATTCATCTTCTGAAGCTAGTATTACCCTGAACAAAACTAGGCAAAGACAGTAAAGAAAACAAACAAACAAAAACCACTGACAGGTATCTCTCATCAACATAGATATAAAAATCCTTAACAAAATAATAGCTAATAAAATTCAGCAATATATAAATAGAATTTTATATCATGACAAGAAGGCGTTTATTCCAGGGAAGCAAGGCTGGTTCAATATTCAAAAGTCAATCAATACAATCCGTAATATTAACAGCCTAAAGAAAATTCACATGATCATATCAACTGAAGTAGAAAAGGTTTTGACAAACTCAACAATCACACATAATAACTCCAGAAAAACAGGAATTAAGAAACTTACTCAGCTTGATAATTTATTTAAAATTTACAGCTAACATTATACTTGATTGTGACAGACTGAATACATTCCCCCTAATATTGGGAACAAGGCAAGGATGGATGTCTGTCCCCGCTGCTGCTATTCAACATTGTGCTGGGAGTTCTAGCCAGTGGAATGAGGCAAGAAAAGGAAATAAAAGCATTAAAACTGGAAAGAAAGAAAGAAAGAAAACTGCCTTTATTTGCAGATGACACGACTGTCTACACAGAAAATCCAGGAACTGTTTAAAATAAAATAAAAACCCAAAACTCTCCTTAAACTGATGTATGAATCCAGCAAGGTCACAGAATAGAAAATAAACATACAAAAATCAATTGTGTTTCTTATACTATAGATGGATGTGTTATCATCAAAATTAAAAATAAAATTTAAAATTGCTCAAAAAATGAAGTACCTACATATAAATCTAACAAAACACATACAAAATTTATATCTAAGAACTACATAACAGTGATGAAAGAAATCAAAAAAATAAGTAAATGGAGAAGCATTCTGCATTCACAGACTGAAAGATCCGGATGATAAAAATGTCAGTGCTCCCCAAATTGATATATAGGTTTAACAAAATTCCTATCAAAATCTCAGTTATACCCTTAATAGATATGGACAAGATTATTCTAAAATTCACAGAGAAAGGCAAAGGGACTAAAATAGCTAAAATAATTTTGAGAAAAAAAAATTAAAAAGGAGGAATCAATCTACCTAATTTCAAGACTTAGTATATAGGTACAGTAATCAAAATTATGTGCTATTAGTAGAGAGAGAGACAAATAGATCAATGGAACAGAACAGAGAACCTGGGAAAAGACCCACACAAATATGCTCAATGGATTTTTGATAAAGGAGCAAAAGCAATTCAGTGGGGGAAAGAAAACATATTCAACAAATGGTGCTGGAGCAACTGGACGTCCACCGGCAAAAAAACATGAACCTCGGGCTTCCCTGGTGGTGCAGTGGTTGCAAGTCCGCCTGCCAATGCAGGGGACACGGGTTCGTGCCCCAGTCTGGGAAGATCCCACATGCCGCGGAGTGGCTAGGCCCGTGAGCCATGGCCCGTGAGCCATTGCCGCTCAGCCTGAGTGTCTAGAGCCTGCGCGTCTGGAGCCTGTGCTCCGCAACGGGAGAGGCCACAACAGTGAGAGGCCCGCGTACCGCAAAAAAAAAAAAAAAAACATGAACCTTGACCTAAGTCTCACACCTTATACAAAACTTAGAGATCATGGACTTAAATGTAAATGGATTACAGATCATGGATTAAATGTATCATGGACTTAAACATAAAATGCGTACATAACTATATAACTTTTAGGAAAAAACAGGAGAAAATCTTTGGGATCTAAAACTAAGCAAAGAGTTCTTAGACTTTACACCAAAAGCATGATCCTTAAAAGGAAAAACTCACAATCTGGACTTAATCCAAATTTAACACTTTTGCTCTGCTAAAAACTCTGTTAAAGGGATGGAAAGACAAGTTCCAGAGTGAGAGGATATATTTGCAAAACACATCCAACAAAGGACAAGTATCTAGAATATATACTGAGCTCTTGAAACAACAGTGAAAAAGTAAATGGTCCAATTAGAACACAGGCAAAAGTCATGAAGAAACACTTCACATAAGAGGATATTCACATGGCAGATAAGCACATGAAAAGATGTACAACATTATTAGTCACTAGGGAAATGCAAATTTAAACCATAATGAGATATCACTTATCAGAATGGCTAAAATTAAAAAAGTGACAACAAATGGTGGGAGGATGTGAAAAATGTAGATCAGTCATACATTGTTCATAGGAATGCAAAATGGTACAGTCACTCTGGAAAAGGATGTAGTAGTTCCCTGAAAAACTAAATATGCACTTGCCATTCAACCCAACAACTGAATGCCTGAGCATTTACCCCAAAGAAATGAAGACCGATGTTCACACAAAACCTGTACACAAATGTTTACAGCAGCTTTATGCAAAATGGCCCCAAACTGGAAACAACCTAGACGTCCTTCAACGGGTAACGGGTTAAACAAACTGTGGTATATCCAAACCAAGGAATTCTACTCGGCACTAAAAAAGGAATGGACTACTGATACGTGTAAAACCCTGGCTGAAGCTCCACAGAATTAGCTGACAGTCAATTCCCAAATGTTACGTATTGTATAAATCCATTTATATAATTTTTTTGAAATGACAACATTACAGAGATGTAAAACAGATTAGTGGTTGTCAGAGAAGGATGAGAGCATGGGATAAAAGAGAAGTGGGCTTGGCTATAAAAGGCAACATGAAGGATCCTCCAGTGAAGCAAGTGATCTGTATCCTATATGTATCAATGTCAATATGCTAGCTGTGATACTGTATTATATTTTTACAAGATGTTACCATTTAGTGTAAAAGTACAAGGGATCTCTTGTTATTTCTTACAACTACATGTGAATCTACAATTGTGTAAAAAAATAAAAAATATATAAACTTTATGTGCAGCCATGATCATAGCAGCATTATTTATAATAAAAGGTGTGTCCATCAGTGAATGAACAGATAAACAAAATGCATTACATACATACCATGGATTATTCGGCCTTAAAAAAGAAGGAGATTCTGACACGTTACGTCATGGATGAACCTTGAGGACATTGCGCTAAATGAAATAAGTCAGTCAGAAAAAGACAAATACCGTGGGATTCCACTTATATGAGCTGTCTAGCGTAGTCAAATCATAGAAAAAGTAGAATGGTGGTTTCAAGGGGCTGGGGGTATGAGGGAATGGAGGGGAATTAATTACTTAATTTGTGAGGAATTTCAACTTGGCAAAATGAAAAAATACTGGAGATTGGCTACACAACAATGTGAATATGTTTAACATTACCGAACACTTAAAAACACTACTGTACATTAGAAATGGTTAAGATACTAAATTTTATGTTGTACACATTCTACCACAAATGAATTTTTTTTAAAAACTAAAAAAAAAAAAAAAAGACCTTCACAATGGTGATTTCTAGTGCACTAGGCAGAAACTATCCTCAATAGAGTGATAAAACAGCATTGTTTATCAAAATCTACATTTTCCTTTCACAAGATGAATACCAAAGCTCATTAGATATTAAATTCACAGTATCTCCTTGTGTGTCATACTGGTCAAAGGTATCAAGTTTTAATAAGAAATATGAGTTTCATCTCCTTTGGGTCATTTGTGTTCAACTATCACAGTACACAGTAGATGCTGAAACAGGTGTGCTGAGCACTAGGGCCCACGAGTACAGCGCTGAGGGAATAGAGACACCCCATCCCATGTACCCTGGTTAATTCCTTCCTATCCTGAGCCCTCTCTACTCCCCAAGTTTAAAGTCTTATCGAATGCACTGTGCGGACAGCAAACTTGAGATGTGTTTCCTGTGCACCTACTGTCCTTCAGTCTTCCAGCTGCCAGGGAACCAGAAACAAAACGAAGTCCATACCTTCACACAGCCCATTCTTGTGGGAGGAGGTGACTCTGTGGTACAGTAACTAGATTTTATGCCAGCCAATGGAAAGCGTTAGAAATAAAAATGAAGGGGTATGGTGGGAAACCAAGGCCGAAGGCAGAAACTGGGCTGAAAAGAGGTGGGTGAGAGCACCTGCCAGACCAACACCAGCCCCTATCCTGTGAGGACACCTGAGAAAGTAAAAAGTAAGCCTCGTGAGGGAACATGGAAGGGGAAAATGCAGAGGAGATTCCGTAACAACTCACTGCACGGTTGTGTGACGGTGCTGAAATAATCTGTGCTTTTTTCTTCCATTTCCTAATATTTCTGAAATAGCTACTACTGTGATTATTATTAAATTTTAAAAAATACCCTATGAAGTAAAAGAGTGAAGAGGTCTCTCTTTTTTCACAGGAAAGGAACTCTAAGATGCCGAGAGGACAACAGACGAGGACTCCAGGGCATTTGTTTTCCACCATCTTTGTCTGCACAGAGGCTCCCGAAGATGACAAACAAGCCAGCATGGTGAACAGCCAGGACTACACAGGCAGGAGGGATGCAAAAGAGCATTTTACAAACTCATGCCCTTCCTGTATTAGTTTTTCTCTGCTAGGGCTGAACAACCTGTGGGGCAGACAGCAAGCTGGCTGAGATCCTGGAAAAGCTGCCATGCAGCTTAGAAAGAGGCAAATATGGGATTCTCAAAGACCCTTGAAGAAATCACTCACCGGGGGCAGCTGGAGGGCAGTCACCTGCTGTGTGTCCCTCAAACTCGCTTCCTGAAGAAGGGAGGTGTCTTGCAGGACTGAAAGAGATCAGAAATGGATAGCTCATAAAATCCTGGGTCTCTTTTTTCACCTGTAGAAAGAGGATTACCAGATGATGCACATAAAAAGCACCTGTGGGACTTCCCTGGTGGTGCAGTGGTTAAGAATCCGCCTGCCAATGCAGGGGACACGGGTTTGATCCCTGGTCCAGGAAGATCCCACATGCCGTGGGGCAACTAAACCCATGCACCGCAACTACTGAGCCTGCACTCTAGAACCGACAAGCCACAACTACTGAAGCCCGCGCACCTAGAGCCTGTGCTCCGCAACAAGAGAAGCCACCGCAAATCACAATGAAGAGTAGCCCCCGCTCGCTGCAACTAGAGAAAGACTGCACGCAACAACAAACACCTAACATAGCCAATAAATAAATAAATAATTTAAGTAAAAAAAAAAAAAGCACTTGCAAAATAAGGATTTCTGTCATTTTGCTTTCAGACATGTCAGTGGGGACAGTAACAGGGAGTGCCTGTGTTCCAGTTGGCTCTGCCACCAACTAGCTATGTGACTCCCTGCAGGTCCAGGGACCTCAGCTGTATCATCCACAATACAAGGGAAAAGAAGGTTAAAGCTCCATGGAGTAAAAGGGGTAAGAGCTGTTAACAATTAAGATTACTGTGGGACTCCAGTGTCATATAAATTTATACATTTATAAGTTTATAAATTGCAAAGCTCTTTAAGAAAGACTATTATCTCTAACAGATGCTCCTGGAAGAGCACTTCCCACAGTGCCCAACCACCATCACTCAAAATGTGTACACATTGTAGTACTGGGATCATCTCACTCTCCCTTATCAAGGGCCTCTGCTACATTCTCGTATGATTTCTCTCCCCTGACCAGCACATGCCCAGGCTTCTGCAAGAAGTAAGCCACACACCTGGCCCACGGTGCAGCCATGTCAAAATGAGCTGTGTTTCAAAAGGTACTCCTTTCACAGAATAAGCTGCACTATCATCTCTCAGTTTGGAGAAAATCTGGGAGGTTAACTGCAGCTCATAGTGTGAAATCAGTGTCAAAGCTAACATCAGAAGCCAGAGTTCCTCACCTTTCACACCTGGGACATAAAGCTTTCGGCAAACAGCAGGGGCAGGTGTGGCTATTGGGAACAACAGCCTGAGACAGGAGCCAGCTCAGACCAGCAGTGACATTTGGGTGGGGTGTGTGTGAGGAGAATTCCCCACGGAAGGCAGCCTCATCACTCTGCTGCCAGAAGCTCAGGCTAGGTGGGCATGGATTTGAGGAAGGCATGTTTTAATTCTGCTCTCATACCTACCACCTTCTGGGGTGTAAAACACAGCCCTACCCTATCTTTCACCAAGATAAATGAGCACATCGATGCTTTAAAGATTACTTTGTGGCTTCCCTGGTGCCGCAGTGGTTGAGAGTCTGCCTGCCGATGCAGGGGACACGGATTCGTGCCGCGGTCCGGGAGGATCCCACATGCCGCGGAGCGGCTGGGCTTGTGAGCCATGGCCGCTGGGCCTGCGCTTCCGGAGCCTGTGCTCCGCAACGGGAGAGGCCACAACAGTGAGAGGCCCACGTACCGCAAAAAAAAAAAAAAAAAAGATTTACTATGGACAGCTTTCAGCCTCTAAACAAAATCTATATTTTGGGGAAACGCTTCAAGATTAGGAACCATATGGCTTTTACTGGAAGTGCTTCACAATGATAAATCACCTGAATGTTTAAGGTGTCCTTAATAGCTAACTCTCATCATGCCTACTTTGTCCATTCATTATTGCTCAAGGAAATGGAAGCACTGACCCTTTTGACCCAAAGCCCATCCATGGTAGCTGGATTATCTCAGAACTTCACCAGGAAGTGAGTAGGCTGCTACAGTTCCTGAAGCACCTCCTCCTCCTGAGGGTCCTGTCATGGCCATCATCAACCTGCATAACCCAGGCTGCTTGCACATGCGTTGTTTATTTGGGCAAATGGTTGTTTCTCATGCCTGTGGTTATGGGCTGAATTGCATCCGTGACAAATTCATATGTTGAAGTCCCAACCCCCAGTACCTCAGAATGGGACTAGATTTGGACATAGGGCTTTTCAAGAGATAATTAAGTTACAATGAGGTAATTGGGGTGAGCCCTAATCCAATATGCCTGATGCTCTTATAATAAGAGGAGATTAGGACACAGACACACAGAGGGAAGACCACGTGAGGAAACAGGGAGAAGTTGGCTGCCTAGAAGCCAAGGAGAATCAGGTCTTAGGAGAAACCAACTCTGCTGATACCTTGATCTAGGACTTCCAGCTTTCAGAACCGGGAGACAATAAATTTGTTGTTTAAGCTGCCCAGTCTGTGGGACTTTATTATGGCAGCCCAAACAAACTAGCACATCTGTCTTGACTTTTAACCAAAGAGAGGCTGGAGAGTTAATTTGATTTGTACAGAAATCAGTATAGTTTCACACATAAAGAAATGTAATATGTAACTTTTAAAAACTGAAAACCTTATTACAATGACAAGGACAACTTCTGTGAATCATAATAACGCATTCCTGCTCTCCTCATACTTTCTTTTTCCATCTATAACTGTAGCACAACTGTATCACAAGTCTGCCCAAACTAACCCTCACACCCTACAGGTCACTTCCTTCAAGCTGAGAGCACCACTTCTTTCCATGATGATTAATTAATTCAACTAGAAATCATGGGCAGGAACTCCCTTGTTGTCCAGTGGTTAGGACTCCATGATTCCACTGCAGGGGGTACGAGTTTGATCCCTGGTCAGGGAACTAAGATCCCGCATGCTGCATGATGCAGCAAAAAGAAAATCAAAAAAAAAAAAAAATCATGGACAGCTCAGGCCCCCTGTTCAGTATTTTATGGGTATCCAGGCATACCTCATTTTATTACACTCTGCAGATATTACTTTTTTAAAAAACTGAAGGTTTGCGGCAACCTTGCATCAAACAAGCCTACTGGCACCATTTTCCCAACAGAATTTGCTCACTTCATGTTTCTGTGTCACATTTTGGTAATTCTTATAATATTTCAAACTTTTCCATTATTGTATTCATTACGGTGATCTGTGATCAGTGATCTTTAATGTTACTATTGTAATTGTTTTGGGGTGCCGTAAACCATGCCCATATAAGACAACAAACTTAACTGATAAATGTTGTGTGTGTTCCAATGGCTCCCACACTTCTCTCCCTCTCCTCGGGCCTCTCTATTCTGTGAGACACAACAATACTGAAATTAGGCCAATTAATAACCCTACAATAGCCTCTAAGTGTTCACATGAAAAGAAGAGCCGCATACCTCTCACTTTAAATCAAAAGAAGAAAAAATTAAACTTAGTGAGGAAGGCATGTCAAAAGCTGAGATAGGCTGAAAGCTAGGCCTCTTGCACCAAACAGCCAAGCTGCAAATGCAAACAAAAAGTTAGTGAAAGAAATTAAAAGTGCTACTCCAATGAACACACAAGAAAGCGAAACAGCCTTCTTGCTGATATGGTGAAAGTTTTAGTGGTCTGGAGAGATCAAACCAGCCACAACATTCCCTTAAGCGAAAACCTAATCCATAACAAAGCCCTAGTTCTCTTCAATCTATTAAGGTTGAGAGAGGTGAGGAAGCTGAAAAAGAAAAGTCTGAAGCTAGCAGAGGTTGGTGGTGTAAGGGGAAAAGCCGGTCTCCATAACATAAAAAGTCCAAGGTAAAGCAGCCAGTCATCCAGAAGATTTAGCCAAGATCATTAAATGAAGGTGGCTACACTGCACAACAGACTTTCAGTTTAGACAAAATAGCCTTATATTGGAAGAAGATGCCACCTATAGGACTATCAGAGCTAGAGAGAAGGCAATGCCTGGCTTCAAAGCTTCCAAGGTCAGGCTGACTCTCTTGTTAGGTGCTAATGCATTTGGTGACTTTAAGTTGAAACCAGTGCTCATTTACAATTCCAAAACTCCTAAAACTTCCCTTAAGAATTATGCTAAATCTACTCTGTCTGTGCTCTATAAATGGAACAAAGCCTAGATGACAGCACATCTGGTTACAACATGGTTTACTGAATATTTTAAGCCCACTGTTGAGATCTACTGCTCAGAAAAAAAGATTCCTTTCAAAATAGTACTGCTTTTTGACTAGTCACCCAAGAGCTCCCTGATGAGATGTACGAGACTAACATTGTTTTCATGCCTGCTAACATAACATCCATTCTGAAGCCCACAGGTCAAAGAGTAGTTTCAAGTTTCAAGTCTTATCATTTAAGAAATACATTTCACATGGCAATAGCTGCCATACACAGTGATTCTTCTGATGGATCTGGACAAAGTTAACTGAAAATCTCCTGGAAAGGATTCACCGTTCTAGATGCCAGTAAGAACATTCACGGGAATTCCCTGGCAGTCCAATGGTTAGGACTCGGTGCTTTCACTGCCGGGGCCCAGGTTCAATCTCTGGTTGGGGAACTAAGATCCCAAAAGCTGCGTGGCACAGCCAGAAAAAAAAGAAAAAAAAAAGAACATTCATGGGAAGAGATCAAAATATCAACATTAACAGAAATCTGAAAGAAGGTGATACCCATCCTCATGGATAACTTTGAGAGGTTCAAGACTTGAGTGGAGGAAGAAACTGCAGGTGTGGTGGAAACAGCAAAGAGAACCAGAATTGGAAGTGGAGCTTGAAGATGTGACTGAATTGCGACAATCTCATGATAAAACTTGAATGGATGAGGAGTTGCTTCTTATGGACGAGTAAAGAAAGTGGTTTCTTGAGATGGAATCTACTCCTGGTTAAGATGCTGTGAAGACTACTGAAATGACAACAAAGGATTTAGAATATTATATGAACTTAGTTGATAAAGCAATGGCAGAGTTTGAGAGGACTGACTCCAATTTTAAAAGGAAAGAAGTTCTGTGGGTAAAATGCTATAAAACAGCATTACACGCTACAGAGAAATTGTTCGTGAAAGGAACGATTCAATCGATGAGGCAGACTTCATTGTGGTCTTATTTTAAGAAATTGCCAGTCACCCCAACCTTCAGCAACCACCATCCTGATCAGTCAGCAGCCATCAGCATGGAGGCAAGACCCTTCACCAGCAAAAAGATTTCATTGTGCTGAAGGCTCAGCAATAAAATATTTTCAATTAACGTATGTACATTGATTTTTTAGACATAATGCTATTGGACATTTAATAGACTAAAGTGTAAATACAAATTTTATATGTACTGGGAAACCAAAATTTCATGTGACTCACTTTATTGAGATTATCTCCACTGGACAGACCAGGAAACTGAGGTTTGCAGAGTTTAGAAGCATGCCCCGGGTCATACCTGGAGGATTCAAAGCCAAGTGTATCTGCTGCCAAAGCCACCTGACTGTGGCCATTAGTGCATTTTGTACAGATATTCAGACACGTCTAGCCAACATCCATGCTCCAAGTCCTGAAGATATCACCCTATCCCCTAGGAAGCATTTTTATATTTCTTTGCAATATTATAACAATCCTGAGAGCAGAAGTTGTTTGGCTGGGGAAAGAGAGGTTCAGAGAGACAAGAGGACATGGCCATGCTCAGCTCCCCACACAGGCCCTACTGGGACAGCGACGGTGCCCAGCTGTCCCCAGACCAACAAAGCCCAGAGGTGCGTCCTCAAAGAGACAAGATGATGCAGCCTCAAAAACACCTACCCATAGTAGAGGTCCCTCTGGGCAGACCTGGCACCCATGAAGAGGATACTCTCATGAGATTCTGATTGAATTGCTCTAGGGAAGGACCAGATGCTGAAAATGGTTCCAGGATACTTAGGGGGAAGGAGAGAACTAAAAATGTCAAGAGCTACTTCCAAGTGCACAGGACTAGGTACAAACACCCCTTCCCCACTCCCTTGGGCTTCCTACCTGGGTCCCCGCTGAGCTGGCCCGAGAGTCTGCTTGGAAGCCCGGGGCCCTGAGCCAGGGCCATGGGCTGGGCGTCCTGGCTCTTTGCAAGGTCACTCTGGGGTTCTGCTGGAAGCCGCTCCTGCTCCTGGTCTGGAGGGCTGTCCCCATCGTCAATCACCACGGGGTCTTCACAGTGCTTGAGCTGCAATCCCAGAGAGGGCTTTTCAGAGCTCGGTGGAGAGGTCCCTGGCCAGATGAGGACCAGCAACTGTGCCAGGGACTGGCAAACCCCTCCCTCCCTGGGCCTGCTGACTGTTGACTCTACCACTAGAAGCTCAGTCCCAGGCTTGTACATGGCTATAAAGGGGGGGGGGTAACATAACCATGCCACCAATTAGGGCCTTTAGGGAATGGAATCTGCTTTTTTAGAAAACCAAACTTCAATGTGGGCATAACCGAAGCACACAGCTCTAGATGGAATTCCTCATCCCTGGCCAGGGGATGCGTGACCCCACCAAACCATCAAAGCACAAGGTGGCCCCCCTTTCCACATCTGCTGCCCAGCCCCACTCTCTCCCTCTCCCTTCCCATCCTCCCAGCCAGCCCAGCCCAGCTCCCTCTGCTCACCCATTGCCAGGGTCTCCCCGGCTCTCGTTCCAGTGCCTCCACAGCAGCCACAGCCTGATCGCCACTCTCAGGTTCCTGGGCCCGCACCCAGCCCTGGATCTCCCGGGGCAGGATGGCCAGAAACTGCTCCAGCACCAGCAGCTCCAGAATTTGCTCCTTGGTGTGCCTTTCAGGCCGCAGCCAGCCCCGGCACAGGTCCCAGAGGCGGTGCAGGGCTTCCCGGGGGCCCGCCGCCTCCTGGTAGCAGAAACGTCGGAAGAGGCGGCGGGAGGACTCGGGGCTGGGAAGCTCACCCTGGGGGCTAGGGTTCTCTCCCGGCGGGCTCCTCATTTTCCTGGGCTCCTCACTTTCCTTCGGAGCCAAGACTCGGGGGCACAGGGCTGTGGGCATGATGGGATTTGATGGGGGTCAGCAGCAGAAGACGACCCTATTTCCAAACAGAAATCACTGGCTTCAATGTTCTGGTCTCCTGCAGTAGTTTTTTGGGGGTGGTGATGGGAAAAGTGAAAGAGCCCACAGAGACCAGCCCTTGGGAGAAGCCCTGGGACATGTGAGAAGTGTCAGTGTGGATGATCCTTATACAAAGGGAGAGAAGGAATGACCCCATTCCCAAAAGCATCATTTTGTGATTCCCCTAACTGGGTGACTGGACAAACAAGGCGGGGAGTCCAGGAGAAAATCAGTGGCATTTCAACGTGGCACTGGCGTTCCAAGCATCCCAGGAGACCAACCGGGCCGCATGCAGGAGAGAGATGTAATTAACGCTCTGTGGTACCTTCGGTGTCCAGGTCCTCCTGGAAAGGACCTGAAATGGATGAGCTGAGAAGGCCGCTATCTTGAGGCTTCAGAGCCAAAGGCACCGTCCTTGCCCTTGAGACCTTTACAAAATGAGCTAGAAGGACAAAGACAGACATGCACAGGAAAAGTCTTCAAAGCTGATCCAGGAAATTCATCCTGCTGGTGGCTAGGGCTGACGATCAGTGCTAGACACAGACTGAGAATCAGCCTTGCTCAGTGGAATATGCACTGGGAAGCAGGGAATAAAGCAGACAGCCTAGAAGATCCCCAGACAAGAGATGGAGAAAGTCAAAAGAGGCAGCCACGTCCTGAGTTTCTTACAGAAAAATAACATTATGTATTTAAAAACATCAGTGCTTTCAGATGAACCTCTACTCAACTCACTAAAGTCTGAATAGTAAACTTTAGCATATATTTAACGATGTCTGGACCTTCCACCTGGCCTCCACCCATCTTGCCTTCTCTTCTCTTCAAACCACAATGAAGAAAACCACACACACCTCACAGACCTTTCTCAGGCAGAACAGAGGTTGGGCACTCATGGCACAGCCTCCACATCTGCAGGGTGGGGCTCAGGGGCCCTTGCACCTCCCCAGTGAACACATACAGAGCGACATCAGAGAGTAGCGGCCACTACTCAAAACTATGGGACCCAGGGAAAAGGAATGGCACATGGGGTCGCACACAGTCCCCCCACCACCACCATAAGGCCTCTGAGATCCTTGGACATGGTCACTTGCCCTCCTCACCAGGTTTATGAGGCTCCCCAGCATGCTAGCACCTTAATCTTAACAGCTCAGTGCCCCCACCCCCAAGGGTTCCATGCAAAACGCAGGCCTCATTCCCATTTCACAGGAAGACAAGTGTTCTTCACAGAAGAACAACAAAGCCACTGAATGGCAATCAGAAAACCCCAAAGCTCCATACCCCTTTGCTTTCCAACATAAAAACAAATACAGACTGGCATAAAAGGACTCTGAGGGTATCTGGCTGGACACACTACAGCTTGCCCCGCCTCCGGATTTCCTCCAGTGTCTGCTCCTGCATCTGACACCCAATCTCAGCCTTACTCACTTGCCACGTTCCATGAACTCAGCCATCACACACCTGCAGGGCCTCTAGGTTCCTCAGGTCTGCACCCAACCTGTGCCCCACCCTCAGTCCGTACTCAGATACCAGCTCTCGGGCATCTGGCTCTAGGCTCTGCCCATCATCCCTAACCAGACAGCCGTGTTCCTGTCACCCTAGCACCTGGCACATAGGAGTCTCGGAAATGATGTGTGATGAATGAATTAACGTTGGTCCCAAGAGGATCCCACAGGGGGGCGGGGCATGCTTAAAGAAGCTCTAGGCGGAGGAACAGAACTGGATCAGCAGAAAGAGGAGGGGATGGGCATTTTATGCCAGGAAAAAGGGCAAGCCTTTCCTCGCTCCAGATCTCTCTCCCTTTTCCCTCTCTCCCTTTCCCTCCCTACACATACACACAACCACCTCCACTTTACCCAGTTCCCGGATCCTCACCTCACAGCCTGGAACTCCTTCCCTGCGTCTAACTCAAATCCCTCCTGCGGCGGAAGTCTTCGGCAGCAGCTCCTCATCCTTCCAGCCCGGTCCCCCGGGTGTGCTTCCTGAGGCGGGTTCTCTGCAGAGGCCACTCCGTCCCTGGCTAGCCGAGCCCCCGTCTCCTGCTCATCCAGAAAACCACGGCTCCGCTTAGGAGGGAAGAAATGGTAGCAAATGGAGGCGCCTGAAAAACAACATTTGTGTTGTCTAATCCCCCTCCCCGGAGACCCACCGCACGGCTCCTGGAAGCGAGGCAGGGCGCGCGGGCCACAGAAGCCTGAGCCGCCTGGGCCGCACTCACCGCCGCGCCGCGTCCCAGTTGGCGGGCCGTGCAGGCCTGACCGCCTCCGGAGCCCGCCGGACGCGGAGGAAAGGAAAGGCCGAAGCCCTCCGGCTCCCTCCCCTGGGACACTTCCTGCTCCGCTCTAGGACCGGGGAGGTCTTCGCATCTCAGTGGTTCGCTCCTCCGCCCCCCGGCCGAGGTGTGCGCTGGGGGTGACATCCGACACCCCCGGCCCGGCCCGGCCCGGCCCGGCCGGCGCGCCCCGCCCTGCCACGCCCCGCTCAGCTCCGCTCGCGCCCCGGCCTAGGAGCTTGGCCGGGGGCTTTGTGGATCAACCACACCGCCTCTGCCCTGCCTCCCGGCGGGCTCGCGCGGGGGCCGCGCGTCGAGGCGGGGCGGGAGGCCGGGGCGTCGAAGGCTCAGCTGGGACCGCGCCTGGAGGCGGGTGGCAGAGCGGGAGGGGCAGAGAACACGGTCAGCAGGAGGGCTCGCGCGGGTGCGCCCTGCCGTGGACGGCCGCTGGTGTAGGAAGGTTGGCCTGGGGGCTCCTCTCTTCGCTGTTCTGCCCCTTCGGACTCCCACACGGGCTTGGGGACGCCCGGAAGGGACAATCCTGGAGCCGAGGCTGAATGCTGGAATTGGGAGGGGGAGCGGAGGAAGAAGGCTGCCGCGCACAGTGGGCCGCTACATTTCAGAATCCCGGTGTGACCACCCCGCACCCCGCGTCCTGTCAGGTCCAACCCCCCTTCCAGCCAAAACCCCTCCTCTAGGTCCGGCCCGCGGCCGCTGAAGAGACGAGGAGGACTGGAGAAAGTAAGACTCACCTCCCCGATTCGTCGTCTATCGGATGCCCAAGGTGTAAGCTCCGGCTTTTGGGGGGTTTGCGGACTTTCACAGCGGCCCTAACACATCCCTTCTGAGCATCAGGACAACTCTGGGGAGTGCGCAGAGGGACTTTGGTCAATCCCGGCCCCCAGTGGGTGGTCGGAGTGCTTATTGCTCCCTTAAGTGTAGGGTGTGCCTAGCTGTTCACACTGAGGCCGAGGGACAGGTTAAGGGACTTTGACTTGAAGTCGAGGGCCCGTGAGGGGCAAGAAGAATTAGGGCCTCTGGACCTCTGGATAGGGCTCCTTGCCACTGCCCTATGCTGAACATAGCTCAAAGGCTCAGAGGGGTCTTCCTGGGGTCATCCTTAATCTTCCAGGTTCTTGGGTTTGGGAGCAAGCATGTACCGGGTCCCTGAGCAGGCCTGATGCCCACCAACCCTTCTCTTTCTTCATCTGCCTGGCCCTGAAGTTGGACTCCCCCACGGAAGAAGGCAAAGAAATGTCTACGTCTACTAGAGGTGATACACTATTACAGATAAATGATTTTTCTCAGATCAAGTAGGACAATACCAGTTCCCTGAAAGAAAGTGGCCTGGTTGAGCAGGTGGGAAAGAGGTGGATGCACTGAGGAACGGGATTTCTTAGCAGTGTTGCTTTCCTTATTCCTTGGACTTGGGAGCCTTTTGTTTCTTCCTCTCAATTATGAATAATCACTCCTGAGTAGGGGAGTTACTGGGAGCCACTATTTGCCGTATGCTTGGATTCTGTGACTTTTGCAGGAGATGGATGGAAGCAAAGGAGTAAAGCTCATTTTTATGTAAAGTGATTGTTCCCCCAAATACAGCCAGATGCAGGCAGGGCCACCCAGAGTTCTTACCTGGAACCTACAGATACAAGTGGGAACCACCCCCTTCAGATCTGACTCAGCGTTAACAGGATTCATGTGCACCCCCTTCTCAGGAATACCAGCCAGGCACCATGGCCTGGAGGAGAAGCTGGGGAAGAACCAAGGATTCGCCAAGGCAGGTCCGACTAAGGTACTTTGGCAAATAGCGCAGCCTGCTCTAAAAGTCCAGATCCTCTACCTGGGTTCCCAGCCCTGTGACTGGGCAGGGAACTACCTGTTGAGTGTTGGTAATTTGTGCTCACAGTTCTGCCCACTGCAGTTCTAAAGCAGATAAAATGCAGGGCCCAGAAATTCCTAGCACACAGCATCAGATCAATCCTCCCTGCCCTGTCCAGTTCCTTCCCCTGAACTGACACCTCCCTGTACACTGTTATCTCGTTGAAGCTTTGTGTTTATTCTGCATTTCGCTTAGCACAGGGGTTATGAGTCAGAGCACCTGGGTTAAAACCTGCTTCATCAATTCCTAACCAGGTGATCTCAGGTATACTTAACCTTTCTGCGCCTCAGTTTCCTCATCCAGAAAAAGGATGATGCTGTCTACCTCGTTAAATGCGCGGGACCATTCGATCGTTTACCAAATGTGTACTGAGTACCTACTAGGCATTCATTATGCTAGGCTCCATTCCAGGTTCTCAGGGTGCATCTGTGAACACAATTGGCTGAGGGGATGGGTGAGAGGGGCAGGGCGGGCAGTTAGCAAAATCAATAACATGATCTGCTATGTTGATCCATGCTGCAGAGGAAAAAGAAAGTGGAGCAGCATCAGGTAACGGGTGCTGGGAATGAGCTGGTGACAGTCACAGTATTAAGAGGTCAGGGCAGATTCCGTTGTGATTGTGACATCTGAGATGAGGGAGTTGATCAAGCCCAAGCCTGGGTGAGATCAGGGTCCCAGGTAGAAGCCACCATGAGAGCAAAGGCCCTAAAGTTGTGGAAGCACAGTGAGGCAGCCAGTGAGCAAGTGCAGTAGGGTGTCAGCTCAGGGTGGAGGTGGGCAGGCAACTGGAGGCCATGGGAAGGAGTTTTCCTTGACACGAGATGGGATTGTGACAGATACCACTAGTGAAGCAACAGAAAGAGAACCCTGAATGTCAATGCTGCTCAAGGACCATCGAGCCATCTCACACTTAATGTATACATTTCATTTGGTTTATATTATGTTGCCTTATGAAAGGCTTGCTGTGTGCCACCATTTGTTTTAACCTTGGGGAGACCATAGTGGACAGAAGATCCTGGCTTTTAGAAGCTGGAAGGGGAATCAGATGGTAGTTGGCATGAAAAAAATAAAACAGGCTAAGAAGGATCCTGCTGGGGCAGTCAGGTAGGACCTTCATGAAAAGGTAACATTTGAGGAGAGAGCAGGTGGAGGGCAAACTGAACAGAGGTGTGTAGAAAGAACATTCCAGCAGAGGGAACAGCATATGCAAAGGCCATAAAGCAGGAGGCTTGTCCCCCTGCCCTGGAGAAATGGGAGGCTGGAATGGAGTGAATGTGGATTTTACACTTAGAGGGTTTCAAGTGAAGGCATGGCCTGATGGGACTTTGATTTTACGTGATCACTGTGCAGAACAGATTGGAGCTGGATGGAGGAGGCAGAGGCCATGTTGGAAGCAGCCACAGAAATGCAGGCAGGACATGGTCCATTCCAGAATCAGCTGGTGAACAGTGGTGATTTCCCCCATGGTGTGCTGCTGGGTGTCAAAGGAGTGAGAAACGGCTGTAGTTTTGGCCCCAATTGGGTGATTGGAGGGTCTGCCTAGGAGACTACAAAGCAGGTTTCTGGGAAGGGTTTAGGAGACAAAGATGAGTTTTGGACTTGCTGGGTCTGAAATGCTCAAAAGACAAATAGTTATGACTGTCCAGGGAGAAAGCCAAGGCAGGAGGTAGAAATCTGTTGTCACAGCATGGAGCAGGAATTGAGACCCTGGGATGGACAAGTGCAGATTGAGAAGCTGCCTTGGAGAGGGTGGATCTGCCACACCAGCTTTGGAGACTAGGAAGAGATGAGGGAGATCCAGAGGGGGAGGAGAAGAAGAAAGGGGGAAGCGGGGAAAGGGAAAGGAGAAGGTGCAGCCACCATGAGCTGGAGAGAAATCTGGGCAGTGCCGAGCCTTGGAATCCCAGGCAGGCAAATGTGTTTCAAGAAAGAGGGATAGTCTGTGAAGATAAGTGCTGCTGGAAGAACAAATTAGATGAGGAAAAACACCGATAAGAATACTGACCCTAGTATTTGGTATAGAGGGCCCCTGAGCAGAGCAGAGGTGGTAGAGCTGCTGGGATGGAGTAGTTTGGAGAGAGAAAGGAGGTGAGGGAGTGGAGACAATTGGGCAAGAAAAAGTGGCAGTGGCCAAGGGAGCACGGGTCCCATCTTAAGGATGGGAGAATTACAGTGTGTGGCTTAAAAGAAAGAGGGGCTGGGCAGGAGCCAAGGGGAGCAGTGAAGGGAGAGGAGAAGGCAAAGTGACCTCTGGGCCCTGAGGCTGACGGGGAGCAGGTGAGTGGAAGTCCATGGTGGACTTCTGAATACTCAGACACTTTGGCAAAATAAGAAACAGGGTGTGATGATTTATTTTATGCATCAACTTGGCAAGGTCAGTGTGCCCAAGTATTTGATAAACACTAGTCTAGATTTGCTGTGAAGATATTTTTTAGATGAGATTAACATTTAAATTAGTAGACTCTGGGGCATCCCTTGTGGTGCAGTGGTTAAGAATCCGCCTGCCAATGCAGGCGACGTGGGTTCGAGCCCTGGCCTGGGAAGATCCCACCTGCTGCAGAGCAGCTAAGCTCGTGCGCCACAACTACTGAGCCTGAGCTCTAGAACCCATGAGCCACAACTACTGAGCCCGTGAGCCACAACTACTGAAGCCCACGCGTCTAGAGCCTGTGCTCCGCAACAAGAGAAGCCACCTCAATGAGAAGCACGTGCACCGTAACGAAGAGTAGCCCCCACTCACTGCAACTAGAGAAAGCCCGAACGCAGGAACGAAGACCCAATGCAGCCAAAAATAAATAAATAAATAAATAAATTTTAAAATAAATAAATTAGTAGACTTTTAAGTAAAGCAGATTATCCTCCATAATGTTGGTGGGCCTCAACCAATCAGTCTTTAAGGGTAAAGACTGAGGTTTACACACACACACACACACACATCCTATTGGTCTTGTTTTCCTGGAGAACCCTGACTGATCCATGGGGCCCTTGGCTAACAGGGAGGAGCAGGAGATGGTAGAGGTGCGAGGGCAGGAAGAAGACATGACACGCTCACCTTGCAGAGTGGAAAGTGAATAGGCTGTAGGAAAGGAAACCATAAATTATACCAAACGTGGAAAGTCAACTGTGCACCATGAAGTACCATGTGTAGCTTTCCTAAAACCTAGTATCTACATATGGGAGGGCAGCAATTACATCTTCCCCTGGGGAGGAGGTCATCATTCCACAGAATATGCTTGTGGACCGATGACAAATACAGGTGTATAAGATGTGCCACCTCGCCGTCTGGTTCCTGGACCAGCCACATCTGCCTTACCTGGGAGCTCATTAGAAATAGAACCCTCAGGCCCCCAAACACAGCCTGCATGGTTAGCCAGATACAAGGGGACTCTCTAGCTCTTTGAAGTTTTGGGGTTTTTTGCCACGCCTCATAGCATGTGGGATCTTAGTTCCCTGACCAGGAATCAAACCTACGCCCCCTGCAGTGGAAGCGGGGAGTCTTAACTTCTGGACCGCCAGGGACGTCCAAGCTCTTTGCAGTTTGATAAGCTCTGTTGTAAAGGGGTCAGCATGGTTCTGGGCATAGTAGATGCTCAATAAACTGTAGCTTAGACTAGCAGTTCTAAGACTAATAGTGCTGAATATTACTGTGACTTATTCACAGGCGTCCAGGAAGCAAGGACAGCAGGGCTCTGACCTGGTCCCCAGTATCTAGCAGAGGCTATGGCTGGTAAAAAGGGCTTAGTGAGAATCCATTGAGTGAAGGAATTTGGCTTAATTTTCTCGCAATACAGGCCTCCCAGCTGTCACATGAAGGCTGCTCATCTATTTTCATATTTTGTTTTGTTTTGTTCCTTTTGCTGAAGTCAAAAAGACTTTGAGAACTACACAAAGGCCAACATAACCAACTACTTAAGGGCTCCAATGAAAGCACCTAAAATGACCCAGTTGTTCCCTGGAAAAAGGTGCCATCCCTTTCCTCGAAGTCACATGTGGATGCTGTGGTCAAAGAAACAAAGCCAAAGCGCCAAACATCAGTTTGGGGGGCTGTTGATGAGCACTGGGGTGTTAATACTGACTCATCCAGACCACCAGGGACCAGCCTGTAGTTTGGCAAATTCAGTTAACTGAAACAACCAGATTTATTGTACTGGTGCCATGAGGGAGGGGGCATAGAGGATGCTGGAGTGAGGCTTGATAAAGGAAGAAAGAAAGTGTCTTCTTAAGGTCTGTTTGCAGCTGAAGGTTGGAGGAGGACGGTACCAGGGAAGTGGGGTCACTTCTGCTTTGCGTGCTATTTAGAGGTGGGCTCAGGAGGGGTGGGGTTAACTGAGGGTCAGGGGTTGTCAGGAGGTGAGGGTAATTTAGCCGTGGAGTCATAGATGAGTGCAGCAAGCAGATCTGGGGAGTCAGTGGTAAGAAAATAAGAGTCACTCCAAGACGGGTGCATTGTGGCATTTCACAGCTGCTACAAAACCTTAGGGAAGGCACATTTCCTGTGGACACACAGCTGCTTTACTGTGTGTCTTCTTTCCTGCCTGTTCTTTTCTCTCTCCTCACTGATTTTCACAGTTTTGCTCCTGGACAGGCTTTGACTCTTTTAGGAGGGAAACAACCTTGCATTCAAGTTACTTAGATTCTAGGAGGCAGTGGATAAGTTTCTCCACTCATGATAGGATGACACAATACCTGGCTCACATGGATCAAACAAAATTTTTTACATAAGTACCCAAGCACAGAGCCAGAGATCCTTAACAGGTACTTATGCATCATAGTCCCCTTTTCCTCCTCAATTAGCTGCACATGAACTTTTAAACTTTTTAGTGTTCGACACCTCCTATTACAGTGTATCTCAGTTTGCTTTTCTGCTATTGAACACCTGGATGGCACCACATATTTTTGCTCTAGACACAAAGAATTCTGAATTACTCCTTATTCCTCAAACACTCCAAGTACTTACACTGAATCTTTTAAACATAGCATGATCTATTTCAGGAATTTCTTGACCCTAACTACTGGCTCTCCCAATTTTGCCAGTCTCCCTTCAGCCCCATTCCCTCAAGCTCAGTTTACTTCATGTGCAGATAGGGATGGTAGTGAGGATCCTGTAATGGGTAGAAATGTGTCCCACAGCATGGTATATCTAAGTCCTAATTGCTTATTACTGTGAAATTAACCTTATTTGGAAATACGGTCTTTGCAGTTGTGAACAAGTTAAAACAAGGTCATACTGAATTAGAGTGAGCCCAAAATCTGATGATGGGTGTCCTTATAAGTAGGCCATGTGAAGATAGACACACAGGATGAAGGCCATGTGACAACAAAGCCAGAGATGGGAGTGGTAGGTCTACAAGGCCAGGAACACCATGGATTGCTCATAATCACCAGCAGCTAGGAGAAGGCAAGAAAGGATTCTTCCATAGAGCATGGTCTTACTGATGCCTAGTTTTCACATTCTGGCCTCTAGAACTATGAGAGAATAAATTCCTGTTTTTTCAGGTTAACCCATTTGTGCAATTTGTTATGGCAGCCCTAAGAAACTAACACAGGTCTGGATACACCCACCCACACACACCCACTAACTTGGCCTGCAGCATTAGGAAACTTGTTGCAGTCTTACTTCTCTGCTTATTTTATTATTATTTCCAGTTTCTTGTTCCTAGCCTCTTACAGATATCTTTTACAGATTTGAGACCATTCAATGAAACATGAAAGTTGTCACCTTCCGCTTTTCCCTGCCTGTTACCTCCCAGATTTAACTGGTTAAAATAGACAAAGTCCCCCAACCATCTTCTCTTTGGCATTCTGGTTGTCTTTGTTGAAGTCATCTCTCTGGAATATTGAGGTAATTGCCAACAGATCTGCTGTCCTAATCTCTCTCTTCTTTGAGTTAATTTAATTTAGCATTTACTGGGTATCAACTCAGAGCAGCCCAGCTCAAGGGTGAGCAAGTGGGGCTTATTCTGGAAGACGGGAAAATCTCACTGGTACAACATGAAGATGAAATAAGTGAATGAATGACCATGATGCAAAACACTTGCTATTTGGAGGGAGATGTGTGACAAACCTGCAGATGAGGTAAGAGGTCCTCATACACCAGGCTAAAGAACTTGGATTTCACTCTGTAGGCTAGTGTTTCTCATGCTTCTTTGCCTGCAGCCCAGAGAAAGATGCACAAATCATGATTCACTCTGATAATTTCTGCTTTACTCTATTCTGCAGGAAAAAGGCTGGGCTGTTGTTGGCAGATTCTCTCCTCAGCCAAACTGTAATCAGGTTTCCCTGATCATTTTTCTACTAGACCTGACTTTTGGGCTTCCATTCTTGCTTTGCATTGTCCAGTTTTAGCAAGAACCCTGATAAGTCAGTTTGACCAGAAGTCCCCACCCTAGAGATTTCTGATTACCCTTGAGATCGCTGATCAGCTTCCTCAACCCCCACCATCCCTCAGGTGATATCTGATCACCCTGGCCTGCCTTCAGCAAGAATCCCCTCAGGTCAGGTCACTTTAGCCCGAATACCCCTTTACCCCTAATGTTTCCCCTTAGTAATATTCTATCCACTGACTCTTCCACCCTGCTCCTTGGCTATGGATTCCCACTTTTCCTTGTTGTATTTGGAGTTGAGTCCAATCACTCTCCCCCATTGCAAAACCCTGTTTCAGTGGTCCATACACCTATCCCAATATTCCCCTGAATAAAGATTGCCTTGAGGCAGGAGATAGATGGGCTCCAGGCTAGACATTTACAACTGGCCTCCTGTTCACACTTCCTGGGGTGAGAAGAAGATGGGCTCCACGCCAGACATTCATTACCAGCCCCCTGATTACATTTCCTGAAGCAAGAGACAAAACGGGCTCCAGGACTACATATTTATGACCGGACTCCTGTCTATATTTCGAGATCTGCACCTCGATATAAAAACCAGCAAGAGAAATAGGGTAAATAACCAGACATTGGACATTTTTATGGCAGGGACAGAGTGGGACTAAACCTTGTTAAAAGATCAAGAGGTCATACATTTCTCCATCCTTGGGGCTAGGGAAACATTGCACATGCGCAGAAAGGCTCCTTGTGGGTCAAAAAGGAGGGGGCACCACCCCATAATATGTGATGTTAAGGCCGTCTCATAGACCTCTGGGCTGTAATCCATCTTGGAAAAAAGTTGTGCACGCATGTTGGGGAGGGTCCTAAGGCAGGTCAGGTGTGGAAAAAGAAACCAGATAATTGGTCAAAGGTAAACAAAGACCCGGATGCCCACACCCTTTCTCTCCCCGTGTGCATCTCTGCCTTGCTTCTGTCTTAACTAAACAAACTTTCTCTATTTGCTCTCCCACTTGTTGTTGTGCTATGTCTCTAATAATAAACTTTGTACCCGTTTTTACAGTTTTTGCCTCCGTGAGAAATGCATTTTTCACTGGGGGCAAGAGCCAGGGGGTGTGGTGGTTAGGATTCCTGGTTTTCATCCAGGCTACCCAGGTTCAATTCTGGGGCAGGGAATTAAGATCTCGCTTCATGCCACCAGTCACCGCTGCCTCTCCAAGATCAGCCTTATTGTGCTTTAACCAGTGTCATGAATAATTTTTCTTTAACACTATCATAAGCTGTTATGGGTCTTTTAACAAAATGGAGTGTTGATGAACGGTTCTCATTAGGCTAAGGGGATCTTGACAGGTACTAGAGTTCAGTTAGTATTTTGGGGAAACCCAGGAGACAGGTGTGTGGGCTGCTGGCTTACTGACTTGACAAGAATGTAGACAGTTAATAGTGAGTACAGGGGGCTTCCCTAGTGGCGCAGTGGTTGAGAGTCCGCCTGCTGATGCAGGGGACACGGGTTCGTGCCCCGGTCCGGGAAGATCCCACATGCCGCGGAGCAGCTAGGCCCGTGAGCCATGGCCGCTGAGCCTGCGCGTCCAGAGCCTGTGCCCCGCAACGGGAGAGGCCACAGCAGTGAGAGGCCCGTGTACTGCAAAAAAAAACAAAAAAACAAAACAAAACAAAAAAAGTAGTGAGTACAGGAGTTGAAGGCTGGAAAGTCGGCTGCCCCATAACTGTGATGGAATCCAGTCGCTGAAGGGGGCTCTTGTATGTCTCAGTCACCATTAGGTTGTGGAAAGACATTGCCAGGTAAAAATCCTCTCCCAGATCTGTGGAATGTCTGGGAACCAAAACCTCTTGGTTTGTAGTAGCTTGCTGAGAAAGAGCATCCTAAAGCCTGTGCTGTGGGCTTTGGAAATAAGAAAGGTCCGGCTCCTAAACCTCATCCTGAATGGTAAGAGCCAGAATTCTGAACTGTAAGGTGGGCCCTGGGTCTGGCTCATGCTGGTAGCCTTCCTAGGGACTCCCCAGCTCTGCCACGAGGAAGGCTAATGGGACTTAACAAATGAGACAGATGTACCATCTAAAACCAACTTGATGTGAACATAGCTATCTTCCCTGTGGCTCAGATGATGCAGATTTCCCACTTTAAGAATAGATCATGTAAATGTTACTTTGTGTTCCTATTTTCTTTCTTTACAATATCTATTCTAGTTGAAAGGTTATCATCTACTTCTATCCTTAGCCTCACTTCCAAAAACATCTGCCTTTACCCCCCACACAACTACCTGGTATAATTTCTTTAAAAAGGTTGTGTGTTTGTTTGTTTTTGTTAAGAAAATTTCCGTGGTTTTATTGTATCATGAGGCATTGAAACATCTGAACAAATCAGTACATCTGGGCAGTGCGGCGGCAGCATCTTTCTCCTTCCCTTCTCTGGGTCACTAAAACGACTTGTCAGTAGATTAAAAAAAAAAAAAGACAACCTTTCGCATTAACTTGTCTTTCCAAGGCATGCGCTGGTACAACACAAACTTCTCCTGTCAGATGCAACTAGTCTAGCGTCCAAACATCACGCACAATACCTCAGTAGCAGCAGCGTATTGCGCTTACTCCCACCGCGGCCCTGCTCATTTGTGTATGATATTCGGAGCATCTGGAGGAGTGTGAATAGTATTGGGAAGAGGGGGGAGGAGGAAAGAGCATGAGTGCCTGGCTGGGAGAGCGTTAGCCCAAGTTGTGCAGGGCAAGCCTGAACCTGTCATTGGTGCAAACCCAAGCATCAGTTGATGTTCTTTAATAGGAGCATCTGGTGGAAGCCCGTGGTAGTGTCTTCACTTGCGCTGAGCTGGGCTACAACCGTGCTGATGATGCAGCTCTCTGGCGTGGGCTGATGGTGCTGAGCCGTGATGCTGTGCTGGATTTTGCGGAATGGAAGCTAGACAATTTCTCCACAATGGCAGCTTTCCCCTGAAACTGCTGTCGTTTCCAGGTAAGGCATGGCGCGTCAATATAAATTGTGCCTAGTTGGGTTCTGTCGTTATCAAATAACTGGTAGTAATGTTGAATGAAGCTGGATACAATCTGCTCCCAAACTGGCTTGTCTCCCATTCTGGAGCATCACCGGTCTTGTTGAGACCCAAGGGGCTGCAACAATGGCGACAGAAACCCAGCGCGGTCTGTCTGTTCGTTTGTTTTAAAATTTACTTACTCTAGTAGCACAGAGCTAACACCCTGATAAATCCTCAGAAATTATCCAGCATCAGACTCCTTAACTGAGTTGAAAAAGCCTGGAAAAGTTAACAGCCGCATTTGAGGAATTTCTAGGGACACAACAAGTACATCTGACCCCTGATTTCCGGGACTCTTTACAGGGACCACTGCCTGGTCTCTCTGTTATTACAGAGCTTTCCCATTGCTAGAAGCCGGACACTCCAAGCCCTTGGACTTCTCCCTTGCTTTCTCCACTGAACCCTCACGCCTTGCGTAATTCTTTCTACTCCCACCCCATCTCCACCGGTGGCCCCCGCCCGGGATCCAGAAGTTTCTGGGGGTCAGCCCCGCCAGTGCCACTTTCGTTCTCTGACGCAGGTGGTCGCGCCTTACAAAGGCCCTGAAGCCTAGGGAGGGGCGGGCTGGCCGCAAGGGAGGGTCTAGAACAGCGGCCTCTCTGCCGTCGCTCTACGGGCTGGGAAGGCGAGGATCGGGGAGGTGTGCATCCTGCCAAGTACATAGGCGCCCGCGCGGGAATTTCTAAGGGTGGGCGCTGTATCTCAAACAGGCTACTCCGGCAGACGGCTGGACCCAGGAGCCGCCCGCCACTGTCGGTAACCACCGGTCACCAACTTTGGTTCCAGGACACCGCGGTAAGAAGGGCTCGCGCTGGCCCTATCACCCTTGGAGGGGTGACATTGCGTGGTCTTAGGTAGTTCCTCCCCTCTCCCATAGATGAATGAGAGAGGGCTTGGGGATGAATGTTTATTCCCAAATTGCCATGCAGGTATTTGAAATCAGAATTAACCGGAATTTCAGTTCTCCCATTTCTAGGGCGGAAGGTTGTTCAAAGAAATTTTAAAAGCAAATCGTTTTCCTAGGGAATCTTCTGAAAAAAGGAAGCGAACACGTTTTTGTCTCTCGATTGTTCCGATGCGTCGTTGATGACAAATTGAATAAACAAGAAGAAAAGGCGTGGCACCGCGCTGGCTTTCCTGCACCGCTGCTGTTGCGCACCTGCGGGGATTCCTCACATTCGCAAATGAAAAAGAAAAGCTGGTCTCCCAGAGTTGAGAACCACTGCCGAAGGGCAAATCGCCCCCGGGTCTGAGCTTCCATCTTCTCCTTCGACTACAGCTCCTCACGAGGTTTTACGAATTTGCCTTCCCTCTCCTTACACTTCCACCGACATCTCTGATACCAAGCGCTTTTTGCACTCGTCTTTCCTACTGGGGACTTTAAAAAAAAAAAAGAAAAAGATCTGCGAGTTCAGTTTCTTTGGACTGTTGTCCGCCCAGGTCCTGAGGGCTCAGTGAATGCCACTCAGAACGAGAACAGGGAGCCCTTTAAACCTGGAAGCTCGCAACAAATCCTTTCCCAACAGGTCTTAGACTGGTGTGTTTCACCCTGTGAGTTGTGCATGGCTTAATCAACGTAGTGGTCCAGTATTATTATTTTTTTAATGGAAGAGACTAGTGGAGTTTAGATGGCCAGAGCACATTGTTCTAGTTTTGGAAATGAGTCCATAGACTCTGGTATGTCTGAAATAGGGCTTTTGTTTTCTCAAGATCTGCGAGAAGTAAGAATGAGGGGAGTATCCACCAGCAAGAAACCACTGGTTACTTCATTACAGTTCCTATCTCCACAAGTTTATGGGGTCTTTTAGAGAACAAAAGGAGACAGCCCCGCCTCCCAAATACTTCGGTTTGGGGATCAACACTGGGAGTCTGGGAAGTCCTCAAAAGTAAACTCACAATCTATGTTTGAAAAGCCATTCAAGCATGTGTTTTTGAAATCTACCATAAATACCCATAGATAAAGTGGAATTTGCATTTGAAAAGGGATCCAAATATACATTTAAAAGAGGAATCAGAGGAGTCCCGGCTTTATTGGGAACAACAAAGAGAAGCAGGACCTTGAGTGAGGAAAATGAAAGGAGTTTTTTTGTTGTGTTACTTTAACTTTTAGAACACTTGACAAAATTCTGATTATAGAGGGGGCTGTTTTTTCTTATCAGGCTATGTCAGGTAAATATTGTTCCCTAAATTTTGTTCCCATTTTATACATACATGCATATTTACATACACATAAATACATATGTACTAGATACAATGTTAAATATATTTCTTTGGCTTTCAATTTTAAAAAGTCAGAGAGACAGTAACCATATTATTAGATTATGAGTTCTTAAACAGCAGCCTTTGAAACTGTGTGTGTAATGAAAATTCTGATTCCTGGCTCCCTCCAAAACCTTCCAAATTTTAAGTACTAGGTGAAAGTCTTTCCAATCTGCATTTTAGCATCACTGGTCTGTCAGTATTTCTCAAAGAGCAGTGGGAGCCCACCTACATCAAAACTACCTGGGGTATATGTATATATTGTGAAGTAAGTTTAGTTAACACAATTTTAGTTAAATCCATCACCACACAAAGTTACAGTTGTGTGTGTGAATTTTTTAAAAATTTATTTATCTTATTTTATTTTTGGCTGCATTGGGTCTTCATTGCTGCTGCACGCGGTGCTTTCTCTAGTTGCAGTGAGAGGGGTCTACTCTTCCTTGCCATGCCCCGGGCAGCTTCTCTTGTTGCAGAGAACAGACTCTAGGTGCACAGTCTTCAGTAGCTGTGGCTCGCAGGCTCTAGAGCGCAGACTCAGTAGTTGTGGCACGCGGGCACAGTAGTTGTGGCTCACGGGCTCTAGAGCGCAGGCTCAGTAGTCGTGGCACATGGGCTTAGCTGCTCCGCAGCATGTGGGATCTTCCTGGACCACGGCTCGAACCCGTGTCCCCTGCATTGGCAGACGGATTCTCAACCACTGAGCCACCAGGGAAGCCCATATGTGTGAACTTTTAAGATCTACTTTCTAAGCAACTTTCAAATATACGATACACTGTGGTTAACTACAGTCACCATGATGTACTTTACTACCCCAGGAAGTAAACTGGAAGTTTGTACCTTTGGACCACCTTCACCCATTTCGCTTCCCTCACCCCCAACCATTGGTGGTTTTTTTTTTTTTTTTTTTTTGGCATGTGGGCCTGTCACTGTTGTGGCCTCTCCCGTTGCGGAGCACAGGCTCCGGACGCGCAGGCTCAGCGGCCATGGCTCACGGGCCCAGCCGCTCCGCGGCATGTGGGATCCTCCCAGACCGGGGCATGAACTCGTGTGCCCTGCATCGGCAGGCGGACTCTCAACCACTGCGCCACCAGGGAAGCCCCAACCATTGTTTTTTAATGAGGAAAAAAAAGGAAAATTCCCCAGGCAGGGCGGGGCTATAACGCCTGAAGCATCCCTCTCTGCCCAAACTCCAGGGGTGGCTTTAGAGTTTAGTTGGGGCGGGCGCGACTCCTCTCTCTGCTGGAGAATGGGAAGGCAGAGATGCACCTCGGTACCCCCCGTAGTGGAGTGGGGCGTTTTAAGTTATGAACTTCCTCAAATGTCTGCTCCTATCGGCAACTCTTCTAAAATTAAAGTGGCTTGCTGGCTCAAAGGCTGAAAAACACTTTTATAAAGTGTACTGCTGCGCGCCGCCTCCCAGGGGAGATCTTGGGGCTCCACCCTTTTTGGGTCTCCCTGGCCTGGGGCTGAGGAGTTACCTCCTTGCAGTCAAAGTCAAAACTTGTTCAGGGGAGTCCAGGACAGGAGGCTCAGAGCCTGCCGGGAGCACACCCAGAGGTCCTGGAAGACAGGAGGGAATACAGTGACAAAGGCGCGATCCATTGTGCGGGGCGGATTCCAGGCCTTCGGAGCACCGCGGAGGTGTTCCGAGGACATCACATTCAAACTGCATCAGTTGGGAAAATGCACTTTCGTTGAAATGGTGACCCGTGGAGAGCCACAAGCTCTGGACATTTAAAAATACAAATTGCAAGATCATGCATTTTCCTTCTCGAGTCGTCATAAATCTATTCCTTGCAACTCCGAGCTCAGCGGGAGTTGAATTTCTCTAGCAGTTTCACTTTGCTGTGACCACCAGAGGGCGCAGAAGATGCTTCGGGCGGTTTGCGGGGTTCAAAATCATCCGTTGAGTCCAGCCCGTGGGCTAGAAAATTGGTGGGGGAGTGTTAACACCACGAAACCCGAGCTACCTTCGCAGAGCTAACCCGGCTGGTCGAATATGTATTGCTGGAAATGCGGAAGCAACTCTCAGGGGAGATGAGCGGCAGACATCCGGGCATCCTTGTCCCGCGCATGCCAGGACCGGCTGAGCTCCCCTTCACGCTCACGCGGGTCCACTTCGGTGCCGCGCGCTCCACACACAGGCCCCTAGACCAGCTCACTGCAGCGCCTGGACAGGGCTTCTTTTTCCTCTTGTCTTTGTTTGACTTAGAGGTACAGGACTGATTTCAGCTGAGCAAGTCCAAGGCTTCTTTCCTGCCTGTTGTGGAAACAGTTGGCTTCTCTTCACACCCATGTGAAAGGGATTCATCCCTGACTCTCCTCAGGTGACATTTGCTTTACAGAAGCAAAGGAATGAAATGAAAAGGGCCTTCCGCTTCTTTCTTTTTTTTTTTTTTTTTTTTTTGCCGTACACGGGCCTCTCACTGTTGTGGCCTCTCCTATTGCGGAGCACAGGCTCCGGACGCGCAAGCTCAGCGGCCATGACTCACGGGCCCAGCCGCTCCGCGGCATGTGGGATCTTCCCGGACCGGGCCACGAACCCAGGTCCCCTGCATCGGCAGGTGGATTCTCAACCACTGCACCACCAGGGAAGCCCTCGCCTCTTTCTTCTTCTTCTTCTTTCCCCCTTCTCCTCTCCCATGCTCCTCCCCTTTGTCCCCTTCCTCATATTTCTCTTCCTCCTACTACTTTTTCTCCTCCCCTTCCTCTTCATCCTTCTCCTCTTCTAACTTCTTCGCACTGAATTTGGGATTTAAAAGCCCTTGGAGAGGAGTTCTGAAGGCCAGGATGGTATCAGTCTTGCTGACTTTGTCCAGTTTCATGATTTTTGTTCACAGTTGGTTGTAGCAATGTTGTTGGAAGGAAATAAACTACAAAACTTAAGTACGTATTTGTGGTTTTGTATATAATACACACACACCCAAATGTGAATGTTCCCTCATCATATCGTTCTTCTCTATAATTGACTGTGCAACTTTCTAGATTTATCTTTATCTGTATTCAGATATTTTGGGGCATAGTTTTTATCCAGAATGTCTCTGTTCACAGCCCTGCGGGTTAAGGAGTGAACAAGGTATGCAGGTTTCCTGTATTTTTGCTGGTGTGTGTGTGTGTGTGTGTGTGTGTGTGTGTTTATCACCTGCATGGGAGATTAAAAAATTATTTTACTTAAATTCGATCACAAGATACATATATTTGGCATGAAGCTTTCTTCATTTAGCAACATACTATGTGCACTGTGGGTACGATATGAAATAATGATTCCTTATTCATGGGCATTCTTTTCTTTATTCTCTTTGTACAGCAAGCAGTTCTTCCCTGAGTACCCCTGAACATAAATCATGTGAACATAAGTCAGTATTCCTTCAGGAGAGAAACCTAGGAAGTGGAGTCACTACTTCAGAGGTTAGTGCAAATTATCCTTTCAGTGCACACTTCCAGGATAAGGTGTAAGCATACCCACTTGCCTGCATTGTGGTCAATGATAGATTATGTCAGACTTTTAAAGTTCCTGCTAATCTAACAGAGAAATGGGTTCTTTTTGTTATAATTTGCATTACCTAATCACTGGGGGGACAAATATCTTTTTATATGGATAACCATTTTTATGTTAATGGCAGCCAGCATCCAAGATGACCTCTATTCCATCTTCTGCTGTTCACACCCTATGTGGCTCCCTCCCACATCCTACCAGGGTTAGTTTGTGAGACCAACAGCTTAAGGCAGAAGGGATGGTATATCCCTTCCAGGATTAAGTTATAAAAGCTTTCATCTTGGTAGCTCCCTTGCCCACTTGTGCTCTCTCCCTCTGTCTATCTCATCGCTCTCATAGAAGTTGGGAAGCCAACTTTTATATTGTGAGCAGTCCTATGGGAAGGGCATTGTGGCCAGGAATTGAAGCCTCTTGCCAGCAGCTGAGTGCCAGCTTGGAAGTGGTTCCTGTAAACCCAGGCAAGCCTCAGAGCCTAGCAACTGTCTGAATCTTTTTTTTTTTAATTTATTTAATTTATTTATTTTTGGCTGCGTTGGGTCTTCATTGCTGTGAGCGGGCTTTCTCTAGTTGTGGTGATCAGGGGCTACTCTTCTGCAGGCTTCTCATTGCGGTGGTTTATCTTGTGGAGCACGGGCTCTAGGCACGTGGGCTTCAGTAGTTGTGGCTCGGCGGGCTCCGTAGTTGTGGCTCTCGGGCTCTAGAGCTCAGGTCAGTGGTTGTGGCGCATGGGCTTAGTTGCTCCGCGGCATGTGGGATCTTCCAGGGATCAAACCTGTGTCCCCTGCATTGGCAGGAGGATTCTTAACCACTGCGCCACCAGGGAAGCCCCAACTGTTTGAGTCTTAAATGCAGCCTCCGGAGAGACCCTGAGCCAGAAACACCCACCAAACCACGGCCACATCCCTAACACACAGACACTGAGACTACAATTGTTTGTTGTTTTAAGCAACTTGTTATACACATGGCAACAGATAAATAATAAAATGTCTTATTTGCTTCTTTATTTTTAAGAGCACTTTACACATTTTGGATATTAATAATTTATTATATAAAATGAGAATCTTGGGTCTACCCTGGTGGTTCAGTGGTTAAGACTACACGGTCCCAATGCAGGGGGCCTGGGTTCAGTCCCTGGTCAGGGAACTCGATTCCACATGTTGCAACTAAAAGATCCTGCGTGCCGCAACTCAGACCCGGCACAGCCAAATAAATAAATGAATAAATAAATATAGAAAAATAAAATGAGAATCTTTTCACAAATATATAATTCATCATTTATCCTTTAAAAAATTTTTTTTCTGTTATAGGTTATTATAAGGTATTGAGTATAGTTCCCTGTGCCCTGCAGTAGGTCATTGTTGGTTATCTATTTTATATATAGTAGTGTGTATATGTTAATCCCAAGCTCCTGATTTATCCCTCCTCTCCCTTTCCCTTTGGTAACCATAGGTTTGTTTTCTATGTCTATGAGTCTGTTTCTGTTTTGTAAATAATTTTTTACTATTTTTTAGATTCTACATATAAATGACATCATAATAGTTGTCTTTCTCTGTATGACTTACTTCACCTAGTATGATAATCTCTAGGTCCATCCAGGTTGCTGCAAATGGCATTATTTCATTCTTTTTTGTGGCTGAATAATACTCCATTGTATATATATACCTCATCTTCTTTATCCCTTCATTTGTCAAGGGACATCTAGGTTGCTTTCATGTCTTGGCTACTGTAAGTAGTGCTGCTGTGAACGTTGGGGTGCATGTACCTTTTTTAATTAGCGTTTTCTTCTTTTCCAGATATATGCCCAGGAGTGGGATTGCTGGATCATATAGTAACTCTATTTTTAGTTTTCTAAGGAACCTCCATACTGTTTTCCATAATGGCTGCACCTATTTACATTCCCACCAGTAGTGTAGGAGGATTCCGTTTTCTCCACACCCTCTCCAGCATTTATTATTTGTAGACTTTTTGAAAATAGCCATTTTGATTGGAGTGAGTTGACACTTCATTGTAGTTTTGATTTGCACTTCTCTAATAATTAGTGATCTTGAGCATCTTTTCATGTGCCTGTTGGCCATCTGTATGTCTTCTTTGGAGAAGTCTCTATTTAGGTCTTCTGCCCATTTTTTGATTAGGTTGTTTGTTTTCTTGTATTGAGTTGTAATAGCTGTTGGTATATTTTGGATATTAAGTCCTTGTTGGTCACATCATTTGCAAATATTTTCTCCCAGTCCATAGATTTTCTTTTCATTTTGTTCATGGTTTCCTTTGCTGTGCAAAAGCTTATAAATCTGCTTAGGTCCCATTTGTTTATTTTTGCTTTTATTTCTATTGCTTTGGAAGACAGACCTAAGAAAATATTGCTATGATGTATGTCAGAGAATGTTTTGCCTATGTTCTCTTCTAGGAGTTTCATGGTGTCATGTCTTATATTTAAGTCTGTAAGCCATTTTGAGTTTATTTTTGTATATGGTATGAGGGAATGTTCTAACTTCCTAGATTTACAAGGGGCAGTCCAGCTTTCCCAACACCACTTGCTGAAGAGACTGTCTTTTCTCCATTGTATACTCTTGCCTCCTTTGTCAAAAATTAATTGATCATAGGGGTGTGGGTTAATTTCTGGGCTCCCTCTTCTGTTCCATTGAGCTATATGTTGTTTTTGTGCTAGTACCGTGCTGTTTTGATTACTGTAGCTTTGTAGTATTGTCTGAAGTCTGAAAGGGTTATGCGTCCAGTTTTGTTCTTTTTTCTCAGGATTGCTTTGGCAATTCTGGGTCTTTTCTGGTTTCACACAAATTTTAGGATTGCTTGTTCTAGTTCTGTGAAAAATGTCATGGGTAATTTCATAGGGATTGCATTAAGCCTGTAGATTGCTTTGGGTAGTATGGCCATTTTTTTTTTTTTAGTATGACCATTTTAACAATACTAATTCTTCCATTCCAGGAGTGTGGGGTATCTTTCCATTTCCTTGAATCATCTTTGATTTTCTTTATCAATGTTTTATAGTTCTCAGCATATAAGTCTTACTTGCTCCTTTATTTTCAGGAGCCCTGTACACATTTTGGATAGTAATAATTTATTATATAAAATGAGAATCTTTTCACAAATATATCCTTCATCATTTTTCTTTTAACTTTATATATAACATCTTTTGTCAAATGCAAGATTTAGAATCAAGGAAATATGAAGCTGAGTTTTGCTAAGTGACTGGGGGTATAAACATTTTAAATTGAAGTAGGGAGAGAATATTATAAAATTGAAGAAGATTCTTTGAGGTACTGGGAAACAGTGACCAAGAACCTTGAGATAGGTCCACATTCAGGCCTGGGACTCAGACAAGAGCAGTTTAGGGGAGTGTTGAGAGCAAAGGATTTGGGGCTGCACAACTTTATTTTTTTGGCTGCACTGCATGGCATGTGGGATCTTAGTTCCCTGACCAGGGATTGAACCCACACCCCCTGCATTGGAAGTGCAGAGTCTTAACTACTGGACCACCAGGGAAGTGCCTGTGGGGCTGCACAACTTTTAGATCAGCTCAGCTGCCACGTCCCATGGTGTGATCTTTTTTTTTAAAATTATTTATTTATTTATTTTATTTTTGGCTGCGTCAGGTCTTAGTTGCTGCACACAGGATCTTTATTGTGGTGCTTGGGCTTCTCTCTAGTTGTGGTGCACAGGCTCTGTAGTTGTGGTGCGTGGGCTCGCTAGTTGTGGCTCTCATGCTCATTAGTTGTGGCACGGGCTTAGTTGCCCTGAGGCATGTGGGATCTTAGTTCCCCAACCAGGGATCAAACCCACTGCATCCCCTGCATTGGAAGGCATATTCTTAGCCACTGAACCACCAGGGAAGTCCCTTTTATGGTGTGATCTTGTGCACTAATGTAACTTCACTGTAGTTCAGTTTCCTCAAATGATAGTAATCATAGTTAGTTCTCACCCTATAGGGTTATTGTAGGAGTAAAACATTTAATAGATGTGTTATTATATAATGTAATAATATCTACTAATGTACAATACTTCTAGGTTATAGAATAGTACATTTTATATAGCATATGTGTGATTATATAGGCACTATACTATAATTTAGAATACAGTCTACAATATATACAGAACCATTTCTTAAATATAACACGCTGTATTGCAAGCAATGCTTATTATCTAAACTTCAGTTCCCTCATTAATAGAATAAGGATGTTGGTAATAAGAAACATGTATTTGGTCTTTGTCCCTAGTTCCTGACACAGAGTTTCTAAAATCCTTGATACTCCCTGAGTGATATGCATGAGAGAGTATATTTTTTAATTCAACTAAGTCCCTTTCAACCATACCTGAGTTTATACTTATTTGAACTTATTTGAACTCAAGTTGGGCTCCTAGGTAGCTTCAGGATGGGGACTGGTCGCCACAGGAACCAATAATTGTGATGAGAGGGTTGGAACTTTCAGCCCCACTGCCCAACCTCCCAGGAGGTGACAGGGACTGGAGATTGAGTTCCGTCACCAACGGCCAATGATTTAATCAACCATGCCTATGTGATGGAGCCTCCATAAAAAAAACCCTAAATGGTGGGGTTCAGAGGGCTTACAGGTTGGTGAGCATATGGAGGTACTAGGAGGGTGGTGTGCTTGGAGAGGGCATGGAAACTCACCCCCACCCCATACCTTGTCCTATGTGTCTCTTCCATTTGGTTGTTACTGAGTTATATCCTCAAAAAAAAAAAACTAGTAAATACTTTCCTAAGTTCTGTGAGTCATTCTAGAAAATTATCTACCTTTTATTTTTTATTTTATTGAAGTATAGTTCATTAACAATGTGTGAATTTCTACTATACATCAAAGTGATTCAGGTATACATATATATGTATATATATATATTTTTAAATATTCTTTTCCATTATGATTTATCACAGGTTATTGAATATAGTTTCCTGTGCTATACAGTAGGACCTTGTTGTTTATCCATTCTGTATGTAATAGTTTGCATCTCTAGCAAATTATTGAAACTGAGTTGGGGAGTGGGCATGGTAACCCTTGCGTTTATAGCTGGTTGGTCAGAAGTACCCGTGACAACCTGGACGTCTGATTGGCATATGTAGTGGGGTCAGTCTTGTGGGACTGAGCCCTTAACTTGTGAGATTTGACACTGTGAGATTTAATTCTGGGTAGATAGTATCAGAATTGAGTTGTAGGACACCCAATTAGAGTCCAGACATTTGCAGAATCAGTTGTTGGGTAGAGGAAACCCCCCCACATTTTGTGTCATGAGTGTGAGCAAAAATAGTTCAGAGGGTTAAATAGGGTGATGTCAGCAAAATGTTTTGCGTAGTCCTGGCACAAGATTTTCAGAGTAGATTACCTTGAAATTGCTGAGGAAAAAGAAATTGAGTCCTTTTAAACTAATGCATATAATCAAACAGAAATTGATTGTGTACTTCTATTTGCAAAACTTGGTTCTGACCCCTGGGAGAAGAAGATGAGGAGGCAACCATGTGTAAGATGGACTTTGAATGTGCTTTTTTTTTTAAAAAAAAAATATATGTCTACTTCTTTATTATGAGGTATTTTTTTTGGAATGTGCTTTTATTTTTTAATTTTTTATAAATTTATTTATTTATTTTTGGCTACATTGGGTCTTCATTGCTGTGCACGGGCTTTCTCTAGTTGTGGCGAGTGGAGGGCTACTCTTCACTGCAGTGGGAGGGCTTCTCATTGCAGTTGCTTCTCTTGTTGGGGAGCACAGGCTCTAGGTGCGTGGGCTTCAACAGTTGTGGTTCGCAGGCTCTAGAGCGCAAGCTCAGTAGTTGTGGCACACGGGCTTAGTTGCTCCGCAGCATGTGGGATCTTCCCGGATGAGGGCTAGAACCTGTGTCCCCTGCATTGGCAGGCAGATTCTTAACCATTGCACCACCAGGGGAGCCCTGAATGTGCTTTTAATAGTTAGAAGTAAAGGAAATTAGTAATACAACATTGTCAATCAAATATATGCCAATAAAAATTAAAAAGAAAAAGCCATTGGCACACCTACTTAAAAAAAGAAAGAAAGGAAGGAAACTAGAGAAAATTGGGGGAGCATAACAGTCTGACCATTAACTTCTTCCTTCTCTTCCTGATTTCCTCTGGGTTATTCCAG